>NC_092104.1:52299303-52632267 GCF_045679555.1 Salvelinus alpinus | reverse complement strand
TATGACTGAAAAAGAATGTCTCAGAGATTCATCCCTGAACCGCACCTTTATTTGAGTATATGATCAGTGAATATATTCAATGTACTGGCTACAATGTGGGAATCTCATGCGTGGTAATAACTACAGTACATGTGGATATAGGACTTGCATCCTTGGCACAATAAAGTTATTATATTCTACTCTATCCATAGGCTTCATTAATGCCATTCAGACGTGAAGTTGATACATCTATGATAGCTGAGGTTCATAGATAGGTTCTGAACTAATATTCACACCAAACGTTTTAGGGTCCATACACAGATCAGCTACATACTGTAGCTAGCTACACATCCATAGGCATACAGTTATGTTCATCCTCCACTACACAATAAGCAAGTAAATAGTTAGCAAGTTATCTTTTTTGGGATAGGGGGCAGCATTTTCACTTTTGGATGAATAGCTTGCCCAGAGTGAACTGCATCCTACTCTGTCCCAGATGCTAATCTATGCATAATATTATTACTATTGGATAGAAAACACTCTGAAGTTTCTAAAACTGTTTGAATGATGTCTGTGAGTATAACAGAACTCATATGGCAGGCGAAATCCTGAGAAAAATCCAATCAGGAAGTGGGATATCTGAGGTTGATCGATTTTCAACTCAGTCCCTATTGAATGCACAGTAGGATATGGATATGTTTGCACTTCCTACGGCTTCCACTAGATGTCAACCGTCTTTAGAAACTTGAATGAGGCTTCTACTGTGTTGTGGGGCTGAATAAGAGGGGAATGAGTCAGGTTACTGGCAGAGATTAATTTCCTGGTCAAGCGCATTTCACATGATAGCGACCTGTGTTCCATTGCTTCTCTACACAGAAAGGAATTCTCCGGTTGGAACATTATTGAATATTTATGATAACAACATCCTAAAGATTGATTCTATACTTAGTTTGACAAGTTTCTTCAACCTGTAATATAACTTTTTGAAGTTTTCGTCCGACGTTCGCCTGGACCTGCACGAGCGTTTGGATATGTGTACTAAACGTGCTAACAAAAGTAGCTACTTGGACATAAATAATGGACATTATCGAACAAAACAACAATTTATTGTGGAACTAGGATTCCTGGGAGTGCATTCTGACAAAGATCATCAAAGGTAAGGGAATATTTATAGTGTAATTTCTGATTTCTGTTGACTCCAACATGGCGGAGAATATATATTTTTTTCTCAGCACCGTCTCAGATTATTGCATGGTTTGCTTTTTCCGTAAAGTTTTTTTGAAATCTGACACAGCGGTTGCATTAACTTCTCTGCGCTACGGATCCCTTTAGCGAGATCATTTTCCTAAACAACCGCTGAATTGCAGGGCGCAAAATATTACTAAAAATATTTATAATCATGCAATCACAAGTGAAATATACCAAAACACAGCTTAGCTTGTTGTTAATCCACCTATCGTGTCAGATTTTGAAAATATGCTTTGCAGCGAAAGCAATCCAAGCTTTTGTGAGTGTATCAATCAATGCTAGAACAGCTAGCCCCAAATTAGCATGGTCACGAAAGTCAGAAAAGCAATAAAATGAATCGCTTACCTTTGATAATCTTCGGATGTTTGCACTCACGAGACTCCCAGTTACACAATAAATGTTATTTTTGTTCGATAAATATAATTTTTACAACAAAAAAATGCCATTTGGGTTGCGCGTTATGTTCAGAAAACTACAGCCTCGTTCCGGTCCTGAAAGGCAGAAGAAAATTCCCAAACGTATCAGATTCAAAAATATTACTAGAAATATTTATAATCATGCAATCACGAGTGAAATATACCAAAACACAGCTTAGCTTGTTGTTAATCCACCTATCGTGTCAGATTTTGAAAATATGCTTTGCAGCGAAAGCAATCCAAGCTTTTGTGAGTGTATCAATCAATGCTAGAACAGTTAGCCTTATATTAGCTTGGTTAGCTTGGTCACGAAAGTCAGAAAAGCAATCAAATTAATCGCTTACCTTTGATAATCTTCGGATGTTTGCACTCACGAGACTCCCAGTTACACAACAATTTTTCCAGCCAAAGATAGGAGTCACAAAAATCAGAAATAGAGATCAAATTAATCACTAACCTTTGATGATCTTCATCAGATGACACTCATAGGACATCATGTTACACAATACATGTATGTTTTGTTCGATAATGTGCATATTTATATCTAAAAATCTCAGTTTACATTGGAGCCATGTTCAGAAATGCCTCCAAAATATCCGGAGAAATTGCAGAGAGCCACATCAAATAACAGAAATACTCATCATAAACTTTGATGAAAGATACATGTTTTACATAGAATTAAAGATACACTTGTTCTTATGCTTTTTCAGCTGCATTGCAAGGCAAGCTTACACAATTGTACATTCAATTTGCAGTAAATGCTTTAGCTAGCTAGATTCTATACATCCACTGTTTCACAAGACAACAGTCTGGTTTGCTGGTTTTCTCAGGAGTCCCTAAAACATTAAACAACACAAATTACAAATTAATTCTCCTAACACTAGCTAGCTGGCTAATGTTAGCTAGTCAGATAACTTGCTAAATAGCGATTTTCGTAAATTAACCCAATGACAAAAAATATGCACAAATGTTTGTCTCTACATTAACTGTCTCAATTGTAAATTTTTTGCTTGACTCGTTATGACGTTATAACAACTTCCATTTGGTTCCGCCGTAATGTTTTGTGAGCCATCTTTGTTTAAGAACACCACAAGGCAAGGGTGGCTCGCGTCAAAATTTGTCATTGGAACCACTTGATATGATTTGTCAAATAAAAACCTTGGGACCCAAATGCATAATGAGTGCTCTCACTCCCCCTTGTGGTGGTCTGGAGCAATGAAGCCGTGACGATGGGTACCTTTAAGTCCCATGGTGCAAGCTCGCAACTTTTAAAGGTGGAACCACTGTACTGCACCACAACTACTGGCCAGAACCACAGACTTACTTACCACTATTACTGACAACAACTACTGACCAGACCTACTACAGAACCACACAACTAATGACTACAACCACACAACTACTATCCAAAACTACTGAACTCCATAATTTCTCAATCACACAACTACTGAAAGAAATACAAAACATTTGACCACAAATACTGACCGCTACTGAACAACCACACAACTACTAAATCACAATTACTGACCAAAAGCACAGAACTGCTACTGACCACAAGTATTGACCACAACCAAACAACTACTGACCATAACTACTGAGCACAACTACTGATCACACAACTACTGAACAAGACAAATAATAAGCACAGACACAAAACTATTGACCACAAACACAACACTTCTGACCACACAACTACTGACCCCAACTCCTGAACACAACTGCGAACAAAACTACTGACCACAAAACTACAACTTCACAACTACTGACCACAACCACACTACTGACCAATACTACTCACCATTACTGACCACAACTACTGAAAAAAACTACTCACCACAACTGACCACAACCACACAATTACTGACCATGACTACTGGATCACATAACTACTTACACACACTACTGACTACAACTACTCACCACAACTACTGACCACAACTACTGATCACAACGACTCACCACAACTACTGAACCACAACAACACAACTACTGACCACAAGAACTGAACCACAACTATTGACCAAACCACATAATTACTTACCAAAACTACTGACAACTACTGACAACAACTACTGAATAAAATACAAAACTAATGACCTCAGATACTAACCGCTACTGAACACAACTACAGATCACAACTACTGACTACAAGTATTGACCACAACCAAACAACTACTGATCAGTAGCGGTTAGTATAACGTCATAACGAGTCAAGCATAAAATGTACAATTGAGACAGTTAATGTAGAGACAAACATTTGTGCATATTTTTTGTCATTGGGTTAATTTACGAAAATCGCTATTTAGCAAGTTATCTGACTAGCTAACATTAACTACTGACCACAACTACTAACCACACAACTACTGAACCAGACAAATAATGAGCAAACACAAAACTATTGACCAAAAACACAACGCTACTGACCACAACTCCTGAACCCAACTACCAACAAAGCTACTGACCACAACCACAGAACTACTCACCACTACACAACTACTGACCACACCCACACAACTAATGACCAATACTACTCACCATTAATGACCACAACTACAGACCACAACCACACAATTACTGACCATGACTACGGGACCACACAACTACTTACATACACTGCTGACTACAACTACTCACCACAACTACTGATCACAACAACTGATCACAACGACTCACCACAACGTTTGAACACACAACTACTGAACCACAAAAACACAACTACTCACCACAAGTACTGAACCACAACTTTTGACCACAACCACACAACTACTAACAACAAATTCTGAACTACACAATTACTGAACCACACTGTTAAATGATGAGACAGAGACATTCATAGAGTAACCAGCCTTGTTCTGTACATCACAACACATCCGGGTATCTCAAGCACCCCGGTATAAATACATGAGTTGCAGTAATGAACATTTACCAACAGATGGCATCACTGTGCCATCTTACACCCATAACACACACAACTAATGAAAACAACTACTGACCACAACTACTAAACCACAACTACTGACCACAACCACATAATTACTTACCAGAACTACTGACAACTACTGAAAAAAATACAAAACTACAGATCACAACTACTGACCATAACCACACAACTACTAAACCACAATTACTGACCAAAAGCACAGAACTACTTTATTAAGAACAAAGTCTTATTTACAATAACGGCCTACTAGGGAACAGTGGGTTAACTGCCTTGTT
Organism: Salvelinus alpinus; assembly: GCF_045679555.1. Lineage (NCBI taxonomy): Eukaryota > Metazoa > Chordata > Actinopteri > Salmoniformes > Salmonidae > Salvelinus > Salvelinus alpinus. The sequence continues at coordinate 52,627,408 of NC_092104.1, read as the reverse complement.
CAGGGGCAGAACAACAGATTTTTACCTTGTCAGCTCGGGGACTCAATCCATCAACCTTTTGGTGACTGGGCCAACGCTCTAACCACTAGGCTACCTGCTGCCCAACTAGGTTACCTGCCACCCACAACTACTTACCACAACTACTGACCACAAGAATTGACTACAACCAAACAACTATTGACCATAACTACTGACCACAACTACTGACCACACAAGCACAAACACAATACGTCTGACCACACAACTGCTGACCACAACTCCTGAACACAACTACCAACAAAACTACTGACCACAACCAGACAACTATTCACCACAACATCTGACCACAACCACACAACTACTGACCTATACTACTCACCTATACTGACCACTACTACCGAAGAAAACTAATCACCACAACTGACCACAACTACAGACCACAACCACACAATTATTGACCATGACTACTGGACCACACAAATACTTAGAGACACTATTGACTACAACCACTCACCACAACTACACAACTACTGACCACAACTACTGATCACAACAAATCACAACAACTACTGACCAAATAACTACTGACCATACAACTACTGAACCACAACAACACAACTACTCACCACAAGTACTGAACCACAATTACTGACCACAACCACACAACTACTAACCACACAACTACTGAACCACACAAATAATGAGCACAAAGACATAAATATTGACCCAAAACACAAGACTTCTAACCACACAAATACTAACCACTACTACTGCCACCCCAGGTAGTCTATATAACAACATTTTGGAGATGAGCGATTGTAATCTGAATAAAGGCCAAAATAATATTTATGAAGGCCAAAATGTAGCCCTGCTAAAAGCCATAATGGTGCTATACAACGTGACTGTATGTTTGAAAGAGTACTTTCCAGTAAGCAACAATTTGTTCACCTTCATTAGACAACTTTGTTCAAATATTTCTGTAATTCAGTGATATTTATTCCCATAGTAATTCGTTATGGATCCATAACTAAATATATATATACTTTCAGAACATTAACCGTGTGTAGGTAGATATGTGTGTATGTAGATGTGGAAAGGTAGATACAAATGATTTGTTGCAAGTTGGTGAGGGGGGGGGGGGGGTTCACACCTACAGTTGAAGTCGGAAGTTTACATACACTTAGGTTGGAGTCATTAAAACTCGTTTTTCAACCACTCCACAAATGTCTTGTTAACAAACTATAGGTTTGGCAAGTCAGTTAGGACATCTACTTTGTGCATGACACAAGTCATTTTTCCAACAATTGTTTACAGACAGATTATTTCACTTTTAATTCACAATTCAAGTGGGTCAGAAGTTTACATACACTAAGTTGACTGTACCTTTAAACAGCTTGGAAAATTCCAGAAAATGATGTCATGGCTTTAGAAGGTTCTGATGGGCTAATTGACATAATTTGAGTCAATTGGAGGTGTACCTGTGGATGTATTTCAAGGCCTACCTTCAAACTGAGTGCCTCTTTGCTTGACATCATGTGAAAGTCAAAAGAAATCAGCCAAGACCTCAGAATTTTTTTTTGTAGACCTCCACAAGTCTGGTTCATCCATGGGAGCAATTTCCAAACGCCTGAAAGTACCACGTTCATCTGTAAAAACAATAGTACACAAGTATAAACACCATGGGATCACGCAGCCGTCATACCGCTCAGGAAGGAGACGCGTTCGGTCTCCTAGAGATGAACGTACTTTGCTGCGAAAAGTGCAAATCAATCCCAGAACAACAGCAAAGGACCTTGTGAAGATGCTGGAGGAAGTATCTATATCCACAGTAAAACGAGTCCTATATCAACATAACCTGATACGCCGCTCAGCAAGGAAGAAGTCACTGCTCCAAAACCGCCAGAAAAATGCCAGACTACGGTTTGCAACTGCACATGGGTACAAAGATTGTACTTTTTTGAGAATTGTCCTCTGGTCTGATGAAACAAAAATAGAACTGTTTGGCCATAATGACCATCATTATGTTTGGAGGAAAAATGAGGAGGCTTGCAAGCCGAAGAACACCATCCCAACCGTGAAGCACGGGGGTGGCAGCATCATGTTGTGGGGGTGCATTGCTGCAGGAGGGACTGGTGCACTTCACAAAATAGATGGCATCATGAGGCAGGAAAATGATGTGGATGTATTGAAGCAGTATCTCCAGACATCAGTCAGGAAGTGAAAGCTTGGTCGCAAATGTGTCTTCCAATGACCCCAAGCATACTTCCAAAGTTGTGGCAAAATGGCTTAAGGACAACAAAGTCAAGGTATTGGAGTGGCCATCACAAAGCCCTGACCTCAATCCTATAAAAAATTTGTGTGAAGAACTGAAAAAGCGTGTGCGAGCAAGGAGGCCTACAAACCTGACTCAGTTACACCAGCTCTGTCAGGAGGAATGGGTCAATATTCACCCAGCTTATTGTGGGAAGCTTGTGGAAGGCTACCCAAAATGTTGGACCCAAGTTAAACAATTTAAAGGCAATACTAGCAAATATTCATTGTGTGTATGTAAACTTCTGACACACTGGGAATGTGATGAAAGAAATAAAAGGTGAAATAAATCATTCTCTATTATTATTCTGACATTTCACATTCTTAAAATAAAGTGTTGATCCTATCTAACCTAAGACAGGGAATTTCACTAGGATTAAATGTCAGTAATTGTGACAAACTGAGTTTAAATGTATTTTGCTAAGGTGTATGTAAACTTCAGACTTCAACTGTACATGTAAATAGGTCTAAACAAAATGGCGCTATAATCCTACCTTGAAAGAAACGACGTGGTCCCAAAAACAACTCCCTGACATAGGGTCCAGCATATCTCGATGATTTCTTCCTCAAAGAAAGACGAGCCATGATACCCGAAAAAGGAGGCAAGAGTGAATTATTGTGAAACACATAACAGTTTGTGAGGTGTAGGCTACAATATTTTATGTACCATTATAGCCAAACGTACCATTAAAAATAAAATATGGGCTTGGTCGCTGGGGAGAAATTGCTCCCCACACATGGAGTGTGAGCGGATTCTTGGGACTCGGGTTTCTTGATTTTCTTCCTTTTTTTCTGTAGCAATTTTGAGCAAATTGCTCAAGGGCCACGGTTGATTCGTCTGTGAAGATGACGTCATTGAAAGTCTCACCAGCCATGATCCACTAGGTCGAAACTACAGAACAAGCTTACACACATGGTTAATGTTCAGAGAATTTAAAAAATATATATATAATTAATATATATATAAATAAAACATATAAAACATTTCTTATCGAGCCTTTCCATAAGTCTACACAAGTTTCTTCAACTGTCTTCTGACTGATTAGAGGAATGTTGATGTTGTGCCGTGATGCCAGCAGATTACAGATGGCCTTTGCCGATCGCTCATCGTCTTCATTCATCAGTGAGTCAAAGGCTTGAACAGTCTCGCTGGAAATGAAATACAATGTAAAAATATGCAGCATACAGTAAGTCCAGCAGACCAGCAGTCAATTTAATTAAGCATTATTTTTAGCAGTATTAGGCCTACTTTACAGTATTGCCGCCTACTGTACCTGTTAATTTTCCTGGACTTTCAAGTTCGGCATAAAACAGGCATCTGATGATAGTGTTTGCAAATAGCACTGTCCGTGACCAAAATCCCCAAGTCTATCATTTTCTTTTTTTTATGTCTCCAGTAGATTTTCCATTCCTGCTGATTGCCCTAATGGCACTACAGTATAATCAAAGCCTATTGTAACCTGAAAGTCACACCTTTCCTCACCCGGACCAAAACTCCACCCTTAACAAAGTTACCATTCAAAAACGAGCTGCTTATCTAAAAAAATGACATTGGGACCAAAGAGAACAGACAAAATGGACATAGTTTTCATCAAGCCAGCTTCTTTCTATGGTGCTACCCATTCCAGGGTTAGGACTGTAACCACCAGAGGACTTGAAAATGAGCTGGAGCTGAAAGGATCAAAAATACTAAAGGTATTTTGGTTTCAGTGTATTTTATATATCAAAAAAGGTATAGAGCCTATCAAACGCTTCTCAAAGATGCCCTCTAGTGGTCAAACTAGCACTAACTTGCATTAACAGAACAAATGGCCGACAATTAGATAACGTGCCACAGAATGCTGCAGCAGCCCGCAACGTGTGCTGCAGTATGACAACTTTTTAAGGAGGAACCAGTGTATGCAGGCTACTTTGCCTGATGCTTTAAGCACTGCAAATATAAATGAAGAAACACAAATGACTAAATTTGGCATGGGTCCTCAGATCCTCAAAAGGTTCTACAGCTGCACTATCGAGAGCATCCCGACGGCTTGCATCACTGCCTGGTATGGCAACTGCTCGGCCTTTGACCGCAAGGCACAACTGAGGGTAGAGCGTACAGCTCAGTACATCACTGTGGCCAAGCTTCCTGCCATCCAGGACCTCTATACCAGGCGGTGTCAGAGGAAGACCCTAAAAATTGACTCCAGCCACCCTAGACATTGACTGTTCTGTCTGCTACCGCACAGCAAGCGGTACCGGAGCACCAAGTCTAGGTCCAAAAGGCTTCTTAACAGCTTCTACCCCCAAGACACAGGTCTCCTGAACAGCTAATCAAATGGCTACCTAGACTATTTGCATTGCCCTCCCCCCCTCTCTTTTATACTGCTGCTACTCTGTTTATTATCTATGCATAGTCACTAACTCTACCTAAATGTACATATTACCTCAACTAACCGGTGCCCCCGCACATTGACTCTGTACCGGTACCCCCTGTATATAGCCTCTCTATTGTTATTTTACTGCTTTTTAAAATTGTTACTTTTATTTTTACTTAAACACTTATTTTTCTTAAAACTGCATTGTTGGTTAAGGGCTTGTAAGTAAGCATTTCACTGTAAGGTACCTGTTGTGTTCGGTGCATGTGACAAATAACATTTGATTTGATTTAAAGAGGGACCCAGTGATCAATATTTTGCCTAACCAGAAGAATGGGATGACATGACTCATGAAAGCCGAGTTAGCTAGCATACTTAAAGGTGGCAATATGGCTCAATGTAAAGCTTTGAATTTGAGGAGATAAGATGTTATTCTTAAATCTCATAGAGACTGGAAATATGGTGCAGGTTCCTAAATAACAAAGGATTAACTTGACCTGAATTCAACGGTCAAAATGGAATGACTCAGACAGATGAAGGACATTCAGAGGTCACTGACATACTCACCCAAATGTAGTAACGGACTCACTGTAATATAGTATTGGATGAGCTTGTTGCAAAACATGCCAATTCCCTTGGTACCACAACCCATAACCATACCACAACCCATTGCCCTCAGTCAAATTACAATCTCTGATTGCATTTGCTCCTTTCATTTGCTCCTGGGAACATTGGCACGAGAGATCGGCTCTTATTTGAACGAGGTAGTGAGATTTGCATTTGTATTTGTTATGGATCCCCATTAGTTACTCTTCCTGGAGTTAATTAAGGCAGTAATGCCAGAGATGGCATCTGATGAGCATTATTTGAAAGAGGCACAAGAATTCAACACCTGATTTGGGAAGATAAGTCTTTATTGAATAAAGCAAAATAATAAAAGGGGAAGAATCTCAATCCCCTATTTGAAAATAAATAATTAGCTTTCTTTCCATACAAAATGTGATTGTATAAATCTATTTGTATTAGGTATGCAGCTAGCTAAAAATAAATCCTCTGGTAATTAATTCATACACACCCTCAAACAAATTATAAATGCTTGGAAAAATGTTTTGGCACGGTGGGGGATATGTCAAGATCAGCTCCAACCTGCTTGTCCTGCACTGCAGAAGGACAAACATGGTACTAAGTCATCTCACCATTTCAACATTCCAATTTCCCTCATCCAACTCTCAGCCCATTTCGCAAGAAACTGTGCAAGATAGAGAAAAATAAGATCATTCATCTAGTTAAATGTACTAGTATTTCACTGAACACAACTGTGAGTGAATCCAAAGATATCGCCCATTCCCCTTATTCAATATCTCTTTTTCTATTAGCCATTACGAGAACGTTGATTTGAAAAGCAAAAAAATAAAACAACCAATAAACTAACTAAAAGGTAAATCTGTTGCAGATGGTGATATCAGCAACACTCACAAAGGGGATAGCCCTGGAGCTCAGAGAGGAAAGGGAAGGGGTTTCATCACTGCAGTGCACTCAGAGCAGAGAACAGGAGGTGGGAACACCTGATTCCTATCAAAATTGAACTAACCGTTGTGTGTTTGCCAAATACTAGCTGTAGTTATCTCAAACTGGTTGCCCCATCCTCTGGCTATGTAAGGAGCCAAAGGATGAAGGTGCTTTTCGAAAGGATGACAATTGTGATAGCAACAGAATGAAATACAATCACCAGTACAGCTCTCACACACACACACACACACACACACACACACACACACACACACACACACACACACACACACACACACACACACACACACACACACACACACACACACACACACACACACACACACACACACACACACACACACACACGGCTTAAGAAGCAAAATCCAACACAAGAAGGTTATATTGTTGGTGAGTGGAGTGTTAACCAGAGAAATACAGGTAGAGAACACCAGAAGAAGAATTATCATTTAATGACCATAGTAAATTGTAATGTTTGTTTATGTGTCAATTAATCCCATAAAGGATGGGTTGCCAATTTGACATGAAAATAAAATGCCATTAATTCGGTAGTAGAACATGAAATGAAGCTAAGGATCACTTACAGTGAGGGAAAAAAGTATTTGATCCCCTGCTGATTTTGTACGTTTGCCCACTGACAAAGAAATGATCAGTCTATAATTTTAATGGTAGGTTTATTTGAACAGTGAGAGACAGAATATCAACAAAAAAATCCAGAAAAACGCATGTCAAAAATGTTATGAATTGATTTGCATTTTAATGAGGGAAATAAGTATTTGACCCCTCTGCAAAACATGACTTAGTACTTGGTGGCAAAACCCTTGTTGGCAATCACAGAGGTCAGACGTTTCTTGTAGTTGGCCACCAGGTTTGCACACATCTCAGGAGGGATTTTGTCCCACTCCTCTTTGCAGATCTTCTTCAAGTCATTAAGGTTTCGAGGCTGACGTTTGGCAACTCGAACCTTCAGCTCCCTCCACAGATTTTCTATGGGATTAAGGTCTGGAGACTGGCTAGGCCACTCCAGGACCTTAATGTGCTTCTTCTTGAGCCACTCCTTTGTTGCCTTGGCCGTGTGTTTTGGGTCATTGTCATGCTGGAATACCCATCCACGACCCATTTTCAATACCCTGGCTGAGGGAAGGAGGTTTTCACCCAAGATTTGACGGTACATGGCCCCGTCCATCGTCCCTTTGATGCGGTGAAGTTGTCCTGTCCCTTTAGCAGAAAAACACCCCCAAAGCATAATGTTTCCACCTCCATGTTTGACGGTGGGGATGGTTTCTTGGGGTCATAGGCAGCATTCCTCCTCCTCCAAACACGGCAAGTTGGGTTGATGCCAAAGAACTCCATTTTGGTCTCATCTGACCACAACACGTTCACCCAGTTGTCCTCTGAATCATTCAGATGTTCATTGGCAAACTTCAGACGGGCATGTATATGTGCTTTCTTGAGCAGGGGGACCTTGCGGGCGCTGCAGGATTTCAGTCCTTCACGGCATAGTGTGTTACCAATTGTTTTCTTGATGACTATGGTCCCAGCTGCCTTGAGATCATTGACAAGATCCTCCTGTGTAGTTCTGGGCTGATTCCTCACCGTTCTCATGATCATTGCAACTCCACAAGGTGAGATCTTGCATGGAGCCCCAGGCTGAGGGAGATTGACAGTTCTTTTGTGTTTCTTCCATTTGCGAATAATCACAGAAACTGTTGTCACCTTCTCACCAAGCTGCTTGGCGATGGTCTTGTAGCCCATTCCAGCCTTGTGTAGGTCTACAATCTTGTCCCTGACATCCTTGGAGAGCTCTTTGGTCTTGGCCATGGTGGAGAGTTTGGAATCTGATTGATTGATTGCTTCTGTGGACAAGTGTCTTTTATACAGGTAACAAGCTGAGATTAGGAGCACTCCCTTTAAGAGTGTGCTCCTAATCTCTGCTCGTTACCTGTATAAAAGACACCTGGGAGCCAGAAATCTTTTTGATTGAGAAGGGGTCAAATACTTATTTCCCTCATTAAAATGCAAATCAATTTATAACATTTTTGACATGCATTTTTCTGGATATTTTTGTTGTTATTCTGTCTCTCACTGGTCAAATAAACCTACCATTAAAATTATAGACTGATAATTTCTTTGTCAGTGGGCAAACGTACAAAATCAGCAGGGGATCAAATACTTTTTTCCCTCACTGTATCACTGACTGTACAAAGGTTCTCTTTCCTGACCACTGACTGACTGGCTGGCTCTCTACTGCTGAGTGTGTGGTTTCGGGGCATGTGTCTGATGAAGGTGGGAGAGGGCATGCTCAAACAGAACCAAGAGGAGTGGATGAGGGAGGGTCTGGGTAGGGGAAAGATAGCAGTGGTTTAAAATGAACAGGACTGGTGCTGTTGTGGACTAGGCAGAGAGACCCCGGCCAGGAGAGTAGGCTTGCTGTGAGCGACAAGTTCAGGTGGTATGTGGGCATATGTGTGTGCGTGTATGGGACGGAGGGGCTTCTGGGTTGCAGAGGGTGAAGGCTACCCCTTCTCCTGGGACCGAGGAGGTGGGGGAGATGGTTACATCTGGTCCTTGAAGGCATCCAGATCAAAGGCAGTGTCCAGGAAATTCTTCAGCTCCACTAGGTGGGCCTTCTTGTTTCCTGTGGCTGGGGCCGCGGCAGGTGGGCGACCAGCATACCTGAACACACACGTGATGGAAGAGCTTAATAAGAGTTTAAACACAGAGAGAAGACAAGAAGAGATGAAGGGTTTGTTTACCAGACTGGCTTGGCGCGTTCGATGGTGGTGCGCATGCGGGGCTTGACATAGTCATAGTAGCCCTGATTCTTGTGCTCCTCCTGGCACCACACCAGGTCGGCATTGGGGTACTTCTTGGACTCAGCCTTCACTAGGTCGAAGGGGAAGGGAGACAGCTGCATACAGAGACAAGGGTCATGTGATGAGTAAGGGGAAGGTAGCTCGGATAGCCAAAGGAAGCACCAGTCGGTTTAGGTCACCATATACACAGAGAACACGTCAAACACTTTAGGTCAGGCAAAAGTTCAATTCTTTTCACCTTTCAACTGAGCATTTTTCTAGCACATACCTTTATGTATGTAGGAGCCCTGAGATGTATGCCTGTATACGTGTTGAGTGTGTGTGTAGCTACCTGCTCCATGCGAGCAATGGCGACCATGTCTTCCATGCCGTGGGCCTTGCGTTCCTTGGTTAGCTCGTAGTACACCTTTCCTGTGCAGAAGACTATGCGTTTCACCCCGGCTGGGTTCTGGGTCACGGGGCCACTGTCTGGGATCAGGCGCTGGAATTCTGTGCCTGGAACACAGCGTCGGGACACGGCAACACTCACTGACTGCCAGACATCCAAATGGCATATACACCAGCACTGTCCTTCACACACGCCTACACACCAACAAACACACACACACGCAAACACACAAGCACTCTTACCTGGCAACATCTCGTCAAAGTTGGACCTTGCATCAGGGTGGCGCAGCAGGGATTTGGGGGTGAAAACAATGAGCTATAAAAAAGGCCAGATCAGAGGTCAATGAGCTCTAATAAGCAGCTTTAGGGTAAACCTGTTGTTGACGGGGACTCACAGGCTTCCTGAAGGGCGCCAGAATCTGCCGCCTCAGCACGTGGAAGAAGTTGCCAGGGTTGGAGCAGTTGACCACAATCCAGTTGCAGTCATGGAGCTGGCGAATGGCAAAGTCGTCTGTGATGCTCTGGTGGCAAGGAGGGTGAGAGGAAAGGGTGAGGACCAGTCACTGTTTCATCCACATACAGTCTACACTTCCACTGATACTTTGTGTTCTCACATTATGTACCATGCCACTGAAGATTTAGGTGTTTAAATTTGATTTGAAATTCTGTTTATGGGACTTTTATATTCTACCCCCTCAGTCTTTGTCTTCATGTCTGACGAAGGTCTATGTGACTAATGTATACACTTGCGAGTTCACACAGTGTGCAGGAGACACATCGACCACCTGTTTCAGTTGCAAAATTGCCTTGATCGGTTACTGTATGATTCTGATTTACCCAGTCAGTTTATCTTGTGGATACCACTTTTATATCTCTGCGTGCAGTATGAAGAAAGTTTCATGAGCCAATGCTAACTAGCATTAACGCAATGACTGGAAGACCACAGGTACAGTAGCACATTGCCAGAATCTTGCAGTATTCTTTTAATAACATTACCCCAGCGAAAGCATAGAATCTGTTTGGAAGAAAATGTCTAGCTATGTCAGGCATGAACGAGTAAATGAAAGTGAGTGGTATTTTGGATACAAGAGGCAGTGCAGAATGATTAGGAGACAGGGATGGACCCACTGGGAGCATGTCAGGATCATCGTTGCACATCTGGAGGAACCTCTCTGGACGAGCAGAGGAGTGTTCTGGGCCCTGTGGAGAGAAGAGAAAGGAGGTCAGAAGGGCTGGCACAGTCACTGTATAATCGTGTAACTAACTTTATTGTCAAGTAGATATACTTTACCCAAAAGCATATAGTGTATTTGTATTTATTATGGATCCCCAGTCAGGCAGAATTAAGGAAGTGATACAATTTTAAAAACATGTGCCCTCAGGCCCATACTCCACTATCACATATTTACAACACAAAATCCATTGTGGTGGATGAATCAGAATTAGTTGGGTAACATAAGTAATTAAGATGTCATATCTGCATAATATTCTTATGTGATATACTTTTTATTAGAATGTATCCCTTTGGACTATAGTGTTGACAGTTGCACTTTTCCCTTCTCAAACAGGGCTCAGTCACTTGGGGCCCAGAGAGGGGAGAGGTCAGGCTTGTCTTTTACATGTCTCTGGTGCTATGCAGAATATCAGAAAGGGAAGAGGACAGGATGGAACATTGTCTTCATATGTCAATGTATCTGTTAAACCATGTGAAGGGATGGCGTGATTAAGGGGGAACCAATTACTTGTCTCTACAATGTCTGTGCGCAAGTCACTCCCCTCAGTGAGCTTGTCCAGGAGTGGGGTCAAGAGGGGGTTGACTTGAGATGGGAGTATCTAGAGTTGACAATTGAGTTATGCCTTGGATGAGGTAATGTTTTTGTACTATGAAGTACCAGGAACGAGATTAGAACCTCGTCTTAGAGACCAAACTGAACGATAATTTATAGCGAATGCTATCTGGCTATGGGATATTCCTCTCTCAAGTAAAAGGCCCTTTGTGAACTTTTCCTAAGATCTGTGGTTCGTCATGTAAGTTGAGAGGGGTGTATCTTGGCTATAAAATATATTTGTATTCTTATGTAGGGACTCTCAGAATTCATTATAGACACTGAATTGATCTGAGAGTCAAAGGGCTATTGTAAAGCTCATATTATTAAAGATGAAGTTTAAGTATAACTCTGACTGGTGTGTGGTTTGTAATTCTCCTCATTTGGTAATACAGGAAATTGCCACGACAGCATGTTATCATGTGTGTGTATGCATGTGTTTGTGCCTATGTTTGTGTTACTTCACAGACCCTGCTGTTCCATAAGGTGTATTTTTATCTGCTTTTTAAATCTGATTCTACTGATTGCATCAGTTACCTGATGTGGAATAGAGATCCATGTAGTCATGGCTCTATGTAGTACTGTGCGCCTCCCATAGTCTGTTCTGGACTTGTGGACTGTGAAGAGACCTCTTGTGGCATGTCTTGTGGGGTATGCATGGGTGTCCAAGCTGTGTGCCAGTGTTTTAAACAGACAGCTCGGTACCTTCAGCTTGTCAACAACTCTTACAAAAATAAGTAATGAGGAAGTCAATCTCGCTTCCACTTTGATCCATGAACGATTGACATGCATGTTAGCTCTCCGTGTACTTTTAAGGGCCAGCCGTGCTGCCCTGTTCTGAGCCAACTGCAATTTTCTCAAGTCCCTCTTTGTCGCACCTCACCACACAACTGAACAGTAGTCCAGGTGCGACAAAACCAGGGCCTGTAGGACCTGCCTTAGTGATAGTGTTGTTAAGAAGTCAGAGCAGCACTTTATTATGGACAGACTTCTCCGCATCTTAGCTACTGTTGTATTAATATGTTTTGACTATGACCGTATACAATCCAGAGTAACTCCAAGCAGTTTAGTCAACTTGCTCAATTTCCACATTATTCATTACGAGACGTAGTTGAGCTTTAGGGTTTAGGGAATGATTTGTCCCAAATACAATGCTTTAAGTTTTTGAAATATTTAGGACTAACTTATTCCTTGCTCCCCATTCTTAAACTGCAGCTCTTAATGGGCCTAAACAGCTACCCTGGGAAATTCCTGATTCTACCTGAATTATGTTTGAGACTTCCATTAAAGCACACCCTCTGCGTTCACCCACTGAAGTCTAACAAGACAGCCCCCACAATCATTTTATCATCAATTTCGCTCAGCCAATCATCAGTCATTTGTGTAAGTGCTGTGCTTGTTGAGTGTCCTTCTCTCTTTGCGTGCTGAAAGTCTGTTGTCAATTTGTTTACTGTGAAATAGCATTGTCTGGTCAAACACCATTTTTTCCAGAAGTTAACTACGGTTTGGTAACAGGCTGATTGGTCGGCTATTTGAGCCAGTAAAGGGGGCTTTACTCTTCTTGGGTAGTGGAATAACTGTAGCTTTCCTCCAGGCCTGAAGGCACATACTTTCTAGTAGGCTTAATTTGAAGATGTGGCAATATCGTCCACTATTATCCTCAGTCATTTTCCATCCAGATTGTCAGACCCTGGTGGCTTGTCATTGTTGATAGACAACAATCATTTTTTCACCTCCTCCACACTGGCTTTACAGAATTCAAAAGTACAATTATTGTCTTTCATAATTTGGTCAGATATACTTGGATGTGTAGTGTCAGCGTTTGTTGCTGGCATGTTTATCTTGCCAATGAAAAAGTAATTAAATATCAGTGGGTTTTGTGATAAATGAGCCATCTGATTCAATGAATGATGGAGCCGAGTTGGCTTTTCCCACCCAAATGTCATTTAAGGTGCTCCAAAGCTTTTTAATATCATTCTTTATATAATGTATATTTGTTTCAAAGTATAGTTTCTTTTGATTTCGCTTAGTCACATGATTTCTTAATTTGCTGTACGTTTGCCAATCGGTGTAACGGTTCTCCTCCTCCTCTTCATCCGAAGAGGAGGAGCAAGGATTCGACCAAAATGCAGAGAGGTGTGATGACATATTGAAATTTATTTAGAGACGAAGACGAACACGAAAAACACTTGGAAAATTACAAAATAACAAAACGACGTAGACAGACCTGAACATGGAACTTACATAACTACACGAAGAACTCACGAACAGGAACAGACTACATCAAACGAACGAACAACCGAAACAGTCCCGTGTGGTGCGCAGACACAGACACGGAAGACATTCACCCCCAAACAAACAGTGTGAACAGCCAACCTATATATGGTTCTCAATCAGAGGAAAACGTCAAACACCTGTCTCTGATTGAGAACCATATAAGGCTAATTACAAGTGACCTAAACATAGAAACACAAAACATAGAATGCCCACCCCAACTCACGCCCTGACCAACTAAACACATACAAAAATAACATAAAACAGGTCAGGAACGTGACAATCGGTTGTACAACCAGACCGATTTGCCATTTATTTTGCCTCATCACAATTTTTAAATTCCTCATCAATCAAAGGGGATTTAACAGTTTTTACAGTCATTTTCTTAATGGGTGCGGGCTTATTAGAACTGGAGTAAGCTATTTCAAATGTGTCAAGTGCAGCGTCTGGTTGCTCCTCATTACACACCACAGACCAGCAAATATTCTTTAAATCAACATATGAATCACTACAAAACTTCTTGTATGACCTCTTACACTATATTAGGCCCAGCCTTTGGAACTTTGGTTTTCCTAGATAAGTCTATTATATTGTGATCACTACATCCTATGGATTTGGATACTGCTTTAAAGCAAATAACTGCGGCATTAGTAAAAACGTGATCAATACATGATGATTTCATTTGTGTGCTGTTTGTAACTACCCTGGAAGGTTGACTGACAACCTGATCCAGGTTGCAGGCACTGGTTACAGTTTGAAGCTTTTTCTTGAGTGGGCAGCTTGATGAGAGCAAGTTAATATTTAAATCACCCAGAAAATATACACTGCTCAAAAAAATGAAGGGAACACTTAAACAACACAATGTAACTCCAAGTCAATCACACTTCTGTGAAATCAAACTGTCCACTTAGGAAGCAACACTGATTGACAATAAATTTCACATGCTGTTGTGCAAATGGAATAGACAAAAGGTGGAAATTATAGGCAATTAGCAAGACACCCCCAATAAAGGAGTGGTTCTGCAGGTGGTGACCACAGACCACTTCTCAGTTCCTATGCTTCCTGGCTGATGTTTTGGTCACTTTTGAATGCTGCCGGTGCTTTCACTCTAGTGGTAGCATGAGACGGAGTCTACAACCCACACAAGTGGCTCAGGTAGTGCAGCTCATCCAGGAGAGCACATCAATGCGAGCTGGGGCAAGAAGGTTTGCTGTGTCTGTCAGCGTAGTGTCCAGAGCATGGAGACGCTACCAGGAGACAGGCCAGTACATCAGGAGACGTGGAGGAGGCCGTAGGAGGGCAACAACCCAGCAGCAGGACCGCTACCTCCGCCTTTGTGCAAGGAGGAGCAGGAGGAGCACTGCCAGAGCCCTGCAAAATGACCTCCAGCAGGCCACAAATGTGCATGTGTCTGCTCAAACGGTCAGAAACAGACTCCATGAGGGTGGTATGAGGGCCCGACGTCCACAGGTGGCATTTCTTTGGGGGGCCGCACAGCCCTCCATGTGCTCGCCAGAGGTAGCCTGACTGCCATTAGGTACCGAGATGAGATCCTCAGACCCCTTGTGAGACCAAATGCTGGTGCGGTTGGCCCTGGGTTCCTCCTAATGCAAGACAATGCTAGACCTCATGTGGCTGGAGTGTGTCAGCAGTTCCTGCAAGAGGAAGGCATTGATGCTATGGACTGGCCCGCCCGTTCCCCAGACCTGAATCCAATTGAGCACATCTGGGACATCATGTCTCGCTCCATCCACCAACGCCACGTTGCACCACAGACTGTCCAGGAGTTGGCGGATGCTTTAGTCCAGGTCTGGGAGGAGATCCCTCAGGAGACCATCCGCCACCTCATCAGGAGCATGCCCAGGCGTTGTAGGGAGGTCATACAGGCACGTGGAGGCCACACACACTACTGAGCCTCATTTTGACTTGTTTTAAGGACATTACATCAAAGTTGGGTCAGCCTGTAGTGTGGTTTTCCACTTTAATTTTGAGTGTGACTCCAAATCCAGACCTCCATGGGTTGATAAATTTGATTTCCATTGATAATTTTTGTGTGATTTTGTTGTCAGCACATTCAACGATGTAAAGAAAAAAGTATTTAATAAGAATATTTCATTCATTCAGATCTAGGATGTGTTATTTTAGTGTTCCCTTTATTTTTTTGAGCAGTGTACTTCTCTGTTGATATCACATACATTATCAAGCATTTCACACATATTATCCAGATACTGACTGTTAGCACTTAAAGTCTTAATTCTTTACTGGGAAACTTATCAGAAGTAGACTTCACAGTCCAGGGTGAGCTACACAATGGGGTCTTCCTACTAGGGCACACCGCCTCAGTGCTAACAGTAACTCTGATTCATAGGCTCATGATTACTGCATCCAATAGCTGTAGGATTAACAGAGGTATTCTGGAAATTAAGTTACTTACATTGTGTCTGCCAACGCCCCTAGGATAATGTACATTTTATGCAGCATTATGACGACTCATTTTCACAATGGTAGGGATTAATTGAGCTGGTTTTGGGTAATTGATAAGTCATTGTAAATTAATGATTGTGTAAATGTGTAAAAGGGTAAATTAATGATTATGAACAATTGACACTCCATCTCCTCCCTCCAATTGGCGCTCTGGAGGACTCACCATGCCCTCCATGCCGTGGGGCAGCAGCAGGACGATGCCGTTCTGGCGGACCCACTTGGCCTGGCCGGGGCAGATGAACTGGTCGATGATGCACTGGGCTGTGTTGTGGAAGTCTCCGAACTGAGCCTCCCACAGCACCAGGGCATTGGGACTGGCCATGGCAAAGCCCAGCTCGAAACCTAACAACACAGACAGGGAGAAAAGGAAAGAGAATGCAACTGAGAGAGAGTAAGAGAGGTTCATAACTCTGGACGATGCACACTTGCCGAGATGATAATCAATGAGCAAGTCGTTGAGATCTCTTCTGGTGGGTGTATCATTCAAACAGAATGCATGACGGCAGTTGTTATAGCCAATGGCAAGAGCTGCCCTTTCCCAATTGGCTGTCGCGTCACTGAAATTTGAATTGTTGAATGTTGGCTGCTGCTGTGCATCTACGTTCATTGAAAAGGACTGGTCGCTGATTATCTCACGAAGTGTGAGTCCCCAATTAGTAGCGGTGGAGACAGTAGTAAGCGGTTATTTGAATGAGCATTCCTGTGTATTCCAGTTTCTCCAATTGTAGTTTCACACTAAATGCGAGTGAGTGAGTGAGTGAGTATGTGAGGGAGGATACTGTGTGTGTCAGTGTGGTGTCATGACTGTCCTATGAGGATTCAAATAGGTCAGATCAGGTTTGCAATGAATGACTTCAACCAGACCCCCTCTCACCCACAGAGGGGTAGAGGAAGGAACTGGTGGGGGTTAAAAACTCACACCCTGTTGTAAATCAAGGACAGAACATTCATCTCTCCCTCTCCAAATTCACCAAAGGAATGTGCCTTTGTTTCAGGAGTTTTTTTCCCACCAAAACTAACACGTTCAAGGGCAACTACTGGAACAATGTTTCTAACATAGAACGTGGGGAATGGTCAGAGGCGATCTAAAGATCTAGCAAACTTTCGGTTACTGGCCCAACGCTCTAACCACTAGGCTACCTTCCACCCCAAAGAACAGTGAAGTCGTTTTGGTTTGTTATTTTGTGATGTCTTTAAAAATACTATAAAAGGAAATACTGTAACCTGGAAAGTGTACCCACTACAAGTACGAAGTTTCCATCCTATGTGTTGTGTATGAAATATGAAAAGAATGTGTTTTTGTTGAGAGGGATGTGATTTGAGAAACTATAAGAGAAAAGTGTTTCTATAACTGTGCCCAGTAAGTAGTGAGGTCAGAGCGTGTCATCCGGACGGAACCGCCTCCTAACAAACTGTATAAAAGAATGGGTTAAGAATGAACATATCAGACCAGAGAGACGTAGAGCTGCAGGTCTGTGGTCTGAACTCAATCTCAACGCGAGGTAGAGACGATAAACTCAACTCCCGGACCATCACTGGTACGGCTGATTAGCTGTCCTCAGTATCTAGAAAAGTGAATTTAAGTGGGACCATTCTATTACTCTGCTCAAACCATCTCATCACCCTACTGCGAACCATCGACACGGCTGGCTAGCCTATCTTCAAAAAGGCATCTTCCAGAGTGAATGGAAGGAGAATCAACTCTGTAGTTCTGTTCAGGACTACACGACAAGTCACCGGTTACTGGACAACTGCAGAGGAGAACAACAGTAGAAGACTTGTGGAACCATTTTGGGACAATCAGAGTCTTACAAGCGTGCCGTGAAAAGGCCCAACCCCCTTTCTAAGGCGGCCCGGTTCCGAGAGATACACGGCGAACCAAGGAATTGCGCGTAAATACATTCACGTGCAAGCGTCCGGTGGTTCGTGTGCAAAGTATAAGAGTACTAAAACAGAGTAGTTTCTAAATGTACCAGCGTTAAGTTACTCTGTCCCGTTCTCTCTCACGCCATCTCCATGTCTTTTGTAACAAGCAGCCATATTGTTGACAGTCTGCTAGGGACCTGTTTTTAACATATTAAGTGTGTATGTTTATCCTGTGTTACCATTTACTATCTAGTAAATAAATAATTAAACCAATTTGTGTAGTACTGAATCATAAGTAAGGCTCAGGTTTTTGCAGATGCAAGGAGGTTACGACTGTTCAGAATTATATGATATTAGGTTATGATTAATAAGTTGACTGTTTATAAACATTTACAGTTTAATTCGGGAGATTGTAACTCTTTAAAGAACCGCTCTCGTGGTACCCCAGATCCATCACGATTAATTTAAAATCGGGTAACAATTAAACATAGTCAGTTGATTAGATAAATAACAGTCTTCAGATTAATGTTAAGTCACGACAGTGTGTGCGAGAAAGATACAGACAGACACAGAGAGAGAGAGAGACAGACACAGAGAGAGAGAGAGAGACACAGACAGATAGACACACAGAGAGAGAGAGAGAGACCGAGACACACACAGAGACCGAGACCCAGACACACAGAGACCGAGACCCAGACACACAGAGACCGAGACCCAGACACACAGAGACCGAGACACACACACAAACAGAGACCGAGACCCAGACACACAGAGACCAAGACCCAAACACACAGAGACCGAGACACACAGAGACCGAGACACACAGAGACCCAGACCGAGACCGAGACCGAGACCCACACACACAGAGACCGAGACCCAGACACACAGAGACCGAGACAGAGACCGATACCGAGACAGAGACACACAGACAGAGACCGAGACACCCAGACAGAGACCGAGACACACAGACAGAGACCGAGACCGAGACACACAGACAGAGACCGAGACACACAGACAGAGACCGAGACACACAGACAGAGACCGAGACTGAGACACACAGACAGAGACCGAGACACACACACAGACAGAGACCGAGACACACACACAGACAGAGACCAAGACACACACACAAACAGAGACCGAGAAAGACACACAGACAGAGACCGAGACACACACACAGACAGAGACCGAGACACACACACAGACAGAGACCGAGACAGACACACACAGACAGAGACAGACACACAGAGACAGACACACAGAGACAGAGACAGACACACAGAGACAGAGACAGACACACAGAGACCGAGACAGACACACAGAGACAGAGACAGACACACAGAGACCGAGACAGACACACAGAGACCGAGACAGACACACAGAGACCGAGACAGACACACAGAGACCGAGACAGACACACAGAGACCGAGACAGACACACAGAGACCGAGACAGACACACAGAGACCGAGACAGACACACAGAGACAGAGACAGACACACAGAGACCGAGGCAGACACACAGAGACCGAGACAGACACACAGAGACCGAGACAGACACACAGAGACCGAGACAGACACACAGAGACCGAGACAGACACACAGAGATCGAGACACAGAGACCGAGACAGACACACAGAGACAGACAGAGAGAGAGACCGAGACTGACCCAGCACACCGTACTCCGACAGGGAGCTGTTGCAGACGGTGTAGGGGGCCTGGTTGGGGGCCACGTGGTTCATGGGGATGCAGACCCTCTTGTCCACGTTCTGATCGTGCAGCACATGGTGACGATGACTGGCAAGGAGGGAAACACACCAACAAGGACAATGAGGGACAAGATCTGCAAATCCCAAACGGCACCCTATTCCCTTTATAGTGCACTTCTTTTGACCAGACATTTCTTCATATGGATTGCTCCGCACTTGCCTTTATTATGCCGGACTCTGAATTGGCTCTAGAACTTCTCATCTATTCATTTTTAATTTTTAATTTCTGGCAGACAAAAAAATGCCCCTTTAAACACCTTAGTTAAAACAAATAAAAAAATAAAGATTGATCCTTGGTTCTCTATAGAACTTTCAGATGTCATTATGATGAGAAATCAGGCCTGGGCCAAGGATAGAAAAACTGACTTGGTAGCTGATTGCCAGCGCTTCAGGCAATTAATAATTAGATGTACAGTTGAAGTTGGAAGTTTACATACACTTAGGTTGGAGTCATTAAAACTCCATTTTCAACCACTCCACAAATGTCTTGTTAACAAACTATAGTTTTGGCAAGTCGGTTAAGACATTTACTTTGTGCATGACACGAGTAATTTTTCCAACAATTGTTTACAGAGATTATTTCACTTAATCACAATTCCAGTGGGTCAGAAGTTGACTGTGCCTTTAAACAGCTGGGAAAATTTCAGAAAATTATGTCATGGCTTTAGAAGCTTCTGATAGTCTAATTGACATCATTTGAGTCAATTGGAGGTGTACATGTGGATGTATTTCAAGACCTACCTTCAACTCAGTGCCTCTTTGCTTGACATCATTGGAAAATCAAAAGAAATCAGCCAAGACCTCAGAAAAAAAATGGTAGACCTCCACAAGTCTGGTTCATCCTTGGGAGCAATTGCCAAACGCCTGAAGGTACCACGTTCATCTGTACAAAGAATAGTACGCAAGTATAAACACCATGGGACAGCACAGCCGTCATACCGCTCAGGAAGGAGACGTGTTCTGTCTCCTAGAGATTTGGTGCAAAAAGTGCAAATCAATCCCAGAAAAACAGCAAAGGACCTTGTGAAGATGCTTGAGGAAACGGGTTCAAAAGTATCTATATCCACAGTGAAACGAGTCCTATAGACACAATCTGAAAGGCCGCTCAGCAAGGAAGAAGCTACTGTTCCAAAACCGCCATTAAAGCCAGACTATGGTTTGCAACTGCACATGGGGACAAAGATCGCACTTTTTGGAGAAATGTTCTCTGGTCTGATGAAACAAAAATAGAACTATTTGGCCATAATGACCATCGTTATGCTTGGAGGAAAAAGGGGGATGCTTGCAAGCCGAAGAACACCATCCGAAACAAGAAGCAGGGGGTGGCAGCATCATGTTGTGGGGGTGCTTTGCTGCAGGAGGGACTGGTGCACTTCACAAAATAGATGGCATCATGAGGAGGAAAATTATGTAGATATATTGAAGCTCAAGACATCAGGAAGTTAAAGCTTGGTCGCAAATGGGTCTTCCAAATGGACAATGACCCCAAGCATACATCCAAAGTTGTGGCAAAATGGCTTAAGGACAACAAAGTCAAAGTATTGGAGTGGCCATCACAAAGCCCTGACCTCAATTCCATAGAAGAGTTGTGGGCAGGACTGAAAAAGTATTTGCGAGCAAGGAGGCCTACAAACCTGACTCAGTTACACCAGCTCTGTCAGGAGGAATGGGCCAATATTCACCCAATTTATTGTGGAAGGCTACCCAAAACGTTTGACCCAAGTTAAGCAATTTAAAGGCAATGCTATCAAATACTTATTGACTGTATGTAAACTTCTGACCCACTGGGTATGTGATGAAATAAATAAAAGCTGAAAAATAATTCTCTACTATTATCCTGACATTTCACATTCTTAAAATAAAGTGGTGATCCTAACTGACCGAAGACAGGGAATTTTTACTAGGATTAAATGTCAGGAATAGTGAAAAACTGAGTTTAAATGTACAGTGGGGAGAACAAGTATTTGATACACTGCCGATTTTGCAGGTTTTCCTACTTACAAAGCATGTAGAGGTCTGTCATTTTTATCATAGGTACACTTCAACTGTGAGAGACGGAATCTAAAACAAAAATCCAGAAAATCACATTGTATGATTTTTAAATAATTAATTTGCATTTTATTGCATGACATAAGTATTTGATCACCTACCAACCAGTAAGAATTCCGGCTCTCACAGACCTGTTAGTTTTTCTTTAAGAAGCCCTCCTGTTCTCCACTCATTACCTGTATTAACTGCACCTGTTTGAACTCGTTACCTGTATAAAAGACACCTGTCCACACACTCAATCAAACAGATTCCAACCTCTCCACAATGGCCAAGACCAGAGAGCTGTGTAAGGACATCAGGGATAAAATTGTAGACCTGCACAAGGCTGGGATGGGCTACAGGACAATAGGCAAGCAGCTTGGTGAGAAGGAAACAACTGTTGGCGCAATTATTAGAAAATGGAAGAAGTTCAAGATGACGGTCAATCACCCTCGGTCTGGGGCTCCATGCAAGATTTCACCTCGTGGGGCATCAATGCTCATGAGGAAGGTGAGGGATCAGCCCAGAACTACACGGCAGGACCTGGTAAATGACCTGAAGAGAGCTGGGACCACAGTCTCAAAGAAAACCATTAGTAACACACTACGCCGTCATGGATTAAAATCCTGCAGCGCACGCAAGGTCCCCCTGCTTAAGCCAGTGCATGTCCAGGCCTGTCTGAAGTTTGCCAATGACCATCTGGATGATCCAGAGGAGGAATGGGAGAAGGTCATGTGGTCTGATGAGACAAAAATATAGCTTTTTGGTCTAACTCCACTCGCCGTGTTTGGAGGAAGAAGAAGTATGAGTACAACCCCAAGAACACATTTACATTACATTTAAGTCATTTAGCAGACGCTCTTATCCAGAGCGACTTACAAATTGGTGCATTCACCTTATGATATCCAGTGGAACAACCACTTTACAATAGTGCATCTAACTCTTTTAAGGGGGGGGGGGGGGTTAGAAGGATTACTTTATCCTATCCTAGGTATTCCTTAAAGAGGTGGGGTTTCAGGTGTCTCCGGAAGGTGGTGATTGACTCCGCTGACCTGGCGTCGTGAGGGAGTTTGTTCCACCATTGGGGTGCCAGAGCAGCGAACAGTTTTGACTGGGCTGAGCGGGAACTGTACTTCCTCAGAGGTAGGGAGGCGAGCAGGCCAGAGGTGGATGAACGCAGTGCCCTTGTTTGGGTGTAGGGCCTGATCAGAGCCTGAAGGTACGGAGGTGCCGTTCCCCTCACAGCTCCGTAGGCAAGCACCATGGTCTTGTAACGGATGCGAGCTTCAACTGGAAGCCAGTGGAGAGAGCGGAGGAGCGGGGTGACGTGAGAGAACTTGGGAAAGTTGAACACCAGACGGGCTGCGGCGTTCTGGATGAGTTGTAGGGGTTTAATGGCACAGGCAGGGAGCCCAGCCAACAGCGAGTTGCAGTAATCCAGACGGGAGATGACAAGTGCCTGGATTAGGACCTGCGCCGCTTCCTGCGTGAGGCAGGGTCGTACTCACCATCCCAACCGTGAAGCATGGAGGTGGAAACATCATTCTTTGGGAATGCTTTTCTGCAAAGGGGACAGGACGACTGCACCGTATTGAGGGGAGGATGGATGGGGCCATGTATCGCGAGATCTTGGCCAACAACCTCCTTCCCTCAGTAAGAGCATTGAAGATGGGTCGTGGCTGGGTCTTCCAGCATGACAACGACACGAAGCACACAGCCATGGCAACTAAGGAGTGGCTCCGTAAGAAGCATCTCAAGGTCCTGGAGTGGCCTAGCCAGTCTCCAGACCTGAACCCAATAGAAAATCTTTGGAGGGAGCTGAAACTCCGTATTGCCCAGCGACAGCCCCGAAACCTGAAGGATCTGGAGAAGATCTGTAGGGAGGAGTGGGCCAAAATCCCTGCTGCAGTGTGTGCAAACCTAGTCAAGAACTACAGGAAACGTATGATCTCTGTAATTGCAAACAAAGGTTTCTGTACCAAATATTAAGTTCTGCTTTTCTGATGTATCAAATACTTATGTCATGCAATAAAATGCAAATTAATTACTTAAAAATCATACAATGTGATTTTCTGGATTTTTGTTTTAGATTCCGTCTCTCATAGTTGAAGTGTACCTATGATAAAAATTACAGACCTCTACACGCTTTGTAAGTAGGAAAACCTGCAAAATCGGCAGTGTATCAAATACTTGTTCTCCCCACTGTATTTGGCTAAGGTGTATGTAAACTTCCGACTTCAACTGTATATCTGTTGGTCACAGATACTGTAGCTTAAAAAAAATGCAGGGGCCTAGATCAGAAAACCAGCCAGTATCTGGTGTGACCACTATTTGCCTCGTGCAGCCCGACACATCTCCTTCGCATAGAGTTGATCAGGCAGTTGATTGTGGCCTGTGGAATGTTGCCCCACTCTTCAATGACCGTGCGAAGTTGCTGTATATTGGAAGGAACTGGAACACGCTGTCGTACACGTCAATTCATGATCATGCCATTTAATCAGCTTCTTGATATGCCACGCTTGTCAGAAGAATGAATTATCTTGGCAAAAGGAGAAATGCTCACTAACAGAGATGTAAACAAATTTGTGCACAAAATTTGAGAGTAATAACATTTTTGGCGTATGGAACCTTTCTGGGATCTTTTATTTCAGCTCATGAAATCAACACTTTACATGTTGCGTTTATATTGTTTTTCAGTGTATATGTTACTCTACAAATCACAAAAATGTATCTGATGATTTATGCATATGTTATTTGGATGGAGCCCTCATTGATCCGAGTCCCCGCTTATAAATATCTGGGTATCTGAATTGACGAAAAGCCATCTCTCAAAAAGCATCTTGATGAGTTCAATAATAGGAATAGGTCATGCCTTTCATTAATCCCTATGATGTCCGGAGCCTGCTGGTTTTCTATTCTACTTGAAAATTAATTGCACACACCTGGTGTCCAGGTCTAAATCAGTCCCTGATTAGAGTGGAACAATAAAAAAAAGCAGTGTTGAGTTTGAGGGATCTATATTAGAGGTCGACCGATTAATCGGAATGGCCGATTAATTAGGGCCGATTTCGAGTTTTCATAAAAAAAAATGTTTTTACACCTTTATTTAACTAGGCAAGTCAGTTAAGAACACATTCTTATTTTCAATGACGGCCTAGGAACGTTGGGTTAACTGCCTTGTTCAGGGGCAGAACGACAGATTTTTACCTTGTCAGCTCAGGGAATCAATCTTGCAACCTTAACGGTTAACTAGTCCAACGCTCAAACCACCTGCCTCACGATGTCACGTTCCTGACCTGTTTTCTTTTGTCTTGTATTTATTTAGTTGGTCAGGGCGTGAGTTGGGTGGGTTTGTCTATGTGTGATTTTCTATGTTGGGATGTTTGTGTTCGGCCGGGTATGATTCTCAATCAGAGGCAGCTGTCAATCGTTGTCCCTGATTGAGAATCATACTTAGGCAGCCTGGGTTTCACGTGTGTGTTGTGGGTGTTTGTTTCCGTGTTTGTATTCGTGCCACACGGGACTGTTGTCGGTTGTATTCATTTTGTTATTTTGTTTCATGTTAGTGTTCAGTTTCGATTTAATAAATTATCATGAGCACTACCCACTCTGCGTGTTGGTCCGATCCATGCTCCTCCTCGTCTGAGGAGGAGAACGACTATGACGACCGTTACACACGAGGAGCCCGCCTGTTACGCGAATGCAGTAAGAAGCCAAGGTAAGTTGCTAGCTAGCATTAAACTTATCTTATAAAAAACAATCAATCAATCATAATCACTAGTTATAACTACACATGGTTGATGATATTACTAGTTTATCTAGTGTGTCCTGCGTTGTATATAATCGATGCAGTGCGCATTCGCGAAAAAGGACTGTCATTGCTCCAACGTGTACCTAACCATAAACATCAATGCCTTTCTTAAAATCAATACACAGAAGTATATATTTTTAAACCTGCATATTTAGCTAAAAGAAATCCAGGTTAGCAGGCAATATTAACCAGGTGAAATTGTGTCACTTCTCTTGCGTTCATTGCACGCAGAGTCAGGGTATATGCAACATTTTGGGCCGCCTGGCTCATTGCGAACTAATTTGCCAGAATTTTACGTAATTATGACATAACATTGAAGGTTGTGCAATGTAACAGGAATATTTACACTGATGGATGCCACCCATTATATAAAATAAGGAACGGTTCCGTATTTCACTGAAAGAATAAATGTTTTGTTTTTGAGATGATAGTTTCCGGATTCGACCATATTAATGACCTAAGGCTCGTATTTCTGTGTGTAATTATGTTATAATTAAGTCTATGATTTGATAGAGCAGTCTGACTGAGCGATGGTGGGCACCAGCACGCTCGTAAGCATTCATTCAAACAGCACTTTCGTGCGTTTTGCCAGCAGCTCTGCTGTTTATGAATTCAAGCCTATCAACTCCCGAAATTAGGCTGGTGTAACCGATGTGAAATGACTAGCTAGTTAGCGGGGTGCGCGCTAATAGCATTTCAAACGTCACTCGCTCTGAGACTTGGAGTAGTTGTTCCCCTTGCTCTGCATGGGTAACGCTGCTTCGAGGGTGGCTGCGAGGAGAGGGATGGAAGCTATACTGTTACACTGGCAATACTAAAGTGCCTATAAGATCATCCAATAGTCAAAGGTATATGAAATACAAATCGTATAGAGAGAAATAGTCCTATAATTCCTATAATAACTACAACCTAAAACTTCTTACCTGGGAATATTGAAGACTCATGTTAAAAGGAACCACCAGCTTTCATATGTTCTCATGTTCTGAGCAAGGAACTTAAACGTTAGCTTTCTTACATGGCACATATTGCACTTTTACTTTCTTCTCCAACACTTTGTTTTTGCATTATTTAAACCAAATTGAACATGTTTCATTATTTATTTGAGGCTAAATTGATTTTATTGATGTATTATATTAAGTTAAAATAAGTTTTCATTCAGTATTGTTGTAATTGTCTGCCGATTAATCGGTATCGGCTTTTTTGGTCCTCCAATTATCGGTATCGGCGTTGAAAAATCATAATCGGTCGACCTCTAGTCGACCTCTAAATGCAGCTGCCACTGTATTAAAGCCATTGGACGCAGTTTGTCACAGCGCAGTATGCTTTATTACATGTGATAGGTTAAGTACACATAACTGCAATCTGTATTAGAAAGCAGGCTGGCCGTCTTTCAAGTCTCATAGGTCAATGCATTGTACTCTTTTTGTTTATAAAGCCCTCCTGCAGAAACTTCCGCCGTACCTTACTTCATTGCTAACTTAAAATGTACGATACCAGACCCGGTCTCAGGGATGGCTAACTCTGTAGATCCCTTCGATCTCCACGGAGTTAGGTAAATCTGCTTTCAGGTTTTCTGCACCTTACTTGTAATCTCCAAGGCTCTCTAAAGTTTGATGAATTGGTGCCTCTTGGGCAGATCAAAGAGCTGATTGGGGACATTTTTACTGAAGAGTGTGTTCTCTATGATTGTGTTTTTCGTTTCATGTATGGGATGTCAATAATGTATGTGTATAGTGTATATTGATGTGTATATAGGGCTCATCTGTGAAAGAGACCTTGGTCTCAGCACGACACCCTGTACAAGGTACAAAAAAATTAAGTAGTGCACTATAAAAAGGCCCGTTTGACACAAGCCAAGATTACACACTCAAAAATGGAAACCATTGTTTTGTCTGAGATCGAGACTCTTTTCCCCCCTTCTCCTCACCTGAAGGTGCCTCTCTCCACATCCTGGCCACTGAGGCGAACATGGATGCCCTCTTTGAGCAGTGAGCCAAAGGCCATATACTCCCCCAGGGCCCAGTCCACTGTGCGGTTTTTGATCATCTCTCCTCGGGCCTTCAAGATACGGCTCAGACCTGCGGAGTAGCAGAAAACCAGACGTTCGTCACCAGGTAACGAGGCAGTCTTTTTGTAATCTGTTCTCACCTAAAACCGCTCCAATCTTATGGTGTGTACATTTTACTGTATGCACAGAAAACAAAGGTGCCATCAAATGTGTGTTTAAAGCCAGTCATTGAAAAGCCATGTGTTCACTCTTTTGGCCTCCCTACCTCAAGAAATACATGATATCATATTATTATGTAATATTTATGCAACGGTCAAGAGGGTTTCCCACCACCATGGATGGTGAAGTCTTCGACTGGCACTGAAGAGGCCACCTGTCCGATGTGGATCAGCTCCTCCTCAGTCAGGCCGGTTGTCGGGCAGGTCAAGCTCTTGGGCTGGCCATCGAGGTTGAAAAAACCTGCACACAAACAGGCACATTATTCACAACCTACAACACACACACACACACACACACTGCAGGGTCCGACAATGTGTGTTATTAGTTTAAGCAGACAGTGTTTGTCTGTTGTTGCGACTTACATGAAGATCAGATCAAATTTTATGACCAATTTATGCAGAAATCCAGATAATTCACATACTTTTTCTTGCAACTGTACCTGCTCTGTCACAGTATACCATTGGAGACTACACACAGAAAAGTCGTGCCATTTGTACATTGTACATACAAATGGCACGATGGTACATATTTGGTACATATTATTTTACTTAGTTACAGTTCATATAAGGAAATATGAACAGATATGCATCTGTTGGTCACAGATGGCTTAAAAAAAAAGTAGGGGTGTGGATCAGAGAAGTAGTCAGTGTCTGGTGTGACCAACATTTGCCTCATGCAGCACGACACATCTCCTTCGCATGGAGTTGATCAGGCTGTTGATGTGGCCAGTGGAATGTTGTCCCACTCCTCTTCAATGGCTGTGCGAAGTTGCTGAATATTGGAGGGAACTGGAACACGCTGTCGTACACGTCGATCCATGAACATGCTTCTTGATATGCCACGCTGTTGTACGCGTCGATCCAGAACATCCCAAACATGCTCAATGGGTGACATGTCTGAGTATGCAGGCCATGGAAGAACTGGGACATTTTCAGCTTCCAGGAATTGTGTACAGATCCTTGTGACATGGGGCTGTGCATTATCATGCTAAAACATGAGGTGATGGCGGCGGATTAACGACACGACAATGGGCCTCATGATCTCGCCACGGTATCTCTGTGCACTCAAATTGCCGTCCATAAAATGCAATTGTGTTCATTGTCGGTAGCTTATGCCTGCCCATACCATCACCATGGGACACTCGTTGACACACTGTATTTGTATTTATTATCGATCCCCATTAGCTGCCAAAGCAGCAGCAACTCTTCCTTGGGTCCAGCAAAATTAAGGCAGTTCATACAATTTTAAAACATTACAATACATTCACAACACACTGTGTGCCCACATGCCCCTACTCCAGCACTACCACATATCTACAGTACTAAATCCATGTGTATGTATAGTGCATATGTTATTGTGTGTGTGTGTGTCTGTGTGTGTGCATGCGTCTGTGCCAATGTTTGTCTTGCTTCACAGTCCCCGCTGTTGCATAAGGTGTTTATCTTATCTGTTTATATTTTTCTGTTTTTTAAATCTAATTTTACTGCGTGCATCAGTTACTTGATGTGGAATAGAGTTCCATGTAGTCATGGCTCTATGTAGTACTGTGTGCCTCCCATAGTCTGTTCTGGACTTGGGGACTGTGAAGAGACCTCTTGTGGCATGTCTTGTGGGGTATGCATGGGTGTACAAGCTGTGTGCCAGTAGTTTAGACAGCTCGGTGCATTCAAAATGTCAATACCTCTTATAAATAAAATTAGTGATGAAGTCAATCTCTCCTCCACTTTCAGCCAGGAGAGATTGACATGCATATTATTAATATTAGCTCTCTGTGTACATCCAAGGGCCAGCCGTGCTGCCCTGTTCTGAGACCATTGCAATTAAGTCCTTTTTTGTGGCACCTGACCACACGACTGAACAATAGTCAAGGTGCGACAAAACAAGGGCCTGTAGGACCTGCCTTGTTGATCGTGTTGTTAAAGGCAGAGCATCGCTTTATTATAGACAAACTTCTCCCCATCTTAGCTACTACTGCATCAATATGTTTTGACCATGACAGTTTACAATCTAGGGTTACTCCAAGCAGTTTAGTCATCTCAATTTCCACATGATTTATTACAAGATTTAGTTGAGGTTTAGGGTTTAGTTAGTGTTTTGTTCCAAATACAATGCTTTTAGTTTTATAAAAATGTAGGGCTAACTTATTGCTTGCCACCCACTCAAACTAACTGCAGCTCTTTGTTGAGTGTTGCAGTCATTTCAGTCGCTGTAGTAGCTGACGTGTATAGTGTTGAGTCACCTGCATACATAGAAATTCTGGCTTTATTCAAAGTCAGTGGCATGTCATTAGTAAAAAAATGTAAAAAGCAAGGGGTCTAAACAGCTACCCTGGGAAATTCCTGATTCTAACTGGATTATATTTCATAGGCTTCCATTAAAGAACACCCTGTGTTTTGTTAGACAAGTAACTCTTTATCCACATTATAGCAGGGGGTGTAAAGCCATAGCACAAGTTTTTCCAGCAGCAGACTATGATCAATAATGTCAAAAGCTGCACTGAAGTCTAACAAGACAGCCCCCACAATTGTATCGTCAATTTCTGTATGCCCTTCTTCTCCAGGGTGGCAGTGGCCATCGAAGGTGAGCATTTGCCCATTGATGTCAGTGTCGACGCCGATCTGCAGTCAGGTCAAGACCCTGGTGAGGACAACGAGCACGCAGATGAGCTTCCCCGAGACAGAAATTCTTCAGTTGTGCAAAGCCACAGTTTCATCAGCTGTCCAGGTGGCTGGTGTCAGACGATCCCCGCAGGTGAAGAAGCCAGATGTGAAGATCCTGGGCTCCACAGGTTGGACGTAGTGAAAATATTCTCTAAAACAACATTTGAGGTGGCTTATGGTAGAGAAATACACATTAAATTCTCCGGAAACTGCTCTGGTGGACATTCATGCAGTCAGCACAGCATGACCAGCCCCCAAACTTGATACATCTGTGCTATTGTGTTGTGTGACCAAAGTGCAAATTTTAGAGCGGGCTTTTATTGTCCCCAGCACAAGGTGCAATGATCATGCCGTTTAATCAGCTTCTTGATATTCCACACCCGTCAGGTGGATGGATTATCTTGACAAAGGAGAAATGTTCACTAACAGAGATAAACAAATGTGTATACAAAATTTGAGAGAAAAGTTTTTTGTGCATATGGAAAATGTTGGGGGATCTTTTATTTCAGCTCAGGAAACATGGGACCAACACTTTACATGTTGCATTTATATTTTTGTTCAGTATAATTAATACAATGCAATTCTAAAGAATAGAGTAATGCCTTACGATTGGTTGATATGATGTATTTAAGTGCATACACCTACCGGTGCCCAGCCCACCTAGGCATACAAGACACTACTAAACACAGTATCATTTCCTTGTACTCAAAGCAAAATAACAAATTATACACATACAATAATCATGGCAAGTATATCTACCATTTAGCCACAAACAGTACATTTCTCATTCTCCTCCAAGCATTTTGAACAAACTGAGTAATCTCAAACACACCCTGTCTGAAACAAAATTCAAGCCTCTGCTCGTCCCGTAACCAGAATACTTCAGGGTAATCGCCAACATTTTTACAAAAAATGATCATACAGAGGGAAATAAAACAAATTGGATTTTGTTTTCCCCAAGATCACGCAGTAGGCAAATGCTGTCTTCAGGTACTCTGTTAAATCTACCTGTCTATAGCCAGGGGGAGGGTGCCGGATCTGTTGTGCACAAACTAACCTTCGGCTTTTTGTTGTAGTTCTCTTTGATGAGAGTGTATGTTCTAAGTTAAAGTTTAAACCAAATATCAGCTGCCCATTTTACATTGTGGATCAGAAAAAGCTTGTCCTTGATTTGATTAACACCACTTGGTAATTTGTTCCTGAATATATTCTGCAAATCAGTTTCACAAAAAATAGATGATTCTCTAGCCCACGGATAGTTATGAGTAAGGTCCCAGTTGAACACTTGTTTTGTGATTCTGTTTTCTGGCATATTTAACAGTCCGTTCCATAGACATACCGTGTCATCTTTTGCCTAACCACACATGGTTCCCAACCCATATCTCCACAGATGGGTTTGGAGTCAGTTTGTGCACACAAAGAGAGCAGCGGATTGCTCTGTTTTACAATTAGTACGCACTTTGGATCCCCATAACCTAGCAGCATAGTCCATCACTAGGCAAACACAGGATGTATAGAGCTGAGAATAAGCAAAGTAACAAAGATCCTTACATATTTTAATTTTGTTTAACAATGACCCCAAGGCTCTACCTGCAGAATCTGCTAGTGATCTAATGCCATCTTCAAAGGTCATCTCTTCATCCAGAGTGAAACCAAGGTATTTATAGAGCCTAGTGTAGAATAATGGGGTTGTACCAAAACAAAATTTGTATGCACTTTTCTGCATGCCTTTCTGTCTGAAATGAACATTATGGGTCTTCTCTTGATTTATCGAATGTCTCCATTTACTACACCATAAATTAACCATATTCAACATATTCTGGAGGTGATCTTCGGTCTCAGCAAGGATAACTATGTCACCAGCATACAACAAGATGGCCAGGAATATATGCACAACTTTAACTCCAAGTTTAGCATGTTTGATTTGTAGGGCTAAATCAATAACACCCTACAGTCGATTGACACACCAGCGCGTCAATGTAAGTAACATTTAAAAAAATCCCCATCAAAATCCGTGTTTTTTTTGCATTGGATGCGTCTCAATCCACCACATTCTCTGATATCGCACTTCAACATCTGCAGTGAAAGGTGAAAGAGCTAGAGCGGTGTTTGTCAGACCATGAGACATCCCAGAAAATCGGTCTTCTCACGAAAACATCTGTACCGTCCGGTTTGACCTACAAACTATTGTGACCAGTCTATGGAAAAGGGAGACTATGACCCCCATAAGTGTCAGGGGACTCGTCTGAAGTCGGTACAGTCGATATGCCAACTTCTGTTTGTAGTGTTCAAACTGTTTGGGCTACACACTGTGGAAAAGGGAGATTATCACGAACGTGGTGGCTTTCTCCGTTTTGCTCTACGACAAGTGTCACAGAACGTGTCTGAAGGTAACCAGTACAATTTTATTTATTTTTTAAATTATCAAAAAGGTAGTTTTATGCCAAAAAAGGGGTTAAATGTGTAAAAAAAGAGCTCTTATATATCCTAGATATATTCCAAACACATCAAAACCTTGCTTCTTGTGATACATCTTTTTGACTTCATTTATGAATGTGTTATTCAATGCGTTTCTCTGGGCTACAGTAGTTAAGGCCAGATATATCTCTATAAAAAAATAGATATAAAGGGGTCCTAAAATTAAAAATCAAATAGCTAAATGATCCACAATTCCATGTCAGCTTAGACCTCCCCAACGGCAAAGAGAACTAAGAATGAACAACGCCTTAGACTTAAGAATTAACATGTAGTACAAATAAAGTGGGCGAGAGTATGCCCCCCCTACTTTACACCTTAAGGGGTTGGAAACGAGCCTGATAAAGAGCTTTGACGGCGTCACAGAATCTTCCATCATATACCATTTTAATTAGTCTAAAAGCAAGGAGGTCTCTATTCACCCAATTGAAAGCCTTTTGAAAATCAATAAAAACAGGCTAAAGTTGCAGCCCGAACCACTGTGGAGACCGTAATGTGGTTTATACACACTGGCTTCCATTCTGTTCACTATAGAGAGCCTATTTAGAATGTAGGAATACAATTGACATAGTGTTAATTATCCCTCAACAGATCTATGGGATTCTAGGGTCATTTGGGGACAGGCTTGATTATGGATGTGTACCATACAGCTGGAATAATGCCATTCTCAAAAGAAGCCTGGAAGAGTTCAAATAATATTTGAAACTATTTCGATGACTCCAAAACTTCAAAAGACAAATAATCAATTCCTGTAGCTTTCTTGTGGTTTTGCATGCTAAACCACTTACTGACCTTCTCTAGGGTAAGACTGGCATTCAGATACTGGTTAGGGTAGTATGACTCCCTATGCATTTCCTCCTCCAACTAACTCATCACTACAAGAACATGTTTCTAAAATAAAAATAAAATAAAAAAAAACATTTTTGGGCTGAAAATAAACCTGAAAATAAAAGTGCTAAATCTATTTTCAAATTTTCATGTTAATTTGATTAACCTTTTTGGAGCCCAACTTGTTGATCTCACTCCAAAACTGTTGTGAGTTGTTGGTCTTTTGCTGCTCTAGTTGTAACGCCTAGTAAGTAGCCTTGTACGAGCCTGGGCTTGTGTGAGCCAGAACGGCTCATAGGTTCCTGCCCTATCTCCTGTTTCTGTAGTGTGAGGCAGCTTGACGTACAAGTACACCCCCTGGTCTATCGCAGGGCCTTAACCCTAATCCATCTCCTTAATGCTGAGTGCCAAGCAGAGACGCACCAGGATCCATTTTTATAGTTTTTTTTAAACCTTCCAATTGTAATGCCTAACCAAAAATCTACATATTATAGACCGTTACTTTTTATAAAA
Source organism: Salvelinus alpinus (assembly GCF_045679555.1). NCBI lineage: Eukaryota > Metazoa > Chordata > Actinopteri > Salmoniformes > Salmonidae > Salvelinus > Salvelinus alpinus. The sequence continues at coordinate 52,593,271 of NC_092104.1, read as the reverse complement.
TATATTTGACACTTTAAATACATTTCTTAGCTCTTCCTACAGCTTTTGATTTCCTTTAAATTGTAGAATAATAGTTTAGACATCAAAACAATGAAATAACACATATGGAATCATGTAACCAAAAGTGTTAACAAATTTTAGATTTGAGATTCTTCAAAGTAGCCACCCTTTGCCTTGACAGCTTTGCACACTTGGCATTCTCTCAACCAGTTTCACCTGGAATGCTCTCCCAACAGTCTTGAAGGAGTTCCCACATATGCTGAGCACTTGTTGGCTGCTTTTCCTTCACTCTGCGGTCCAAGTCATTCCAAACCATCTTAATTGGGTTGAGGTCGGGTGATTGTGGAGGCCAGGTCATCTGATGCAGCACTCCATCACTCTCCTTCTTGGTCAAATAGCCCTTACACAGCCTGGAGGTGTGTTGGGTCATTGTCCTGAAAAACAAATTATAGTCCCACTGAGCGCAAACAAGATGGGATGGCGTATCGCTGCAGAATGTGCTGTAGTAGCCATGTTGGTTAAGTGTGCTTTGAATTCTAAATAAATCACAGACAGTGTCACCAGCAAAGCATCATCACACCTCCTCCTCCATACTTAATGGTGGGAACCACACATGCGGATCATCCATTAATCTACTCTGTCTCACACGGTTGGAACCAAAAACCTCAAATTTGGACTCAGATTTCCACCAGTCTAATGTCCATTGCTCATGTTTCTTGGCCCAAGAAGGTCTCTTCTTACTGGTGTCCTTTAGTAGTGATTCACGCAGTCTCCTCTGAACAGTTGATTCTGAGATGTGTCTGTTACTTTAACTCTGAAGCATTTATTTTGGCTGCAATTTTTTAGGCTGGTCATTCTAATGAACATATCCTCTGCAGGAGAGGTAACTCTGGGTCTTCCTTTCCTGTGGCGGTCCTCATGAGAGCCAGATTCATCATAGCGCTTGGCGGTTTTTGCGACTGCACTTGAAGAAGCATTCAAAGTTCTTGAAATTGTATGGATTGACTGACCTTCATGTCTTAAAGTCATGATGGACTGTCGTTTCTCCTTGCTTATTTGAGCTGTTCTTGCCATAATATGGACTTTGTTCTTTTACCAAATAGGGCTATCTTCTGTATACCACACCTACCTTGTCAACAACTGATTGGCTCAGACGCATTAAGGAAAGAAATTCCACAAAAGAACATCTGTTAATTGAAATGCATTACAGGTGACTACCTCATGATGCAGGTTGAGAGAATGCCAAGAGTGCGCAAAGCGGTCAAGGCAAAACATGGCTACTTTGAAGAAACTCAAATATAAAATAATTTCATTTGTTAAACAGTTTTGTTTACTACATGATTCCATGTGTTATGTCTTCACTATTATTCTACAATGTAGAAAATAGTAAAAAAATCGAGAAAAACATTTGACTGGTACTTTATTGAAACGCAACAAGTTAACTGTTTCATGAGCCCATGTTTCATGAGCCCATGTTTCATGAGCCCATGTTTCATGAGCCCATGTTTCATGAGCTGAAATAAAAGATCCCAGAAATTGCACACATACAAAAAGCTTACTTCTCTTCAATTTTGTGCACAGATTTGTTTACATCCTCATTAGTGAGCAATTCTACATTGCCAAGATAATACATCCACAAGACACATGTGGCATATTAAGAAGCTAAATGTTAACGTCTTTACCATAAGCCGCCTCCAACCTTGTTTTAGAGAATTTGGCAGTACATCAAACCAGCCTCAACCTCAAACCACGTGTAACCACGCCAGCCCAAGACCGCCACATCTGGATTCTTCACCTGCAGGATTGTCTGAGACCAGCTGTAGGTTAGCACAACCGAAGAATTTCTGCAAAAACTATCAGAACTCGTCTCAGGGAAGCTCATTTGCTTGCTCAGTGTCCGGACCTGACTGCAGTTTGACGTTGTAACTGACTTCAGTGGGCAAATGCTCAACTTCGATGGCAATTGGGGAAGTGTGCTCTTCACAGATGAATCCGGTTTCAACTGTACCGGGCAGATAGCATACGGCGAGCAGTTTGCTGAAGTCAACGTTGGGAACAGAGTGACCCTTGGTGGCGGTGGGGTTACATAAGCTATGGGAAAAATACACAATTGCATTTTATCAATGGCAATTTGAATGCACAGAGATACCGTGACAAGATCCTGAGGCCCACTGTCGTTCAATTCCTCCGCCGCCATCACCTCGTGTTTCAGAATGATAATGCATGACTCCATGTCGCAAGGATCTACACATAATTGCTGGAAGCTGATCATTTCCCAGTTCTTCCATGGCCTGCATACTCAGACATGTCACAGCTTGCTGTGGCGCCGACAGAGATGGTCGCCTCGCTTCTAGTCCTTAGGAAACTAAGCAGTATTTTTATGTATTATTTCTTATATTTTTAGCCCAGAAAATCTTAAGTGTTATTACATACAGGCGGGAAGAACTATTGGATATCAGAGCGACGTCAAATTACCAACATTACGACCAGCAATACGACTTCCCCGAAGCGGATGCTTTGTTTGCACCACCACTCAGGACATTGGATCTAATCCCAGAGGCCAACACCCATGACAACGTCGCCGCAAAAGAGGTAGACGGAGCGGCCTCCTGGTCAGACTTCGAAGGCGTGTACACCACCCACCGCTTCCGAGTATATTACTTGCCCATGTCCAGTCTCTAGACAACAAGGTAGACGAAATTAGGGGCAAGGATTGCTTTCCAGAGAGACAGAGAATGTAACATTCTCTGTTTCATAGAAACATGGCTCTCTCGTGATATGTGTGAGTCGGTACAGCCCCCGTAACATACACGAACTCAAGTCCTTTGTTCACCTGACCTAGAATTCCTTACAATCAAATGCCGACCATATCTCCCAAGAGAATTCTCGTCGGTGATTGTATATCCCCCCTCAAGCCGATACCACAACGGCCCTCAAGGAACTTCACTGGACTCTATGCAAACTGGAAATCATATAGCCTGAGGCAGCATTTATTGTAGCTGGGGATTTTAACAAAGCAAATTTGAGAACAAGGCTACCTAAATTCTAACAGCATATTGATTGTAGCACTCGTGCGGGCAACACACTGGATCACTACTACTCTAACTTCCGCGGTGCATACAAAGCCCTCCCCCGCCCTCTCTTCGGTAAATCCGACCACAACTCCATTTTGCTACTTCTGTTCTACAGGCAGAAACTCAAAACAGGATGTGCCCATGACAAGAACTGTTCAATGCCGGTCTGACCAATCGGAATCCACGCTTCAAGATTGTTTTGATCACGCGGACTGGGAAATTTTCCGGGCAGCCTCAGAATAACATTGATCTATATGCTGATTCGGTGAGTGAGTTTATGAGGAAGTGCATTGCCGATGTTGTACCCACTGACTATTAAAACCTACCTTAACCAGAACCCGTGGATGGATGGCGGCATTCGTGCAAAACTGAAAGCGCACATTTAACCATGGAAAGATGACTGGGAATATGGCAGAATATAAACAGTGTTGTTATTCCCTCCGCAAGGCAATCAAACAAGCGAAATGTCGGTATAGGGACAGAGTGGAGTTGCAATTCAATGGCTCAGACACGAGATGTATGTGGCAGGCTCTACAGACAATCACGGACTACAAAAAGAAAACCAGCCATGTCACGGACACTGAAGTCTTGCTTCCAGAGAAACTAAACACCTTTCCCGCTTTGAGGATAATGCAGCGCCACCAACGCGGCCCGCTACCAAGGACTGTGGGCACCCCCCCCTCTTTCTCCATGGCCAACGTGAGTAAGATATTGAAACGTGTTAACCCTTGCAAGGCTGCCGGCCCAGACGGCATCTCTAGCCGGGTCCTCAGAGCATGCGCAGACCAGCTGGCTGGTGTGTTTACGGACATATTCAATCTCTACCTATCCCAGTCTGCTGTCCCCACATGCTTCAAGATGTCAACCATTGTCTCTGTACCCAAGAATGCAAAGATAACTGAACTGTCTATTGCCCCGTAGCACTCACTGTCATCATGAAGTGCTTTGAGAGACTAGTCAAGGATCATATTACCTCCACCTTAGACCCAATTCCGCTTACTTACCGCCCCATTAAGTCCACAGACAAAAATATCGCCATCCGTCTGTAACACTGCCCTATCCCATCTGGACAAGAAAAAAACCTATGTAAGAATGCTGTTCATTGACTACAGCTCAGCATTCAACACCATACTACCCTCCAAGCTCATCATTAAGCTGGAGGCCCTGGGTCTCAACCCCACCCTATGCAATTGGGTCCTGGACTTTGACAGGCCGCCCCCAGGTGGTGAAGGTAGGAAACACCTCCACTTCACTGATCCTCAACACTGGGGCCCCACAAGGGTGCGTGCTCCACCCCCGCCTGTACTCCCTGTTCACCCATGACTGCGTGGCCACGCACGCCTCCAACTCAATCATCAAGTTTGCAGACGACAACAGTAGTGGGCTTGATTACCAACAACGACGAGACAGTCTACAGGGAGGTGGTAAGGGCACTCGGAGTGCGGTGTCAGGAAAACAACCTGTCACTCAACGTTAACAAAACATAGGAGATGATCGTGGACTTCAGGAATCAGCAGAGCTATCACCCCCTATCCACATTGACGGGACAGCAGTGGAGAAAGTGGAAAGTTTTAAGTTCCTCGGTGTACACATCACAGACAAACTGAAATGGTCCACCCACACAGACAGCGTGGTGAAGAAGGCGCAACAGCGCCTCTTCAACCTCAGGAGGCTGAAGAAATTGGGCTTGTCACCTAAAACCCTCACAAACCTTTACAGATGCACAATTGAGAGCATCCTGTCGGGCTGTATCACCGCCTGGTACGGCAACTGCACCGCCCACAACCGCAGGGCTCTCCAGAGGGTGGTGCGGTCTGCACAACGCATCACCGGGGACAAACTACCTGCCCTCCAGGACAACCACAGCACCCGATGTCACAGGAAGCCCAAAAAGATCATCAAGGACAACAACCACCCGAGCCACTGCCTGTTCACCCCACTACCATCTAGAAGGCGAGGTCAGTACAGAGGTCAGTACAAAACATCCTTCACTAACACAGAGAGGCTGCTGCCTACATACAGACTCGAAATCATTGGCCACTTTAATAAATGGATCACTAGTCACTTTAATAATGCCACTTTAATAATAATGTTTACATATCTTGCATTACTCATGCCATATGTATATACTGTATTTTATACCATCTTGCCTATGCCGCTTGGTTGTTGTTCATCCATATATAACATTCTTATTCCACCCCTTTACATGTGTGTGTATTAGGTAGTTGTGGAATTGTTAGATTACTTGTTGATATTACTGCACTGTCGGAACTAGAAGCACAAGCATTTCACTACACTCGCAATAACATCTGCTTACCATGTGTATGTGACCAATAAAATTTGACATGATTTGATTTGACTTGGAGGATGTTGCGAAAAGTCTGCCTACAAGTCCCAGCCAGTCGGCGCCAACGACTCAAGTGGACAGCGAACCCAGCGGAGAGACCGGAGCTGCGCCAGGACGAAAAGAGGGAGTGGCTTCTCAGCCCAGCAGAGAGGTGGACCCAGCTCCAGAAATGCACACACCACAGAGAGAGGTGTGTATGCCCAGTAATAAAGACTAAAATTCATGGACAGATAAACCAGAAAGATAAGCTCAGCTTCAGCAGCCTAGAACATCAGATTGTAAATGGACTGAAAAAAGAATACAGTGATTTAGAAATTAGAAGTAATCAGAGATGTCAGCCCATGGCTTAAGTTGAGGAGTTATCTGGAGTGAAAAACAGACATGACACTCTACTAGGGCTGTCCCAAACAAAAAAATAATAAGTAGTCTGATCAAGAGTAAGTAGTCTGATCTTTTGACCAATGGATTCGTACATTTTTAAATGTGTATGTTTCCATATATTGACACATCCCATGTGTTTTCATCAAATCTATTCACTGAGCTTGTCTGATGCTTTAAGCTCACGGTTTGGTTAAAGAACTAAGACACAACGAATGACAAGAGGGAGTCCGACCAGCAAATGGTTCGATTGTGCCAGGCTGGGCTCAGACTGGCACAATCTGTGAGAGAGAAAAAATTATGCTGAAAATATTAGTTTTTCGGATGTTGAAATGTGGCTCATTTTTGGTTCTAAATGAAAGGTGTTCATCAAAATAACAACACAATGTCAAATACAGGTATCCTAGTCAAATAATTAACATCCAATCACATTAACCGTTACTCCTTCGCAGTAACGTAGCTGCAATCAGTACAGATACCAACATGTGCAGCAGCTACGTTCCCGCGAGAGATTAACTTCTCTAGGATAGGGGGCAGCTTTCGGAATTTTGGATGAAAAGTGTGCCCAAATTAAACTGCCTGCTACTCATGCCCAGAAGCTAAGATATGCATATTATTAGTAGATTTGGAAAGAAAACACTCAGAAGTTTCTAAAACTGTTTGAATCATGTCTGTGAGTATAACAGAACTTATTTGGCAGGCGAAAGAGGACAAACCATTCAGATCTTCTTATTTTTTTAGGTCAATCTTTTCAATGAGTTTTCATTGGGAATCCAGATTTCTAAGGGACCTTATTGCAGTTCCTATCGCTTCCACTGGATGTCAACAGTCTTTAGAAATTGGTTGAGGTTTTTCCTTTGAGAAATTAAGAATTAACACTGTTCAGAATGAGGGTAGAGGGAAGTGTACTCTTTGTTAGAGGCGCGTGACCAGAAAGCTAGCTACACTTTGTTTTCCTCCGGTATTGAACACAGTATATGCTGTCTTCAACTTTATCGATTATTTAAGTAAAAAAATATCTAAAGTTGTATTACAAAAGTAGTTTGAAATGTTTGGACAAAGCTTACAGGTAACTTTTGAGATATTTTGTAGTCAAGCGCAAGTTGGAACCAGCGTTTTTCTGGATCAAACGCGCCAAATAAATCGACATTTTGGATATATATCGACGGAATTAATCGAACAAAAGGACCATTTGTGATGTTTATGGGACATATTGGAGTGCCAACAGAAGAAGCTCGTCAAAGGTAAGGCCTGAATTATATCTTTATTTCTGTGTTTTGTGTCGCGCCTGGAGGGTTGAAATATGATGGTCTGTATTTGTTTGCTTTGGTGTTATCCTCAGATAATAGCATTGTTTGCTTTCGCCGTAAAGAATTTTTGAAATCTGAGGCGTTGGCTGGATTCACAACAAGTGTAGCTTTAATTTGGTATATTGAATGTGTGATTTCATCAAAGTTGAATTTTTATAGTAATTTATTTGAATTTGGCACTCTGCATTTTCACTGGATGTTGGCCAGTTGGGACGCAAGCGTCCCACATATCCCAGAGAGGTTAAGAAGTTGGAGCTCTTCTCTGTCTGCATTAACAAGGACAACACACAGGTCTTTCCATCATTGGATGATTTGTGTGCAAATGAACTCAACCTTACGGACAAATGTGATACAGCGAAGCACCTGAGTGAGTTTGGTGCGCAATTACACAGGTACTTTCCCGAAACGGATGACACAAACTGGATTCGTTATCCCTTTCATGCCCTGCCTCCAGTCCACTTACCGATATCTGAACAAGAGAGCTTCATCGAAATTGCAACCAGCAATTCTGTGAAAATTTAATTTAATAAGAAGCCACCGCCAGATCTCTGGATTGGGCTGCGCTCAGAGTATACTGCCTAGGCAAAACGCACTGTTAAGACACTGATGCCCTTTGCAACCACGTACCTATGTGAGAGTGAATTCTCTGCCCTCACTAGCATGAAAACTAAATACAGGCACAGACTGTGTGTGGAAAAGGGTAGTGAGGGTAGTGCTTACGGCCCAGTAGATCACTGGGGCCAAGCTTCCTGCCATCCTGGACCACTATACGAGGCGGTATCAGAGGAAGGCCCTAAAAACTGTCAGACCCTAGCCACCTTAGTCATAGACTGTTCTCTCTGCTACCGCACGGCAAGTGGTACCAGTGTGCCAAGTCTATGTCCAAGAGGCTTCTAAACAGCTTCTACCCCCAAGCCATAAGACTCCTGAAAAGCTAATCAAATGGCTACCCAGACTATTTGCCCCCCCAACACTGCTGCTACTCTGTTATTATCTATGCATAGCCACTTTAATAACCCTACCTGCATGTAATTGTACATGTACAGTTCCCGCTCAGCCCAGTCAAAACTGTTCGCTGCTCTGGCACCCCAATGGTGGAACAAACTCCCTCACGACGCCAGGTCAGCGGAGTCAATCACCACCTTCCGGAGACACCTGAAACCCCACCTCTTTAAGGAATACCTAGGATAGGATAAAGTAATCCTTCTAACCCCCCCCCCCCTTAAAAGAGTTAGATGCACTATTGTAAAGTGGTTGTTCCACTGGATATCATAAGGTGAATGCACCAATTTGTAAGTCGCTCTGGATAAGAGCGTCTGCTAAATGACTTAAATGTAAAATGTAATGTAATTAATTACTCGACACCAGTGCTCCCGGACATTGACTCTGAACCAGTACCCCCTGTATATAGCCCCGCTATTGTTATTTACTGCTACTCCTTAATTATTAGTTTTTCCTATCTCTTACTTTTTTTTTGTTGGTATTTTCTTAAAACTACATTGTTGGTTAAGGGCTTGTAAGTAAGCATTCCACTGTAAGGGCTACCTATACCTGTTGTATTCGGCGAATGTGAGAAATAAAATTATCTGATTTGAAATGATTTAAGACAGAGACTCTCTCCAATACAACATTGCAGAGTTATGTGCATCCTTTCAAGCACACCCTTCTCATTAACCTGTGGTGAGTTATTCACAGTTTTTGATGAACAAATAAGGTTTCATATGTAAGATGGTTAAATAAAGAACAAAATCGATTATTATTATTTGTGCCCTGGTCCTATAAGAGCTTCTGTCACTTCCCACGAGCCGAAAACTCACATTCATTCTTATGTTTAATAAATGTATCGTATAGTGTGTGTGTGTGTGGCAGGCTTACAATGATGGCAAAAACACAATTTGAGAGTGCACTGACTCTGCTGCTAGAGGGGGTACGCAGCTGGAAGTTGAATGTTTGAAGGGGTACGGGTCTATAAAAAGTTTGGGTACCACTGCAGTAGCCTATTGAAGTATTGAAATATATTACTAAGTTACAGTATTAAGACTAAACAGGATGTGTTCTAAGGCCTACAGCTCGATGGTAGTTATGCAAGGCTGCTATACTAAGCCTACTAAATGATGACATTCCTTATTATAATAATAAGGGGATATTATTATCATAAATATAATTTTTCCGACAATTTGGAACAGTGTAAACACTAAATAAATTATACAAAGTTAAAATAGTGTAAAGCCTTTATTACAGCAAAGCAAAGTTTAAAACAGCCAAATTTGTGAAATTGGTTACTTGACAGGGCGTTGCGTGAGGCTTTGTGCACACTGAATCAGTAGGCTATTAAACAAACACCCAAAACAGGCAACAGAAGCAGGATCTGTCTTATTTCTGTAGATAAATTGACTTATAAAGCGAGGCACATTTAACAGTTAGGCTGTTGATTTATAGACCTAATTAAATTTGGGTTTCCTCTCTCCTCACTTTTCTTAGACAATAAGGCAAGGGCTGTTTTCTCATCTCCTCATTCTGCTGCTGCCTCCACGGCATTGTTCTCAACACCAATATGCTGGTTAACTTTGCTATTATGCACATAGCAACATGGTCTAGGAAAAGGCACCAATTCAACAGCGCACTGATGATTTCAGATCCGTGGACAACAACCGCTATCCAACGAGGGAGAAAGCACATTTGTAATAAAATAATATTTTTATTAGTGTTGCACCATTGTTCTTATGAAACATAACCACATACAATTTCAGTAGCACATCTTAGACTGATGGACTCTGCCATCCCAACGGCCTCCACAATTGAGCAGTCCACTCACAAGCGCAAATCAGACAGGTGTCTTTTTTTGCTACTGCTCGACTAAAGAAATCTTAGTCAACCAAAAGCCTATCGACCAAACAATCGACCAGTTGACTAAATGCGGTCAGCCCTACAATCTACACACTAAGGCAAATCTTGAGGACACATTATGCAGAGAAGGACGCCACTGAACTGTATCACAAGTTGAATTAGGCAACACAAGAGTCGGGAGAGTCCACCTTGGACTTCCTAGTCAGACTCTTCGACCTGAGACAGAAAGTGTTAGCCTCAGCTCGTGCCCAATCAGGACTGAAAAATGGCACAGAGTTAGAGCCAATGCCTGCAGGCCATTGTTTGTAACTGGATTAACAAATGATAACGTCAGGGCAGAGAGGAGAGTGCATTTCCAGAATATTAACACCAGTGCTGAACTTAGAAAATGCAAATTGCCCAGGGAAATTAGAGTGCGCGCATGCCAAATGCTGGGATTTCACTCAAGTTCACACTCACATGAGTGAACGCAGTACAGAGTGATGATAACAGACATAGTGGAGAGGAATGTGCACAGGTCGAGCCCCCACAGACCACAGTCCGAAAACGAAAGAAATACAATCGTCTCCCGGTTAAAATGTTTGCGAGCAATGAAGCAATCAAAGAACTGACCTGTCAGGTAGCATCATTAGTACAGTCAGTGCAGGGCCAGTGGGACAGTTTAGTTAGGAATTGCTCCAACAGAAAACCAAATACAACCAACAGAGAGAAAATAAAATGCAAAAGTTATGAGACTGGTCAACATTGCTACAAATGTGGCAGTGATAGCCATTGGGCAGTAGGATGTAGAATCAGGGGCAACGCACACCCATCAGGAAATGCCTGGGGTTCACAACCCTGGAGCGGGGAGTGACCTCAGATACATCTAGTTCCATCCAGGGTTGCAGCGGCTGCAGTGCAAAGGGAGTCAAGAGTCAAGAGTCAAGCGTCAAGAGAGGATGGGAATGTTAGCAACCTTGGCTAGCATTGTGGCGCGAATTCGACAGAAGAAATGGACATTCTAAAACCAAACAACAATTTATTCTGGACCAAGGACTCCTTGTACAACATTCTGTATAACATATGATGTTATTTCGTATTTCTGTGTAAAATGTTGAGTCCTATTCTCCGCCGTTTTGGTGAGCGCTATCTCGCAATAACGCATGCTGTATGTTATGGTAAAGTTATTTTTTTAAATCTAACACAGCGGTTGCATTAAGAACCAGTGTATCTTTCATTTGCCATACAACAAGTATTTTTATGTAAAGTTTATGATGAGTTCTTTGGTCAGATTAGGTGAGTGTCCAAAATATCTCCGGAGATTCTGGTGAATCGATGCTACGTATTCACAATGTATAATCAGGATTTGTAGCTCTAAATATGCACATTTTCAAACAAAACATAATTGTATTGTATAACATGATGTTATAAGACTGTCATCTGATGAATTTGTTCAAGGTTAGTGATTAATTCTATCTCTATTTTGTCGGTTTTGTGCAAGCTATTTTTTGCGGGGAGTAAATTGCATTGTGTGTTTGGCTACTGTAGTGAGCCAATAGAAATATATATTGTGTTTTCGCTGTAAAACACTTAAAAAATCGGAAATATTGGCTGGATTCACAAGATGTTTATCTTTCATTTGCTGTACACTATGTATTTTTCATAAATGTTTTATGATGAGTATTTATGTATTTCACGTTGCTCTCTGTAATTATTCTGGCTGCTTTGGTGCTATTTGTGATTGTGGCTGCAATGTAAAACTATGATTTATACCTCAAATATGCACATTTTCGAACAAAACATAAATGTATTGTATAACATGTTATAAGACTGTCATCTGATGAAGTTGTTTCTTGGTTAGTGACTAATTTTATCTCTATTTTGTCGGTTTTGTGAAAGCTACCTATGCAGTGGAAACATGGTGAAAATATGCGGTTGTGTGTTTGGCTATTGTAGTTAGCTAATAGAAATACATATTGTGTTTTCGCTGTAAAGCATTTTAAAAATCGGAAATGATGGCTGGATTCACAAGATGTTTATCTTTCATTTGCTGTATTGGACTTGTGATTTCATGAAAATTATATTATATGATATCCCTGTCCCGTTAGGCTAGGCTATGCTAGTCAGCTTTTTTGATGAGGAGGATCCCGGATCCGGGATGGGTATTAAGTAAAGGTTATTAAGCTGCTGATTGTTCCAAAGTGTGCAAACAGGATCATTGGAAACAGCAAGGGCTCAGGTATCCATCACTCAAAGAAACACAATTTAGACCACTGGCAGAAATCTGATGGCATTCAATGGCACTGAAATTCCCTTTCTGGGTGTGATGGACATTTGTTTTAGTTTGCTTGATCCCAAAGCTGATGCCATTGCAGGAAAATAATTGATGATTCTTCTATTAGTCACAAATGAAAGACTGGAGAAACCAATCATTGGGTTTAATGCAATTGAAGAAATAGTAAAAACTAAAAGTAACAATGAGCCCTCAGAGCTGATGTATACAGTAAAGACGATAAGAAATGCACTTAAACTAGGAAACGGCAAGGCAAATAATCTACACAATCTGCTTCAGCACATGGAGGAATGCTTGCTTACAGCAGGCAAACGTGACTTTGTCATTCCAGGTTGACAAACAAAATGGATTCGTCCCTGTATCTCAAAAGAGGCCTCCTTCAATGATGAAATGGTGTTCTTTGAACCACACATAAGAGTGATCTGGGGCCTGGACCTACAAAGTCAGGTAGTGAAAACATCAAAACGCCCATCTCGAAACATTGCAGTAGTGAATACTACCACACATGACATTACCTTAGACAAACAGTGACAGGGACGTTACAAAGAGCGGTAGCGTGTCACCCAATTTCTGTGCACACATGAGATGCCCACCGGAGCCTGGCCCTGACACCGGTCACAGAGTGGTGGGACCCACCTGTAGCTATACAGCACTTGAACCAAGAACAGGCTTTAATCAAACAGATGCTCAGAAAGGAATCAATCATTTTTGCCAAAGATGACATCTGTATACCATATTTGGATGTGCTTATTATTTGTCGTCAGTCATTTGAACAACATGTGGAAGATGTCCGTCAGGTACTCAGGCAGCAAAATAAATGGGGTATTAAACTTAGGGCGGAATGAGGTCCGTTATTTAGGAAAAAATAATTTCTGCTGAGGGTTACAGAATGGATATTAAAGAAATTGTAGCAGTGCAAGAATTTGGTAAACAGGCCTCCAACAAACGTGAGAGAGCTGAGGAAACTACTGGGCTTTATAGGGTACTACAGGGGTTATGTATAGAACTTCACACAACATGCAAAATGTCTCTGATTTACTAGCAGTGAAGTCAGAGACCTCAGCATCCGGGAAGCGAAGGACCAAGATAGCTATACAGTCGGGACAGGCTCCGCCTCACCAAAAGTTATTTGGGAGGATGCGCACCAGAGAGCATTAGAACATTTCATGAGTGTGTTGATTAATCCAACTGTGCTTGATTACCCAGATTTCATGAACCCTTTTATTTGCACGTTGATGCCTCCGAAGAAGGATTGGGAGGTGTGTTATACCAAGAACAAAGTGGCAAACAGAGTCATTGGATATGGCTCCCGCACACTGACACAAGCAGAGACAAACTATCACCTTCACTCGGGGAAAGTGGAATTCTGGGCACGCAAATGGGCAGTGACAGAGCGGTTCCGAGATGACCTCTTTTATGCTCCCCTCTGTGACAGTGTACAGTGATAATAACCACTTGACATGGGCTCTCGAGTGGCACAGCGGTCTAAGGCACTGCATCTCAAGAGGCTTCACTACAGTCCCTGGTTCGAGCTGTTGGTCCCGAACTTCATGAAATGGGTTTCCATGGCCAAGCAGCCGCACACAAGCCTAAGATCACCATGCTCAATGCCAAGCGTCGGATGAAATGGTGTAAAGCTCACCGCCATTGCACTCTGGAAAAGAGGAAACGCGTTCTCTGGAGTGATGAATCACGCTTCACCATTAGGCAGTCCGACGGACGAATCTGGGTTTGCGGATGCCAGGAGAACACTACCTGCACCAATGCATAGTGCCAACTGTAAAGTTAGGTGGAGGAATAATGGTCTGGGGCTGTTTTTCATGGTTTGGGCTAGGCCCCTTAGTTCCAGTGAAGGGAAATCTTAATGCTACAGCACACTGTACAATGACATTCTAGACGATTCTGTGCTTCCGACTTTATGAAAACAGTTTGGGGAAGGCCCATTCCAGTTTCAGCATGACAATGCCCCCTTGCACAAAGCGAGTGCACGCCCTCACTAAAGCTTGTGGCTGAATGGAAGCAACTCCCCATAGCAATGTTCCAACATCTAGTGGAAAGCCTTCCCAGAAGCCTGGAGGCTGTTATAGCAGCAAAGGGGGGAGCGACTCCATATTTATGCCTATGATTATGGAATGAGATTTTCGTCGAGCAGGTGTCCAGTCGTGGCCAAAAGTTTTGAGAATGACAAATATACATTTTCACAAAGTCTGCTGCCCCATTTTGTATGATGCCAATTTGCAAATACTCCAGAATGTTATGAAGAGTGATCACATGAATTGCAATTAATTGCAAAGTCCCTCTTTGCCATGCAAATGAACTGAATCCCCCCCCCAAAAATTCCACTGCATTTCAGCCCTGCCACAAAAGCTGAGAATCAGTGATTCTCTCGTTAACACAGGTGTGAGTGTTGACGAGGACATGGCTGGAGATCACTCTGTCATGCTGATTGAGTTCGAATAACAGACTGGAAGCTTCAAAAGGAGGGTGGTGCTTGGAATCATTGTTCTTCCTCTGTCAACTATGGTTACCTGCAAGGAAACACGTGCCGTCATCATTGCTTTGCACAAAAAGGGCTTCACAGGCAAGGATATTGCTGCCAGTAAGATTGCACCTAAATCAACCATTTATCGGATCATCAAGAACTTCAAGGAGAGCGGTTCAATTGTTGTGAAGAAGGCTTCAGGGCACCCAAGAAAGTCCAGCAAGCGCCAGGACAATCTCCTAAAGTTGATTCAGCTGCGGGATCGGGGCACCACCAGTACAGAGCTTGCTCAGGAATGGCAGCAGGCAGAAGACTTTTGGAGGACGGCCTGGTGTCAAGAAGGGCTGCAAAGAAGCCACTTCTCTCCAGGAAAAACATCAGGGACAGACTGATATTCTGCAAAAGGTACAGGGATTGGACTGCTGAGGACTGGGGTAAAGTAATTTTCTCTGATGAATCCCCTTTCCGATTGTTTGGGGCAGCCGGAAAAAAGCTTGTCCGGAGAAGACAAGGTGAGCGCTACCATCAGTCTTGTGTCATGCCAACAGTAAAGCATCCTGAGACCATTCATGTGTGGTTGTTGCTTCTCAGCCAAGGGAGTGGGCTCACTCACAATTTTGCCTAAGAACACAGCCATGAATAAAGAATGGTACCAACACATCCTCCGAGAGCAACTTCTCCCAACCATCCAGGAATAGTTTGGTGACGAACAATGCCTTTTCCAGCACGATGGAGCACCTTGCCATAAGACAAAAGTGATAACTAAGTGGCTCGGGGAACAAAAGATCAATATTTTGGGTCCATGGCCAGGAAACTCCAGACCTTAATCCCATTGAGAACTTGTGGTCAATCCTCAAGAGGCGGGTGGACAAACAAAAACCCACAAATTCTGACAAACTCCAAGCATTGGTTATGCAAGAATGGCCTGCCATCAGTCAGGATGTGGCCCAGAAGTTAATTGAAAGCATGCCAGGGCGGATTGCAGAGGTCTTGCATTCTGCATGAGCCTGCCCATGATCTTGCCCCACAGTTCAGACGGGCAGAGGAGGCCTTCTCTACGGCTGGCCATGCTTTCCTCCTGGCTACCCCAACCCCGGCCAACAGCTCTGCACCATCCGCAGCTACTTTTTCCGAGCCTCCCAAGCTTCTCCTTCACCCAAATCCAGATCGCAGATGTTCTGAAAGAGCTGCAAAACCTGGACCCGTACAAATCAGCTGGGTTAGACAATCTGGACCCTCTCTTTCTAAAATTATTCAACCTCTCTTTCATATCGGCCGAGATCCCTAAAGATTGGAAAGCTGCCGCGGTCATCCCCCTCTTCAAAGGGGGTGACACTCTAGACCCAAACTGTTACAGACCTGTATACATCCTGCCCTGCCTTTCTAACATTTTCGAAAGCCAAGTTAACAAACAGATCACCGACCATTTCGAATCCCACCGTACCTTCTCCGCTGTGCAATCCGGTTTCTGAGCTGGTCATGGGTGCACCTCAGCCACGCTCAAGGTCCTAAACGATATCATAACCCGCCATCGATAAAAGACAGTACTCTGCAGCCGTCTTCATCGACCTGGCCAAGGCTTTCGACTCTTTTTTGTCACTAAACAGTCCCCCATATTACTTCCATTTATTTTTGCAACTGGTACAGGGGGACCTTCAGACGAGTCTTGTGAGGCCTGTGGGCATCCTAGAGCAAACTGATCGGACACTACAGACAGAAGATGTCAAATCGACTGTGCCAACTTCAAACGAGTCCCAAGACGCTTTTGGGGGTCGTAGAGCAAAACGGTGAACACCATCGTGTTACTCAGAGTCCTAGTCTCATCTTTCCATAGAAGGGTCAAAATAGTTTGTAGGCCAAACCATTCAGACGCTAGAGCCGATTTTGTGAGAAGACCAATTTTCGGGATGTCTCATGGTCTGACAAACACTGCTCTAGCTCGGTCACCTTTCACCGCAGATTAGGAAGTGTTACATAGGCCTATGCGGTGGATTGAGAAGCATAATCCAAAAACGGATATATCTTGCTTAAACTGATAGATTTTTAAGGGGATTTTTTTATTATTATAATTCTATTTCTGCAGGGGAGTGGACATCGACTCTAGGGGGTTAACCTCAGACCTTATTTTCAGAGTTTATCTAAAAACCCTACAAAATTCCCTTTCATTTCCCCAAAGGCTTAGACCAACAAGCCATTGCTAACTCATTTCTGTTTTTTAGGACTATAAGCTGGCAAGATTTATTTTGTAATTGTAGAGTAATCATTGTAAAAAATGTCCTCCCGGGCCATTACGTTCTATTGACATGGCATATTGTAGTCTGCTTCTAGATACACCCATCAAGGCATTCTAAACTATTGACAATGGCTGAATATCAACTACAATCACTTCTATAAACAGCGCAGTGATTTCCTCACGGTCCCTTATCGCACTTCTTTTGTGTGAAGCCGTCTAATGTCTGTTGTTGTGGGGCCTGCGCTGCTGCCAGTAACGGTTTGGTTGTCATTGTGTGTCCCTTTCAGATGGTTAAGCATTGCGCCTGTACTACCATTACACCTCGCTAAGTTTGCATTTCACCATCGTCTCATTTAACTTTCAAAGTATTGCCATACAGGACTTTGCTGCCGTTTCTTGCTTTTCTCTGCCATTTTTCAACTGTTAATGACAATGACGAGCGGAGTGCTTTATATCAGTTTTTCGGTTAAGGATTTTTTCTTTAACGATCTCAATTTAGTTTAAACGTTCACACCCCTAGTATGTGTCTGAGCAGTTAGCACACTCACCAGGCCAGGGAGAGTCCAGCCAGTGCTTGATGTGGAGGATCTTCTCATCCTTGGAGCGAACATGTGCCTCCTCACAGATCTTATCATACTTGGCTATCTCCTCCTGTAGAGAGGGAGATGAGGGTGGGGGCAGACATGGAGATAGATGGTCACCACAAGACTCTGTTCTATGTAGTGTGTGTGTGTGTGTGTGTGTGTGTGTGTGTGTGTGTGTGTGTGTGTGTGTGTGTGTGTGTGTGTGTGTGTGTGTGTGTGTGTGTGTGTGTGTGTGTGTGTGTGTGTGTGTGTGTGTGTGTGTGTGTGTGTGTGTGTGTGTGTGTGTGTGTGTGAGATCGGGTCAGAGCGGTCAAGCCCTGACCTCGTACTCCTGTCTCGAGACGGCGCCCTCGGCGATTAGCTTCTCGCCATACTTCTGCATCACTCCCTTCTGCTTCTTGATCTGCTTGTACATCAGGGGCTGGGTAAACATGGGCTCGTCCATCTCATTGTGGCCCAATCGCCGGTAGCACACCTGCCGACACAAAAACATTACTGCTGCTGCTTGATAAACACAAAACCGCACACACAGTGATAATGATGACTGCGGTGGACATGGGTCATAAGGTGGGGGTTACACTGGTACTCCTGCATACGTGAGTAATTAGACAGATTTCCCTATTTATTTCCCCTAACCTCTATGGTGTAATGTGTGTGTACTATGTGTATGACATGAGTAATGTGCTATGTATGTATTATGTTTAGTGTATTATGTTTAATTTGTATATTGCAGTACTGTGTGTCAAAGACAAATGTGTGTCGAATGTCCCCTTGGGGACATTAAAGTTCATCCTATCCTATAACCACAGTGAGTTGAACTTAATTATAATTTCCAGGGAGTGGGGAACTCTTACTCACCAGGTCCACCACCACGTCCTTGTGGAAGGTGGCTCTCCACTCGGCCGCCACGTTGCACACGTACACCACAGCCTCAGGGTCGTCAGCGTTGACATGGAAGATGGGAGCATTGACCACCCTGGCCACGTCAGTGGGGTACGGAGAGGAACGCGCCATACGGGGGTCAGTGGTGAAGCCAATCTAGGGGTAGACAGGTTAATATGGTTAGCATGCCATCCATCCACACCACTAATGGTTTCCTGGCATGGCTGTAACCCACGTGGAACAAAGTCTATTTCTATCTTCTCCAGACCAGGTGTGGTCTGTGGTTAGCTTGGTGTGAGTGTGTGTCTGCACCTGGTTGTTGACAACCACGTGCACCGTGCCGTGAGTGGAATAAGAGGGCAGGTCGCTGAGATGGAAGGTCTCGTACACGACGCCCTGGCCGGCGAAGGCAGCATCACCGTGCATCAGGATAGACATCACCTGGAACACAAACAATCCAAATTCAAAAACCATTTACAACCCAATATTTAAGGTAATAACGCAACAGATAAAGTCAGATTGGTGAAACCGATATGGTGAAAAACATAGTTTCACTCATCCGTTACATATCAGTGTGTATGTGAAGGGTAGAAAAAGGTGCATTTCTTTTTGTTGCTGCCGAAACCCGGGATTGAACCTTAAGGGTGCATTTTTTACAGAACAAAAAAGGACAATGATCTTTACAAGGACTTCCAACACTTTGAGAAAATGCATATATCGCTATTCAAACTGCATTTTAAACCAGCTGTGTCAGTCAGTGGGTTGGTACCTTGTGTCCCTCTGTGTCTCCACAGTAGAATTGCTCGGCCTTGGTCTTGCCCTGCACCACGGGGTCCACGGCCTCTAGGTGGGAGGGGTTAGCCATGAGGGACAGGGTGATGTTGCGGTCCGTCACACGGTTGATCCTCCTGTGGTACATTCCCAGGTGGTACTTTACGTCTCCAGAGCCCTGAAAGAACACAGCCATATCCCACTGAAAGCAGTTGTATTGGATTGATTACAGAATCGAGAATTCCCATGCAGTGGGTGGGCTAGATGGGACTCGCCTCATCAGCAGCCTCCAGCTTGGAGTCAAACTGGCAGAAGATTTGCTCCAGCTCCTTGCGGATGACGTTGGCCAGGACGTTCAGACGACCCCTAAAAAACGAGGAGCACTTGTCAGATAAGGCAGACAGTGAAACCCCTTAGCAGAAACTCAAGCGTTCCTGTTGTTACCTACCTGTGTGGCATGCCCATGACAATGTTCTCCACACCCTTCTCGCTGGACTTGTCAATGATGGTCTTGAGGGCGGGGATCAGAGACTCGCAGCCCTCCAGGCCGAACCGCTTCTCTGATGACCACTTCCTCTGGAGAAACTCCTCGAACCTGCGGTACACAGCATACGACGTCAGCACACAGCCATATCCCTTTGGAGAGAAGGACTCCAGAAATCTCCTTTGATATTAGTGTGTAGGATTGGCACAATGTAGTGTTGCACGGTATACCGAAACTTCTGAACTTTTTCGATACTAGAACATTAATAATGGTTCAGTAGTAGAATTTGTGTTACTTTCGGCACTTCTATCAATTAAGTCTCGAGTCGTATACTGACTGAGCGGATCATGTCTGTCTAGTAATTTGTCTGAATTTTCTCAAGGAGGCAATAGTAGGCTGTGTTACTTGCTCTTGCGCATGCAATGTTGCATCAGCTGAAACAGAGCAAGCCACTTGTAAGAACCAAAGAGAGCAAGAGAAGACTGGGAGAGACATAGGGCTTCTGACAACAAAACGAGTAATGAACAACAGAATCAGACAACCCCATTGTAGAATAGTTAACCTAGTCAGCTTGACGTTGCGCGCTCCATGCGAGAAATAAATATTCCTCTGGAGGTGCATTCAACTTGTGAGTTCAAAAACGGAGAACGCCATGCATTCTGATAAGCAGACAATGCACCACATTTCTTAATGCAAAAATCGGGAAAAACCCTCCCACCACTTTGTTAAACACTTTGCACTGTTTTAAGAGTATCAGCATAGGTAGGTGTGTTAGCGCTCCCGAATCTGTAATTTTGGCGTTCCAGTTCAACACTTACCTGCTCTGTCGCAGTCTACCATTAAAAACAATTGAAGACCACACGCGGAAAAGTCATGCTATTTGTGTTTGAGCAATATGATTGGCCGTTCATTCAATCACCACCATGCTCCCGAAAGTCACAACTTTCCCGATCAGTAGGCTACATAAGTCTACACATCATACACAAGCTGTCCAGAGCAAAAAGAAGCACCCATCAATCTGCTCACTGAACTTATTTACTTAAGGAAAGTGATTTACAAAAGTAAACCTTCAATAGCGGACATACTAGCAATATGCTGTTGACAGTCTGCAAAAAGAAGGCTACAAAAAATAAAAAACCAGCAAGTCGATATCTCTTTAAGAACGTTTGTCTTAAAGAGGCAGCGTCCTATTCTCAAAATGACTTACTTTAGAGATAAAATGAATACAATTAATCAAATGCAATTCTAAGGAATTCAGTAATGACTTGCATTGCTAAATTATATTACTGTTTTTTTTTATATATATATATCATAATAACCAAATATAGCCTATTAAACCTCTAAAAGTCTATGCCGTGGGGGGGGGGGGGGGGGGATTGTAACATATGGAATTGTTTTAAGATGTTCATACCATGGATCATTTTACATTTTAGGTATCTCAAACAAGTATTTGTGTTAACTTCTACTTGCTACGCATCCCGGATCCGGGAGCACCCCCCACAGTAAAAAAGCTGACTAGCATAGCCTAGCATAGCGTCACAAGTAAATACTAGCATCTAAATATCATTAACCTTTTCTCAATCTAGGGGGTGCTGTTTCCACTTTGGAAAATATCATCTCCAAATTAAACTGCCTCATACTCAATTCTTGCTCGTACAATATGCATATTATTATTACTATTGGATAGAAAACAATCTCTAGTTTCTAAAACCGTTTGAATTATGTCTGTGGGTGAACCAGAACTCTTTCTGCAGCGAAATCCATGACAGGAACTGCGAAGGTCTGAAAACGAGGCTCTGTTCTCAGATCAGTTTAAAGCTCTGTATGTATCCTATGGGTCGACATGAACTGTACCCGCCTTCCCCTGGATGTCAGTAACCAATGAGAAGTGGAATGGAGTGTCTACGTAGTTCTCAGAGCTTATAAAAGGCCAAGGAACGAAGTGAGCTCTCTTTTCGTCGTTCGTCATTGCGCAAAGCAAGACCTCAAGATGGCATTTTGAAACGCTCAGTTATCGGCCTTAGCTATATCCGTCTGTAATTTAATTCGATATAGGTGTTAGAAACATCATAACGAAGTTATTTTAAACCGAGTTATATCAGTTTATGCGAGTATATTGCTATTTTCGGAATTTCCTTAGTATTGCGTTTTGGGGATTTGGGCATGTTGTGGCCACATAGCTATTGTTAGCTGCTAATTCCGAAGTTGAAGACGACGTTTTACAACCAAGCAACGATTCTTTTGGACAAAGGACACCTTGCCCAAGATTCTGATGGAAGCTCGTCCAAAAGTAAGAGCTATTTATGATGTTATTCCGTATTTATGTGGAAAAATGTAAACGCATTTGTCCGCCATTATTGCGGCACTAGTCTGGCTGTAACGCACACTGTATGTCTAGTAACGTTAATTTTAAAAATCTAACTCAGCGGTTGCATTAATAACTAATGCATCTTTCATTTGCTGTCCAACCTGTATTTTTTAGTCAATCTAATCGATAAATAATCGTAAACTTAGGTGCCTTTCCAAGATGGCGCCGGCCAGAATGCATGACCTGTTGCCACTGATCACATTGTATAGCCACGATTTGTGCTGCTAAATATGCACATTTTCGAACAAAACCTATATGCATTGTGTAATATGATGTTACAGGACTGTCATCTGACGAAGTATATCAAGGTTAGTCAAAAATTATATATCTTTTGCTGTATTGTTACGATCGCTAACCTGTGCTGCTGGTAAATTGCTTGTGTTTCTGGCTATTGTGCTAAGCTAATATAATGCTATATTGTGTTTTCGCTGTAAAACACTTAAAAAATCTGACATATTGGCTGGATTCACAAGATGTTGGGCTTTCATTTGCTGTACGCTGTGTATTTTTCAGAAATGTTTTAAGATGAGTAATTAGATATTTGACGTTGGTCTCTGTAATTATTCTGGCAGCTTCGGCACTATTTCAGATTGCAGCTGCAATGTAGAACTGTGATTTATACCTGAAATATGCACATTTTTCTAAAAAAACATATGCTATACAATAAATATGTTATCAGACTGTCATCTTATGAAGTTGTTTCTTGGTTAGTGGCTATTTATATCTTTATTTGGTCGAATTAGTGATGGCTACTGATGGAGTAAAAAACTGGTGGAGTAAAAAAAAGTGGTGTCTTTTGCTAACGTGGTTAGCTAATAGATTTACATATTGTGTCTTCCCTGTAAAACATTTTAAAAATCAGAAATGATGGCTGGATTCACAAGATGTGTATCTTTCATCTGGTGTCTTGGACTTGTGATTTAATGATATTTAGATGCTAGTATTTACTTGTGACGCTATGCTAGGCTATGCTAGTCAGCTTTTTTACTGTGGGGGGTGCTCCCGGATCCGGGTTTGGGAGGAATTAGAGGTTAAATCACAAGTAATCTAAATGATGAAAGACAAGAATTGTACTTTTGAATTCCGTAAAGTCAGTGTCGAAGAGGTGCAGTTAGTTTCGGAATGGGTAGCAAGGAATAAGATAGTCCTAAATATTAACAAAACTAAATGCATTGTATTTGGGACAAATCATTCACTAAACCTCAACTACATCTCGTAATGAATCATGTGGAAATGTATCAAGTTGAGGTGACTAAACTGCTTGGAGTAACCCTGGATTGTAAACTGTCAGGGTAAAAAACATATTGATACAACAATAGCTAAGATGGGGGGGATGTCTGTCCATAATAAAGCGCCGCTCTGCCTTCTTAACAACACTATCAACAAGGAAGGTCCTACAGGCCCTAGTTTTGTCGCACCTAGACTACTGTTCAGTCGTTGTGGTTGAGTGCCACAGAGACAGACTAGGGAAAAGTGCAGTTGGCTCAGAACAGGGCAGCAAGGCTGGCCCTTAAAAGTACACGGAGCGCTAACAATGACATGCATGTCAATCTCTCGGCTCAAAGTGGAAGAGAGATTGACTTCATCACTACTTGTTTTTGAAAGAGGTGTTGACAAGCTGAATGTACCGAGCTGTCTGTTGACAATACGAGCACACAGCTTGTACACGCATGCATACCCCACAAGACATGCCACCAGAGGTCTCTTCACAGTCCACAAGTCCAAAACAGACTATGGGAGGCACACAGTAGTACAAAGAGCCATGACTACATGGAACTACAGTTGAAGTCGGAAGTTTACATACACTTAAGTTGAAGTCATCAAAACTCGTTTTTCAACCACTCCACAAATTTCTTGTTAACAAACTGTAGTTTTTGCAAGTTGGTTATGACATCTACTTTGCGCATGACCCAAGTAATTTTTCCAACAATTGTTTACGGACAGATTATTTCACTATCACAATTCCAGTGGGTCAGCCGTCATACCGCTCAGGAAGGAGACGTGTTCTGTCTCCTAGAGATGAACATACTTTGGTGCGAAAAGTGCAAATCATTCCCAGAACAACAGCAAAGGACCTTGTGAAGATGTTGGAGGAAACCGGAACAAAGGTATCTATATCCACAGTAAAACGAGTCCTATATCAACATAACCTGAAAGGCCGCTCAGCAAGGAAGAAGCCACTGCTCCAAAACCGCCATAAAAAAGACAGACTACGGTTTGCAACTGCACATGGGGACAAAGATTGTACTTTTTGGAGAAATGGCCTCTGGTCTGATGAAACAAAATTGGCCATAATTGCCATAAAGACCATCGTTATGTTTGGAGGTAAAAGGGGGAGGCTTGCAAGCCGAAGAACACCATTCCAACCGTGAAGCACAGGAGTGGCAGCATCATGTTGTGGGGGTGCTTTGCTGCAGGAGGGACACTATTTTGTGCACTTCACAAAATAGATGGCATCATGAGCGAGGAAAATTACGTGCATATATTGAAGCAACATCTCAAGACATCAGTCAGGAAGTTAAAGCTTGGTCGCAAATGGGTCTTCCAAATGGACAATGACCCCAAGCACACTTCCAAAGTTGTATCAACATGGCTTAAGGACAAAGTCAAAGTATTGGAGTGGCCATCACAAAGCCCTGACCTCAATCCTATAGAAAATTGTGTAGGCAGAACTGAAAAAGCATGTGTGAGCAAGGAGGCCTACAAACCTGACTCAGTTACACCAGCTCTGTCAGGAGGAATGGGCCAAAATTCACCCAACTTATTGTGGGAAGCTTGTGGAAAGCTACCTGAAACGTTTGACCCAAGTTAAACCATTTAAAGGCAATGCTACCAAATACTAATTAAGTGCATGTAAACTTCTGACCCACTGGGAATGTGATGAAAGAAATCAAAGCTGAAAGAAATCCTTCTCTAGTATTATTCTGACATTTCACATTCTTAAAACAAAGTGGTGATCTTAACTGACCTAAGACAGGGAATTTTTACTAGGGTTAAATGTCAGGAATTGTGAAAAACTGAGTTTAATGTATTTGGCTCAGGTGTATGTAAACTTCCGACTTCAACTGTATATTCCACATCAGGTAACTGATGCAAGAAGTAGAGTCAGATTTTTTTTAAACAGGTAAAAATACACCTTATGGAACAACAGGGACTGAAGAGACAGACAACGGTACAGACACATGCATACGCACACATTGTGATATTGTTGTATGGTGATACTAAACATTTTGTATTGTAGATATGTAGTGGTGTAATAATGTTATATGATGTACTGTTTAATCTTTTGCTTTAATATGTTTCAACCCCAAGAAGAGTAGCTGCTACCTTGGCAGTAGCTAATGGGGATCCCTAATAAATACAACTACAAATACCTTCAGACGACTCTCCTGAAACTTGTGTGTATCATAGAGCAAAACAACCGACACCTTCGTGAGAGTCTCCCCTATCGATATTGGTGACATATTAGTTTGTACCTCAAATGATTCGGATTTTAGAGATTTTCTTGTCCGGATCTTAATTTGTAAAAAAAATTAAAATAAAAAAGAGAGAAAAAAATAATACTTTCACAAGCCCCATGTTATGGAATAGGAACAAGCTTTATATTGGCGGAAAGAGGGGATTGAGCTGCAGCCACCACAAGAAACGGCAAGTCTCTAGCATAAACATAATGACATCCCTGTGTGACGCTAGGGAGCATCAATTGACCTTAGGGGGTTGAACATTCAGGTGTATATGATCATTTTTAGATATACAGTGGGGAGAACAAATATTTGATACACTGCCGATTTTGCAGGTTTTCCTACTTACAAAGCATGTAGAGGTCTGTAATTTTTATCATAGGTACACTTCAACTGTGAGAGAAGGAATCTAAAACAAAAATCCAGAAAATCACATTGTATGATTTTTAAGTAATTAATTTGCATTTTATTGCATGACATAAGTATTTGATCACGTACCAACCAGTAAGAACTCCGGCTCTCGCAGACCTGTTAGTTTTTCTTTAAGAAGCCCTCCTGTTCTCCACTCATTACCTGTATTAACTGCACCTGTTTGAACTCGTTACCTGTATAAAAGACACCTGTCTACACACTCAATCAAACAGACTCCAACCTCTCCACAATGGCCAAGACCAGAGAGCTGTGTAAGGACATCAGGGGTAAAATTGTAGACCTGCACAAGGCTGGTATGGGCTACAGGACAATAGGCAAGCAGCTTGGTGAGAAGGCAACAACTGTTGGCGCAATTATTAGAAAATGGAAGGAGTTCAAGATGACGGTCAATCACCCTCGGTCTGGGGCTCCATGCAAGATCTCACCTCGTGAGGCATCAATGATCATGAGGAAGGTGAGGGATCAGCCCAGAACTACACGGCAGGACCTGGTCAATGACCTGAAGAGAGCTGGGACCACAGTCTCAAAGAAAACCATTAGTAACACACTACGCCGTCATGGATTAAAATCCTGCAGTGCACGCAAGGTCCCCCTGCTCAAGCCAGCGCATGTCCAGGCCCGTCTGAAGTTTGCCAATGACCATCTGGATGATCCATAGGAGGAATGGGAGAAGGTCATGTGGTCTGATGAGACAAAAATAGAGCTTTTTGGTCTAAACTCCACTCGCCGTGTTTAGAAGAAGAAGAAGGATGAGTACAACCCCAAGAACACCATCCCAACCGTGAAGCATGGAGGTGGAAACATCATTCTTTGGGGATGCTTTTCTGCAAAGGGGACAGGACGACTGCACCGTATTGAGGGGAGGATAGATGGGGCCATGTATCGCGAGATCTTGGCCAACAACCTCCTTCCCTCAGTAAGAGCATTGAAGATGGGTCGTGGCTGGGTCTTCCAGCATGACAACGACCCGAAACACACCGCCCGGGCAACGAAGGAGTGGCTTCGTAAGAAGCATCTCAAGGTCCTGGAGTGGCCTAGCCAGTCTCCAGATCTCAACCCCATAGAAAATCTTTGGAGGGAGTTGAAAGTCCGTGTTGCCCAGCAACAGCCCCAAAACATCACTGCTCTAGAGGAGATCTGCATGGAGGAATGAGCCAAAATACCAGCAACAGTGTGTGAAAACCTTGTGAAGACTTACAGAAAACGTTTGACCTCTGTCATTGCCAACAACATCTCGACAGTATTGAGATAAACTTTTGTTATTGACCAAATACTTATTTTCCACCATAATTTGCAAATAAATTCATTAAAAATCCTACAATGTGATTTTCTGGATTTTTTTTCTCATTTTGTCTGTCATAGTTGAAGTGTACCTATGATGAAAATTACAGGCCTCTCTCATCTTTTTAAGTGGGAGAACTTGCACAATTGGTGGCTGACTAAATACTTTTTTGACCCACTGTAACTCCACCAGTCCTATTCATGATACCATTCACTAAAATTATACCTATTTTAAAAATGTATTCAAAAATATGTTTAAAAAAAAATCTATTAGTATATTTGAGTTTAATCACAATATTTGTTGTATCATTTGTTCTGTCTGTTCAGGTGGATTAAACTGAAATTGCAACCAACTTTCTAAGGCTTGTTTAAAAAAATAACAATATTGGAGATTATTTCCTTTTCAAACAACCGAAAGTGAGCAGGTATAATATGAACAAAGGGAAAAAGGCCATTATTGAATATAGGATGAGACATTCTTACCAATTTACTAGAGAAACAGTTTGGATTTATGTATAACTTTTGTATGACTGATGCCTTTAATGAGAGTTCTAATGCTTTAATATTCAATTTCTGCCCTCCAAATTCATATTCGTTATATAAATAGGCCCTTTTAAGTTTGTCTGGCTTGCCATTCCAAATAAAATATAATATTTTTTGCTCATATAATTTAAAAAGCAGGTTACTAGGTATAGGCAAAACCATAAGCAAATAGGTCAACTGTGATATGACTAAAGAGTTAAATCAGGGTGATTTTTCCAAAAATAGACAGGTATTTTCCTTTCCATGGTAGCAAGGTCTTATCTATTTTTGCTAACTTTTTGAAAATGTATTGGAGTGAGATAATTTCTTTCTTTTGGGATTTGTATGTCCACATCTCCGTCAAACAATTGATTTGGTAAACTACACGGTAATGTAAAATTCACATTTTTCTAGTGATCCAATACGTAATATAGTACACTTATCATAATTTGGTTTTAATCCAGAGAGGATAGCAAAAGTATCTAGATCCCTCTATGAGGCCGTGGAGAGATTCTAATTGTGGTTTTAAAAGAAAACATGAATCAGCAGCGTACAATGACACCTTAGTTTTTAAGCCACGGATTTCTAATCCCTTAATATTATTGTTTGATCTAATTTTAACAGCTAACATTTCAATGGCAATAATAAATAGATATGCCGATAGTGGACAACCTAGTTTTACTCTAGATAGTTTAAAACTTTCTGAGATGTAGCCATTATTTACTATTTTATACCTTGGGTTACTATACATAACTAACCCATTTTATAAGAGATTCCCCAAAGTTGAAATATTCTAGGCATTTATATATAAACTCCATTCGTACTTTTTTTGTTGTTAACCTTTATTTAAGTGAGTCAAGTGAGTTAAGAACAAATTCTTATTTTCAATGACGGCCAAGGAACAGTGGGTTAACTGCCTTGTTCAGGGGCAGAACAACAGAATTTTACCTTGTCAGCTCAGGGATTCGATCTGCAACCTTTCGGTTACTGGCCCAATGCTCTAACCACTAGGCTACCTGCCGCCCCAACGCTCTAACCACTAGGCTACCTGCCGCCACCACTTTATCAAAAGCCATAGTATTCTATTGTTTCCAGTACTTGTCTTATATTATCTCCAATGTATCGTCCATGTAAAAAACCTGTTTGATTAGGATAAATAATATCTGACAACACTTTAAGTCTACGCGCCAAGCATTTTGCTAGGACTTTTGCATCACAACACTGAAGTGTAAGAGGTCTCCAATTTTTTTAATGGACTGGATCTTTATATATACACCACTTGGGTCCTGTCTCAGGAATAATGATATCAGACCTTCTTGTTGCATGCCTGATAATCTACCATTTATATAGGAGTGGTTAAAACATGCTAATAATGGTCCTCTGAGTATATCAAAAAAAGTTGCGTATACTTCCACTGGTATGCCATCCAGCCCTGGAGTTTTCCCAGCCTTAAAGGCTTTAATTGCATGAAGAAGTTCCTACTTTGTAATTTGGCCTTCACATGAGTCTTTCTGTACAGATGTTAATTTTACATTATTAGGAAAAAAATCCATACAATTAGCTTCAGTTAGCGGAGATGGAGGAGACAAACGAAAACATATTCTTAATGTACTTTACTTCATCTTTCAAAATATATTTCGGTAAATTATGCGTGACTCCATTTCTAACAAGTTTCAATACATTTTTTTTTAGTAGTATTTCTATGTTGAATTATGTGATGATCCGACCGCATTCTGTCCCCTATCAACACTAACTTTTGGTGCCAGAGAGAATGGCATAAGAAAGTAATCAAGACAACTAGCTTGATTAAGCCTCCGCCATGTATATCTCACTAGGTCAGGGTATTTAAGTCTCCATATATTCACTAATTCCAATATATCCATAACATTCATGACTTCCTTAAGTGCCCGAAGGTGATAGTTTGTAGTGTGATTTCCTTTCCGGTCCATAGAGGTATTTAAGACCGTATTAAAATCTCCCACTATGCCTCCAGGGTGGCGCAGTGGTCTAAGGCACTGCATCGCAGTGCTAGCTGTGCCACCAGAGACTCTGGGTTCGAGCAAAGGCTCTGCCGCAGCCGGCCGCGACCGGGAGGCTCATGGGGAGACGCATAATTGGCCCAGCGTCGTCCGGGTAGGGAGGGTTTGGCAGGGAGGGTTTGGCTGGCAGGGATATCCTTGTCTCATCGGGCACTAGCGTTCTTTGTTTCACGGAAACATGGCTCACTCGAGACACGCTATCGGAGTCGGTACAGCCACCTGGTTTCTTCACTCATCGCGCCGACAGAAACAAACATCTTTCTGGTAAGAAGAAGGGTGGGGGTGTATGCCTTATGATTAATGAGACGTGGTGTGTTCATAGCAACATACAGGAACTCAAGTCCTTCTGTTCGCCTGACTTAGAATTCCTCACAATCAAATGCCGACCACATTATCTACCTAGAGAATTCTCTTCGATCATAATCACAGTCGTGTATATTCCCCCCCAAGCAGACACATCGACAGCCCTGAAATAACTTAATTTGACTATGTAAACTGGAAACCATAAATCCTGAGGCTGCGTTTATTGTAGCTGGGGAATTTAACAAGGCTAATCTGAAAACAAGGCTCCCTAAATTCTATCAGCATATCGATTGCGCAACCAGGGCTGGCAAAACCCTAGATCATTGTTATTCTAACTTCCGCAACGCATATAAGGCCTTCCCACGCCCTCCTTTCGGAAAAGCTGACCAGGATTCCATTTTGTTGCTCCCAGCCTATAGACAGAAACTAAAACAGGAAGCTCCCGCGCTCAGGTCTGTCCAACGCTGGTCTGACCAATCGGATTACACGCTTCAAGATTGCTTCGATAACGTGGACCGGGATATGTTCCGCACTGCGTCGAACAACAGCATTGATGAATACGCTGATTCGGTGAGCGGGTTTATTAGCAAGTGCATCGGCGATGTCGTACCCACAGCTTCTATTAAAACATTCCCAAACCAGAAACCGTGGATTGATGGCAGCATTCACGCAAAACTGAAAGCACATATCTGCAGCATTAGCGAAGATGTGATCAATACATGTTGATGATTTAATTCCTGTGCTGTTTGTAACTACCCTGGAAGGTTGACTGACAACCTGATCCAGGTTGCTGGCACAGGTTAGTTTATTCCTGAGTGGGCAGCTTGAGGATAGCCAGTCAATATTTAAAATCACCCAGAAAATATACTTCTCTGTTGATATCACATACATTATCAAGCATTTCACACATATTATCCAGATACTGACTGTTAGCACTTGGTGGTCTATAGCAGCTTCCCACAAGAATGGGCTTTAGGTGAGGCAGCTGAACCTGTAGCCACATTACTTCAACAGTATTTAACATTAGATCGTCTCTAAGCTTCACAGGAATGTGGTTCTGAATATAGACAGCAACACCGCCCCGTTGGCATTTCTGTATTTTCGATAGATGTTATAACCATGCATTGCTACCACTGTATCAAAGGTATCTCTAAGTGAGTTTCAGAGATAGAATATGAATGTCATCTGTTACCAGCAAGTGATTTACTTCATGGACCTTGTTTCTTAGGCTACATATGTTAATATGGGGTATTTTTAGCACTTTTCTGGGTTGCTTGATTGTTTTTAATGCTTTACTGGGAAGCTTTTCAGAGGTAGACTTACTCATGTTATTTACATTGGAGCTGATAGTGCAGAGTGAGCTGCATAAAGTGGTGTTCCTACTATTGCACACCGCTTCAGTGCTAACAGTGTAACTCTGGTTTATAGGCTCATGATTACTGCTGTCATGACTGTCCTGATCAGGTCAGGTTACAGGAGACCACAACCCTACAGATTATCTCTTACCCCCAACAGAGGAGGAGAGATCTAGGGGTCTGAAGATGTGGGGGTTTTATGACCCCTCACGCCCATGGTAAATCTTAGGCCACAGACAAAATTCCTTTGTCCTCTCACTATGGAGAACCAGCCTCAGAACATTAAACATGCAATAAAGGGACTTTGGAACAATGGTTTCCGTCAGCCACAATGGTGGTCATGACGATAGATGGAATATGAAAATGTATGTAATTTTTGTTTAGTTATTAAAGGTTAATAGATGACGTTATTACAAAAACATTGTAACTTTAAGAGTTTTCCCAGTATATGCTTGATGTCTATACATTGTACGATGTGTGGAAAATGTCCAAATCAAAGAGAATGTTTTGGTAAAGATGAAATGTGAAGTTAGTTGTTTAAAACACGATTTGAATAAAATCTATACCTTGCCTCTTAACCTCTCTAGGGTATGTGGGACGGTAGCGTCTCACCTCGTCAACAGCCAGTGAAACTGCAGGGCGCCAAATTCAAAACAACAGAAATCCCATAATTAAAATTCCTCAAACATACAAGTATTTTACACCATTTTAAAGATACACTTGTTGTAAATCCAGCCACAGTGTCCGATTTCAAAAAGTCTTTACGATGAAAGCACACCAAACGATTATGTTAGGTCAGAGCCAAGTCACAGAAAAACACAGCCATTTTTCCAGCCAAAGAGTCACAAAAAGCAGAAATAGAGATAAAATGAATCACTAACCTTTGATGAAATTCATCAGATGACACTCATAGGACTTCATGTTACACAATACATGTATGTTTTGTTCGGTAAAGTTCATATTTATATCCAAAAATCTGAGTTTACATTGGCGCGTTACGTTCAGTAGTTCCAAAACATCCGGTGATTTTGCTGAGAGCCACATCAATTTACAGAAATGCAACCGCTGTGTCAGATTTCAAAAAAACTTTATGGAAAAAGCACACCATGCAATAATCTGAGTACAGCGCTCAGAGACCAACACAACCCAAAGAGATATCCGCCATGTTGTGTAGTCAACAGATGTCAGAATAGCATTATACATATTCACTTACGTTTGATGATCTTCATCAGAATGCACTCCCAGGAATCCCAGTTCAACAATAAATGTTTGTTTTGTTCGATAAAGTCCATCATTTATGTCCAAATACCTCCTTTTTGTTAGCCCAGTAATCAAAATTCATGACGCGCGATCACTAGGTGCAGACGAAAAGTCAAGTTCCGTTACAGTCTGTAGAAACATGTCAAACGATGTATAAAATCAATCTTTAGGATGTTTTTAACGTAAATCTTCAATAATGTTCCAACCCGAGAATTCCTTTGTCTTCAGAAATGCAATGGAACGCAAGCTAACTCTCTCACGAACGCGCCTGGTCAGCTCGTGGCTCTCTGGCAGACCTCTGACTCATTCCCCTCTCATTCGCCCCCACTTCACAGTAGAAGCCTCAAACAAGGTTCTAAAGACTGTTGACATCTAGTGGAAGTCTTAGGAAGTGCAATATGACCCCATTCCCACTGTACCTTGGATAAGCAAAGAGTTGAAAAACTACAAACCTCAGATGTCCAACTTCCTGGTTGGATTTCTTCTCAGGTTTTTGCCTGCCATATGAGTTATGTTATACTCACAGACATCATTCAAACAGTTTTAGAAACTTCAGAGTGTTTTCTATCCAAATATACTAATATTATGCATATCCTAGCATCTGGGCCTGAGTAACAGGCAGTTTACTCTGGGCACGCTTTTGATCCGGACGTGAAAATACTGCCCCCTACCCAAGATAGGTTAACTTGGTACGCCCAGAGAATTGCCCTAAAGGTGGTTACGCCCACTTCTGACCTGAGGGTATAAGACATGTGAGTTAAGAATTAACATAGGAGACTAAGTGACCCAAGCTGCAGCCAAGGTCTAAAATGTCGAACCCAAAACGCAACACAAGACTGAAGAAAAATAAATATTTGTTTTTTTACCCATGCTACGGATCCATCGAATCGTGGTATCTACACTGTTTCATTCCTACGCTGTGACCTCTGAGCTACAGAGCTGTCTGTCCTCAGAAGGACACTGACATCGTGAGGACAACCAGAGAGTTGCGCCGGAGAAGTGCGTCATTGAGAAGCCTAAACCACCCACGCGGAGCTTCCCCTCAGACCTCCAACACGTAATTACATCATTATATTCTGACCCATAAGAACGGCAGTTCGGGGCAAGGCTAGGGTTAAGATAAGCATTGCTGACAAATGCACCCAAATGTATATTTCTGTCGTGTACTTTCTCTTTTTCTCTCTCTTTTAAATCCCCATTTTGGGTAACACGCGCCATAGTGTGTTGGCACGTTATACTAAGCTCTAATCAATAGCCAAGAGTGTGTTTTGTGTATGTGTATCTGTTATCATCATTTTAGCTTCCTAGTAAATAAATAATCAACTAAGATTGGTGTGGTACGAACTCATTGGTGGGACCTGGATCCGTGCAGATTCCCGGATTATGCGAAGTTCCGAATGAGATTGAAGAGGAAACTGATTAATTAGCGACTGTTGTAAAATCGATATTCTGATATTCTTTGAGTTGTCAAATTGTCAAATTGACACTTATCAAGAGAACATCCCTACTGCATATGATCTGGCAGACTCACTAAACACAAATGCTTCGTTTGTAAATTCTCTGAGTGTTGGAGTGTGCCCCTGGCTATCAGTCAAAAAAAAATAAAAAATAATAATAATCAAATATGAAAATGTTGTACTTTTTCCACCACTGGATGTGGCTGGGGGTTACAGCATTTCTTTCACATGATCCATCAATTTAAGGGTAAGCAAGTGTGTAAGGGTAAGCGTCATCTAATATTTCTAAAATATTTTTTATCTGGACACTTTGTTAACTTGGAATTTTTCCTTATTGTAGGCTACTACCACTTTTAGTCTTAAACTTTACTACACTACTCACTGTTTAGCACATGACCTCACATGTGAATCCTTAATGAGATGGGTGGGGCTGGTTTAAGAGGGTGTGAACAATGCTGAATGGGTGTAGACAAAGGAGAGCTCTCCAGCAGGTACCAAAACATTCAAAGGCCATTTTTTACAAGTGTTTTAGTTTCCCATTGTTCCTCAAAAATGCTGTGTATGATATACCATTTTGTAGTCTCTACTTTTAGCCAATGTAAAAAAAATTAAAAAAATCTAATTTTGCTACATAAGACCAAATTCAGGTGGTGAGTCAAATCACTTAAGGACAACTGTTGATGTGAAAAGGGCTTTATAAATACATCTGATTGATTGATTGGCTGACTAAGATGTTTGCGTAGGTGGGGGTGAGTGAAGTGTTGTAGAGCGTCGCTCTGACCTGGTGGAGCGAACCATGCGGGCCAACAGGGTCCTCTTCTCCTCCAGGGTGAACTGCATGACGCCGGGCTTCTCAAACTTCTCCCTGATCCACTGGCACTGGTCCAAGTCATTGATGAACATGAACTCCACCCCAATGTGCTGGCAGTAGGCCATCTGAAATATGGGACAATGTGTCTTGTCACTTTACAAGGCTAATAAGCCTGTATTGTACACCATTCACCCATTCAAGACAAAACGGTTGACAGGAACCCAACTTCTTTGACAGACGTGTGTGGTTTAGTTTGAATACCTCCAGGCGGCGGATGATCTCCCTCAGGGGCAAGACTGTCTCAGTGCCCCCGATGAAGGTGGTGGTAGGCAGACGGAACACTTTGTCCAAGTCCGACTCATCCAGTCCATAGAAGCCTGTCCAGCATCCAGGGGCAGCAGACCGTCCAGAAGGGCAGAGGAGCAGGAGGGAGGGGGTTGAGGAGGAGGGCATATGTGGAGACAGTCAGGCCAGAGGAGAAAACACCCAGAGACCAGAAACACAGAGGGAAAGAATGTAGGCCACAAAGACATCCACCATCGAAAAACAAAACAGAAAAACAACCAGAGATTAGTTATTAGGATTTAGGCCGGAAAAAAAGAGGGCAATGGATGGATTAAAACACAGGAATATGCCATATGGTTGATGGCACCATAATGGCAACATTGAGTTAATGCAGCAAAATCAAAAGGTTGTGCAGCATCACAGGCAAACGAATATGACAGAGGTGGAGGCATGCAACATGAATGAATGGAAAGTGAATGAAGGGGTGAAACAAAGCGTGGTTGAGTGGTTACAAAACAAGCACAAGCCATTGAATGAGGTATACTTGTGGGGTAAAAAAAAAATATGCCTGGTTTTACAGGGTCTAGCAGAACGCTTATGACCTGAGCTGCACCCAAAATTATAATTTTTCATATGTTCTTATACACCTTAAGATCCAGTCAACTCATTTCTTGGGGACTATATCTACTTTGAAAATAATGGTAACTGTGATGAACATTTGCAAAGTTAATTTCAAAATGCTGTTTCCTGTGATGCAAATATGAGCCCATGTGTCTCTATGGTTTCAGTGCTTCTCTATTAGAGAGGGTATGGAGAAGGTAATAGCATCTAGAATACCCAGATTGGTGGAGCATGTCTATGAAGTAAGGGAAGGCTACACCAGTTTTAGGTCAACAGATACAGCAGTGTTTCCTCTGCGTTCATTTAAGTGTGGCGCTGCGCCACGGCATAATCATTGCCTCTACATCAAAGGAAACATCCATTTCTACCGAACATAGTTTCAATAAAGTTGCTTTTCTTGGTAAATAGATCTGTCTGGGTTCAACACAGTTCTTAAGGTTATTTAGCTCTGTGAGCTGTGGCAGGCAGCCTGCAACTCAACACAGCGCGCCAGTGACCAGTGCTCAATACAGGTGCTCTGGCACAAAACACAATTCACTTGAATCACGTTAGAATGCACCTGTGCGAGAAATGGAATGCCAGGGAACAGTGCATGAGTGACCAGTGCGCAATACAGAAGCTCTGCAGCGCGAAACACAATTAACTTGAATCACCTCAGAGTGCTCTTGTGTGAGAAACTGCAAGGTACATTAGCTTGTTTGACTAACATTAGCTAGCCTACTACTTAACTACATAAGCTAGGTATAACCTAAAAACTCTACTAACATAATTTAGATCTATAATATTGCTGCCACAATTGTAACGGCAATTAGCTATCTGAATTCCACAAGTATGTTGATGATAGAAACATGGTTACTAGTTAAGCAAGTTAGCTAGCTAGTTTGTTTGGAACTGTATCAAGTGCAAGCAAGATAGCTACATTTATCGGTCTTCGATTAGATAATTGTTTTCTCAGATGAGTTCATTGTAATATTTCCAGCCACAGCAGCGAAAGAGAAAGGGGAAACAGGGACAAGAGTGTCAGGTAACTCTTCTTTAATGTTGTATATTTTTTGGTTTTTCATGTATTTCAGAGCTTGGACCAGCTGACACCAATGACAAAGCTGGCCTCACAGTTTGATGAGTGGGGGCAGTCTACCCCTGCCTTAGACAGCTGGCAGCAATCGCACTGACTTTACCAGTGTCTTCCGTTAATTGAGAGAGGGACTTCTCTGCAATGAAACGAGTAAGAAGATTTGAATGTACTATAATAATTTGACCAATACGTTATTGAGCTCATTTCTTGGGGTGGAAATTATATTTAGTTTTTTCTGTTTAAAAAGTCACCAGAACCAAGCTTTTCAGTACTTATATTATATTATTATTATATATATATTTTAACCCCCCCCACCCCCGCTAACTTTTCCCCCACAGCTAACACATTTTCCAGAGGAAACACAGATACATTAGATTTTGTTTTTCAAAGACAGCCTACTCCGGATAAGCACCTTTCCTACAAAATGTACAGACACATCGAAAATCTTTTGTTAGACAAACAATAGCTGGTAGGGGAAACATGAAATTGTTAAAACTCTACCCAACAGAGCAAGTGTAGGGGGGGAAAACACACCTAACTATCCACACAGATCAATGCGTGCTTAAAGTTAAGTGTAGATTTCCACCATATCTTTATGGGGACTAGATTTTCCAGGAGATGAAAGCGAATTTAAAGAGATATTTTGAGGCAATTAAGAAATAATCAGATTTCATTACCCAAATTTGTAGTGTGGCATCTATGGTCCAGGAGGATAACTAAATAAATTGCTTGTTGTTTTATGGTAGAGGTAACTCTTAAAATGCAAGTGCCAAAAGAAAGGTAATGAACTAGAAGTCAGGGCAATCTAAGATAAGAATAATCATCTCTGTTTCTTTGATTGCCTCAGGAAAAGAAGAGAAGGGCAACAACATTGTAATTGCAAAAAATAACAACTATGACCTTGGCTAGTCAATGCATAAACCAAAAAAAATGAATGCGAGCATTGGTGATATAGGAAATTCATTTAACAACTGTAATAGTTCTAGCTACAACAAATTGGCAGTTATAGGGATTATATTATATAGATCAAAGAAAGACAGATCAAAATGTAAAAGAATGTGTGTGTGGGTTTGTGCATGACTGACTGAAAGGGTGTGTTAAGGACTTGAGCAATACTGAAGAGTATCCAAGCAAAGAAGAATAAGCTCTGGGACAGAACAAAAGCTTCAAACGACTGGACAGGAAGCAGGACAAACTATGGGTATCCTATAACACTGTGGCATCAGAAACAAACAGCATTTAGCTGACCTGACCGAAGAGCTGACCTGCAGTAGTGAAGCTTCTCCAAGGACAGGGAGAGCAGCTTCTGGCAGACTCTGCACACTGACTGCAAGTTCACTTCCAACAACAAAACTGTCAGCTCACAAGGCAGCAACAAACATGGCTGCTCCTTAACGCCAGACAGACAGCAGCAGCACACAGCAAGGAATACACATTCTCCACCGCAAAGTGGAGACAAGACATGGCTCACCAATGCCCAGGTCATTACCATCGCGAGCGAGACAGCACACGTCATCTTTATATGGTGTGAGAGACAGTGTGACCCATGGCGGTTCCATAGCAGCAGTCTTCTAGCATTACACTGGGCCAAAGCTGTGCAAAAGCAGCTGTGCAAAAGCATCATCAGGGTACAACGAGGGTCGGTGATGATTTCTTAATCGCAGTTATCCAAAGGCAAGATCCTGCTATTCTACAGTATGTCGTAGTGCAAGCAGTGAAGTGCAAAAACTTGTGCACATTTTCAAAAACCTAGCATAAGGCAACTAACTACGAGAGCATTTGGGTGCGTGTTATGACAAATTAGTTGATTATTACCACTCTCCCAATGTTTGTCAGCTCTAAAATGTGACACGCAGTCAGATTCTGAAACAAAGTGGAAGCAGATAAACACACTTAAGTTGGTTTTACAAGAGATCCAACTGGGACTTTCAGTGAAATATTCCTACCGACAATTTAAACAAAACTCGCCACAGTTTGAGAGAAATATTACTAGGCATCACACATCACACATCCACCAGTAAGCAAACAACAACTACAACTTTAACACTTATGTACAGTGCCTTCAGAAAGTATTCACAGCCCTTTACTTTTTCCACATTTTGTTGTGTTACAGCTTGAATTTAAAATGTATTACATTTAGATTTTGTGTCACTGGCCTACACACAATGCCCCATAATGTCAAAATAGAATTTATTAAAAAGTTTTTACGAATTGTTTAAAAATGAAAAGCTGAAATTTCATCTTCAGTCAATAAGTATTCAAGCCCTTTGTTATGGCAAGCCTAAATAAGTTCAGGAGTCAAAATTTGCTTAACAAGTCACATTAGTTTAATCAAATCAAAATCAAATCACATGTTATTTGTCACACTCGCCGAACCTTACAGTGAAATGTTTACTTACAAGCCCTAAACCATCAATGCAGTGTAAAAATTTTTTTTTTGAATGTAAGAGATACGAATAACAAACAACTAAAGAGCAGCGGTAAAATAACAACAGCAAGACTATATACAGAGGGTACCGGTACAGAGTCAATGTGCGGGGGCACTGGTTAGTCGAGGTAATATGTAGATGTAGGTAGAGTTATTAAAGTGACTATGCATAGATAATAACAGAGTAGCAGCAGAGTAAAGGGGTAATCTGGGTAGCCAATTGATTAGATGTTCAGGAGTCTTATGGCTTGGGGGTGAAGCTGTTTAGAAACCTCTTGGACCTAGACTTGGTACTCTGGTGCCGCGCGGTAGCAGAGATAACAGTCTATGACTAGGGTGGCTGGAGTCTTTTACAATTTTTAGGGCCTTCCTCTTACACCGCCTGGTATACAGGTCCTGGATGGCAGGAAGCTTGGCCACAGTGATGTACTGGGCCGTACGCTCTACCATCTGTAGTGCCTTGCGGTCGGAGGCCAAGCAGTTGCAATACCAGGCAGTGATGCAAACCGTCAGGAATCTCTGTTGGTAATGTGGATGCCAAGGAATTTGAAGCTCTCAACCTGCTTCACTACTGTCGATGAGAATGAGGGCGTGCTCGGTCCTCCTTTTCCTGTAGTCCACACTCATCCCCTTTGTCTTGATCACGTTGAGGGAGAGGTTGTTGTCCATGCACCACACGGTCTCGTCGTTGTATGTGATCAGGCCTAACATTATTGCGTCATCGGCAAACTTAATGATGGTGGGGCCTCCCGGGTGGCGCAGTGGTCTAGGGCACTGCATCGCAGTGCTAGCTGCGCCACCAGAGTCTCTGGGTTCGCGCCCAGGCTCTGTCGCAGCCGGCCGCACCCGGGAGGTCCGTGGGGCGACGCACAATTGGCATAGCGTCGTCTGGGTTAGAGAGGGTTTGGCCGGTAGGGATATCCTTGTCTCATCGCGCTCCAGCGACTCCTGTGGCGGGCCGAGCGCAGTGCGCGCTAACCAAGGGGGCCAGGTGCACGGTGTTTCCTCCGACACATTGGTGCGGCTGGCTTCCGGGTTGGAGGCGCGCTGTGTTAAGAAGCAGTGCGGCTTGGTTGGGTTGTGCTTCGGAGGACGCGTGGCTTTCGACCTTCGTCTCTCCCGAGCCCGTATGAGAGTTGTAGCGATGAGACAAGATAGTAATTACTAGCGATTGGATATCACGAAAATTGGGGAGAAAAGGGGATCAAATTTATTAAGAAATTAAATTAAAATAAAAAATAAAAAAACTTAATGATGGTGTTGGAGTTGTGCCTGACCGTGCAGTCATGAGTGAACAGGGAGTACAGGAAGGGCAGAGCACGCACCCCTGAGGGGCCCCCGTGTCGAGGATCAGTGTGGCGGATGTGTTGTTACCTACCCTTCCCAGCTGGGGGCAGCCCATCAAGAAGTCCATGATCCAGTTGCAGAGGGAGGTGTTTAGTCCCATGGTCCTTAGCTTAGTGATGAGCTTTGAGGGCACTACGGTGTTGAACGCTGAGCTGTAGTCAATGACTAGCATTCTCACATAGGTGTTCCCTTTGCCCAGGTGTGAAAGGGCAGTGTGGAGTGCAACAGATATTGCATCATCTGCGGATCTGTTGGGGCGGTATGCAAATTGAAGTTGGTCTAGGGTTTCTGGGATAATAGTGTTGATGTGAGCCATGACCAGCCTTTCAAAGCACTTCATGGCTACAAACATGAGTGCTACGGGTTGGTAGTCATTTAGGCAGGTTACCTTAGTGTTCTTGGGCACAGGGACTATGGTGGTCTGCTTGAAACATTTTGGTATTACAGACTCAGTCAGGGACTGGTTGAAAATATCAGAAGACACTTGCCAGTTGGTCAGCGCATGCTCAGAGTACACATCCTGGTAATCCGCCTGGCCCAGCGGCCTTGTGAATGTTGACCTGTTTAAAGGTCTTGGCTGCGGAGAGCATGATCACACAGTCGACCAGAACAGCTGATGCTCTCATGCATGTTTCAGTGTTACTTGCCTCGAAGCGAACATAGAAGTAATTTAGCTCGTCTGGTAGGCTCGTGTCTCTGGGCAGCTCTCGACTGTGCTTCCCTGAGTAGTCTAATAGTTTTCAAGCCCTGCCACATCCGACGAGCGTCGGAGCCGGTGTAGTACGATTCGATCTTAGTCCTGTATTGACATTTTGCCTGTTTGATGGTTCGTCGGATGGCATAGCGGGATTTCTTATAAGCTTCCGGGTTAGAGTCCCGCTCCTTGAAAGTGGCAGCTCTACCCTTAAGCTCAGTGCGGATGTTGCCTGTAATCCATGGCTTCTGGTTAGGGTATGTACGTACGGTCACTGTGGGGATGACGTCATTGATACACTTATTGATAAAGCCAGTGACTGTTGTGGTGTACTCCTCAATGCCATCGGAAGAATCCCGGAACATATTCCAGTCTGTGCTAGCAAAACAGTCCTGTAGCTTAGCATCTACTTCATCTGACCACTTTTTTATTGACCGAGTCACTTCCTGCTTTAATTATTGCTTGTAAGCAGGAATCAGGAGGACAGATGGAGGGCGAGCTTTGTACACGTCTCAGTGTGTGGAGTAAAGGTGGTCTAGAGTTTTTTTTCACTCTGGTTGCACATTTAACATGCTGGTAGATCTTGCCCTGCATTAAAGTCCCCGGCCACTAGGAGCGCCACCTCGATGAGCGTTTTCCAGTTTGCCTATGGCGGTATACAGCTCATTGAGTGCGGTCTTAGTGCCAGCATCGGTCTGTGGTGGTATGTAGACAGCTACGAAAAATAGAGATGAAAACTCTCTAGGTAGATAGAGTATCTCATGATAAGCTGTAGACCACACTACCTCATGCGAGCAAAACCTCGAGACTTCCTTAGATATTGTGCACCAGCTGTTGTTTACAAATATACATAGACCGCCACCCCGTGTCTTACCAGAGGCTGCTGTTCTATCCTGTCGATACAGTGTATAACCCGCCAGCTGTGTTATTAATGCCGTTGTTCAGCCACTACTCAGTGAAACATAAGATATTACAGTTTTAAATGTCTCGTTGGTAAGATACACGTGCTTTTAGTTCATCCAATTTAATATCCAGCGATTGTACATTGGCCAATAGGACCGATGGCAAAGGCAGATTAGCCACTCGTCGGCGGATCCTCACAAGGCACCCCGATCTCCTGCCGCGATACCTCTTCCGTCTCTTTCTCCTGGAAATGACGGGGATGAGGGCCTGTTCGGGTGTCAGGAGTAAATCGCTCTCGTCCGACTCATTAGAGAAAAATTCTTCATCCAATTCAAGGGGAGTAATAACTGTTCTGATGTCCAACATTATGTACAAAATAAGTTAAACAATGCAACAAAATAATAATAATAATAGCACGGTTGGTTAAGAGCCAATAAAACGGCAGTAATCCTCGCCATTACTAGATGGACTCACTATGTGCAATAATAGCGTTAAAAATACTTTTTTGAATGACTACCTCATCTCTGTACCCCACACATACAATTATCTGTAAGGTCTCTCAGTCGAGCACTGAATTTCAAACGCATGATTCAACCACAAAGACCAAGGAGTTTTTCCAATGCCTTGGTATATGCATTATACCTATTGGTATATGCATTAAAGAAAATACATTGAATATCCCTTTGAGCATGGTCAAGTTAATTAAATTTTGGATGGTGTGTCAATACACCCAGTCAATACAAAAATACAGGCGTCTTTCCTACGTCAGTTGCCAGAGAGAAAGAAAACCACTCAGGGATTTCACCACAAGGCCAATGGTGACTAAACAGTTAAAACAGTTAAAGTTTAATGGATGTGATAGGAGAAAACTGAGGATGGATCAACAACATTGTAATTACTCCACAATACTAACCTAAATGACAGAGTGAAAAGGAGGAAGCCTGTCCTGAATAAAAAATAATCCAAAACATGCATCTTGTTTGCAATAAGGCACTATTTGAGGTAAGTCCAACAACACATCACAGAGTACACCTCTTTATATTTACAAGCATGGTGGTGGCTGGAAAATGCATTATCATGGTTCACCTCGGCGTTACTCTGGACCCTGATCTCTCTTTTGACGAACATATCAAGACTGTTTCAACGATAGCTTTTTTCCATCTACGTAACATTGCAAAAATCTGAAGTTTTCTGTCAAAAAATTATGCAGAAAAATTAATCCATGCTTTTGGTACTTCTAGGTTAGACTACTGCAATGCTCTACTTTCCGGCTACCCGGATAAAGCACTAAATAAACTTCAGTTAGTGCTAAAT
The DNA here is from genome assembly GCF_045679555.1 of Salvelinus alpinus. NCBI lineage: Eukaryota > Metazoa > Chordata > Actinopteri > Salmoniformes > Salmonidae > Salvelinus > Salvelinus alpinus. Next base: position 52,549,651 of record NC_092104.1, on the reverse strand, counting down.
ATGGCTGCTAGAATCCTGACTAGAACAAAAAAATTTATCATATTACTCCAGTGCTAGCCTCCCTACACTGGCTTCCTGTTATTAAGGCAAGGGCTGATTTCAATGTTCTACTGCTAACCTACAAAGCATTACATGGGCTTGCTCCTACCTATCTTTCCGATTTGGTCCTGTCGTACATACCTACACGTACGCTACGGTCACAAGACGCAGGCCTCCTAATTGTCCCTATAATTTCTAAGCAAACAGCTGGAGGCAGTGCCTTCTCCTATAGAGCTCCATTTTTATGGAATGGTCTGCCTACCCATGTGAGAGACGTAGACTCGGTCTCAACCTTTAAGTCTTTATTGAAGACTCATCTCTTCAGTAGGTCCTATGATTGAGTGTAGTCTGGCCTAGGAGTGTGAAGGTGAACGAAACGGCACTGGAGCAACGAACCACCCTCTGCCTGGCCGGTTTCCCTCTCTCCACTGGGATTCTCTGCCTCGAACCCTATTAGAGGGGCTGAGTCACTGGTGCTCTTCCATGCCGTCCCAAGGAGGGGTGCGTCACTTGAGTGGGTTGAGTCACTGACGTGGTCTTCCTGTCTGGGTTGGCGCCCCCCCTTGGGTTGTGCCGTGGGGGAGATCTTTGTGGGCTACTCTCGGCCTTGTCTCAGGATGGTAAGTTGGTGGTTGAAGGTATCCCTCTAGTGGTGTGGGGGCTGTGCTTTGGCAAAGTGGGTGGGGTTATATCCTGCCTGTTTGGCCCTGTCCGGGGGTATTGTCGGATGGGGCCACAGTGTCTCCCGACCCCGCCTGTCTCAGCCTCCAGTATTTATGCTGCAGTAGTTAATGTGTCGGGGGGGTTGGGTCAGTCTGTTATATCTGGAGTATTTCTCATGTCTTATCCGGTGTCCTGTGTACCTTTAGGTATGCTCTCTCTCTTTCTTTCTTTCTTTCTTTCTTTCTTTCTCTCTCTCAGGGGACCTGAGCCCTAGGACCATGCCTCAGGACTACCTGGCCTGATGACTCCTTGCTGTCCCCAGTCCACCTGGCCGTGCTGCTGCTCCAGATTCAACTGTTCTGCCTGCGGCTATGGAACCCTGACCTGTTCACCGGACGTGCTACTTGTCCCAGACCTGCTGTTTTCAACTCTCTAGAGACAGCAGGAGCGGTAGAGATGCTCTTAATGATCGGCTATGAAAAGCCAACTGACATTTACTCCTGAGGTGCTGCACCCTCGACAACTACTGTGATTATTATTATTTGACCATGCTGGTCATTTATGAACATTTGAACATCTTGGCCATGTTCTGTTATAATCTCCACCCGGCACAGCCAGAAGAGGACTGGCCACCCCTCATAGCCTGGTTCCTCTCTAGGTTTCTTCCTAGGTTTTGGCCTTTCTAGGGAGTTTTTCCTAGCCACCGTGCTTCTACACCTGCATTGCTTGCTGTTTGGGGTTTTTGGCTGGGTTTCTGTACAGCACTTTGAGATATCAGCTGATCTAAGAAGGGCTATATAAATACATTTGATTCAGTCTGCTTTCCAACAGACACTGGGAGACAAATCCATCTTTCAGCAGGACAATAACCTAAAACACAAGACCAAATATACACTAGAGTTGCTTACCAAGACGAAATTGAATGTTCCCGAGTGGCTTAGCTACAGAGGCCTAGTTACAGTTTTCACTTAAATCGTCTTGAAAAGGGCTGTGTTGCAATGATCAACAACCAACTTCACAGAGCTTGAAGAATAAAAAAATGGTGGAAATATTGTACAAAGCTCTTAGACTTACCCAGAAAAACTCACAGCTGTAATCCCTGCCAGGTGATTTCAACGTATTGACTCAGAGGTGTGAATATTTATGTAAATTAAATTTTAAAAAATTTGATCGGTCATGGCAATAAGTTCTGAGAGACGGAGAACAAGCTATGAAGTAGAAATACTGGAGTTTGGGTGCAGGTACTGCCAACAAGCGCAAAAATATTGTGATATTCTCAAAACTATACATCGTCAAAAGAAATATCACGATATGTAACTGCAACGATTTCTTCCCACATCACTAGTTGTTTATAAAGTGCATTCTACTTTATGTAAATTTGATATTTTTGTATTTCATTTTCAATACATTTGCAAACATTTCTAAAAACATGTTTTCACGTTGTCATTATTGGGTATTGTGTGTAGGCGGGTAAAAAAAATATATTTAATCCATGAATTCAGGCTACAACAAAATGTGGAATAAGTTAAGGTGTATGAATACTTTCTGAAGGCACTGTGGATAGATTTAAATAAACCTATTGACTACTCCACACCCAGTGTCTACTCAGCTGGAGCAACGACAGGAAAGCACTATAGGAGGACTATGGCAGGAGCAGGACTGAGAAACACACTGCACTAAAATGTGAAAAGTACACTGACATATAGAGGAGCTTATTGTCTTAAAGAGTAATGGAAACACCTCAGCAAGTAAATCTAAGCAAAGAGATGTATTCAATCCACTATTACTAAACATGAAGACGTGCATTTAACATAAAAACAAGGTTTATTTGAGCTATGGTCAGCACCATTTTAAATTGCCATAGTAATGACCAACGCCAGTGCGTCACTAGCAGGAATCAAATTATCTGTGGTATTGAGTTTTCACGTGTATAGTGAATCAAAGAGTGAGGTTAAGTGCAGACAACGAAGATGGCAACAAGTAGTAATTCAAACATGAACTGTATAGCGCCAGGCTGTTCGACTGCCCAAGGACCCACAACTTTCGAAGTGGCTCCATGTCCTGAGAGGAAGAACATGTCAGCACAAGCTAGCAGGATCTGCAGACAGCACTTCGCGATGAAGGGCACTTTCGATTCGGCAACTGGGAGTTTCCGAATGGAAAGGAGTCATAGGCCTACGTTGAAGCCCTCTGCTTGCACCTCCATTTTACATTGAGGGTTATGGTGTAGGGGTTACCGACCGACCATCATCGCTTACTTCGGAGACAAGCAAATAAGACTGAACGGAGGAGGTGACGCGAGTCAATGCAATGGAGCCTAAGGTAACGTTAACCGGTCATTAGAAACTGGACAACTTTGTTGCAACTCTAGTTGAAGGTAACCAGCTAATTGCGTCTGAAGTGTTTTGTGTAACACCCCCCCCCCCCCCCCCCAGCAAATAACGTTAGCAAGCAACTCAACTGCAACAGTTTCTCCGTGAACCCATTATTAGGTAGTTACTGTAGCTAGCTTCCACCTCAGATTGTCAAGTAACGTTACTGGAATACATTTTGTTGACAGATTTGTTTTTGTAATGTTTTGTTAGCTCCACCTCATTTAGCTAGACTGAAGTTGACAAAGCTAGTTTGCTAAAAAAAAATCCCTTTATTTGCTGTGCGTGTTGACAAATCATAGAATACAGGTAGCTTGTGAATACCAACTGATATATTTGGGTTCAGTTGTCTTAACAAAAGGTTTGTTTGTTTTCAGGATGACATCTTCATCCCTGAAAAGGAGGCAAATCCATGTTATTCCTAAGTCTATTGTTTATTTCAAGTATATGCAGGGATTCTTGAATATAAATATAGCCTAATAGATGCCTTAATTGTTTCTACCAACAGGAAAGAACGGTTAGTACAGCATGCCAAACTGACCCCTGGGTGACAGTGTTCCTGTGCTGCGGTGGAGGAGAGGTCGACCGAGACCATCCCTAAAGAGCTCGAGGACCAGCTAGATTAAGCTCACAACCATCCGTGTACAACCGAGTCGTGCCCCTAAACGCCACAGATGGAGCTGACGGAGAGTGAGATCAGTGAAGAGCATAACTTGCTGTATGAACCTGAGAGCTCAGAATCACAATCATCACAGTGCGAACCAAGATATACTATCGATCACTTTGGGGGAGCGGGCTGGTGTTCTGAAAATGGAGAAGGATGTGCTACCTTGTCCCGGTCCTGCCGTTTCGACTCTCTCAACCTATGAATGCTCAGCTATGAAAAGCCAACTGCCATTTGCTCCTGAGGTGTTGAACTGTTGCACCCTCTATAACCACTGTGGTTATTATTTTGATGTAAAAAGGGCTTTTGTAAAATACATTTGATTGATTGATTGCTGTGCTGGATGCTGTGTATTCACTAACTGTCTGAGTGATGGGACATTTATATAGTACCTGTAACTAGGGATGCACGATTTATCGGTAAGGATATCGGAATCGGACGATATTAGATAAAAATGCCAACATCGGCCTGATGTCTAGTTTAACGCCAATGTGCAAAACCAACGTCAAAGCTGACGTGCATACCTACACTACTGTTCAAAAGTTTGGGGTCATTTAGAAAGGTCCTTGTTTTCCATGAAAACATACAGAAATTAGTTGCAAAATAAATACGAAATAGTCAAGACGTTGACAAGGTTATAATCATTTTTTATTTAAATAATTAGTGTCCTTCAAACTTTGCTTTCGTCAAAGAAACCTCCATTTGCAGCAATTGCAGCCTTGCAGACCTTTGGCATTCCAGTTGAGGTAATCTGAAGAGATTTCACCCCATGCTTCCTGAAGCACCTCCCACAAGTTGGATTGGCTTGATGGGCACTTGCGTACCATACGGTCAAGCTGCTCCGAAAACAACTCAATAGGGTTGAGATCTGGTGACTGTGCTGGCCACTCCATTATAGACAGAATACCAGCTGACTGCTTCTTCCCTAAATAGTTATTGCAAAGTTTGGAGCTGTGCTTTCGGTCATTGTCCAGTTGTAGGAGGAAATTGGCTCCAATTAAGTGCCGTCCACAGAGTATGACATGGCGTTGCAAAATGGAGCGATAGCCTTCCTTCAAGATCCCTTTTACCCTGTACAAATCTCCCTTTACCACCACCAAAGCACCCACAGACCATCACAATGCCTCCACCATGCTTGACAGATGGTGTGAAGCACTCCAGCATCTTTTCATTTCTTCTGCGTCTCAAAAATGTTCTTCTTTTTGATCCGAACACCTCAAACTTAGTTTAGTCTGTCCATAACACTTTTTTCCAATCTTCCTCTGTCCAGTGTCTGTTCTTTTGCCCATCTTAATCTTCTTTTTATTGGCCAGTCTGAGATATGGCTTTTTCTTTACAACTCTGCCTAGAAGGCCAGCATCCCTAAGTCACATCTTCACTATTGACGTTGAGACTGGTGTTTTGAGGGTACTATTTAATGAAGCTGCCAGTTGTTTCTCAAACTAGACACTAATGTACTTGTCCTCTTGCTCAGTTGTGCACCGGGGCCTCCCACACTTTCTATTCTGGTTAGAGCCAGTGTGTGCTGTTCTGTGAAGAGAGTAGTATACATATCTAATACAGCACACCCCATTATTGGTTAGAATGAGATTTCATGAATCATGATGCTGTCTGCGATTCAAACTCCGGTTGTCTAATCAAAAGGTAAATGTGTTTCCATCGCGCCAAACAGAGCTGGTGATAAACATCGTTATAGGATACATACATACACACACACACACATACACACACATACACTTGAAGTCGGAAGTTTACATACACCTTAGCCAGATACATTTAAACTCAGTTTTTCACAATTCCTGACAATGAATCCTAGTAAAAATTCCCTGTCTTAGGTCAGTTAGAATCACCACTTTATTTTAAGAATGTGAAATGTCAGAATAATAGTTGAAAGAATGATTTATTTCAGCTTTTATTTTTCATCACATTCCCAGTGGGTCAGAAGTTTACATACTAATTGAGTGTATTTGATAGCATTGCCTTTAAATTGCTTAACTTGGGTCAAACGTTTTGGGTAGCCTTCCACAATAAATTGGGTGAATATTGGCCCATTCCTCTTGACCGAGCTGGTGTAACTGAGTCAGGTTTGTAGGCCTCCTTGCACGCACACGCTTTTTCAGTTCTGCCCACACATTTTCTATAGGATTGAGGTCAGGGCTTTGTGATGGCCATTCCAATACCTTGCCTTTGTTGTCCTTAAGCCATGTTGCAACATCTTTGGAAGTATGCTTGGTGGCATTGTCCATTTGGAAGACCGATTTGCAATCAAGCTTTAACTTCCTGACTGATGTCTTTAGATGTTGCTTCAATATATCCACATAATTTCTCCTCCTCATGACGCCATCTATTTTGTGAAGTGCACCAGTCCCTCCTGCAGCAAAGCACCCCCACAACATGATGCTGCCACCCCTGTGCTTCACTGTTGGGATGGTGTTCTTCGGCTTGCAAGCCTCCCCCTTTTTCCTCCAAACACAACGATCGTCATTATGGCCAAACAATTATATTTTTGTTTCATCAGACCAGAGGACATTTCTCCAAAAAGTACGATCTTTGTCAACATGTGCAGCAAACCATAGTCTGTCTTTTTTATGGCAGTTTTGGAGCAGTGACTTCTTCCTTGCTGAGCTGCCTTTCAGGTTATGTCGATATAGGACTCGTTTTACTATATCTACTATTTAGATACTTTTGTACCAGTTTCCTACAACATCATCACAAGGTCCTTTGCTGTTGTTCTGGGATTGATTTGCACTTTTTGCACCAAAGTACGTTCATCTCTAGGAAACAGAACGCATAACCTTCCTGAGCGGTATGACGGCTATGTGGTCCCATGTGTTTATACTTGCGTACTATTGTTTGTACAGATGAACATGGTACCTTCAGGCGTTTGGAAATTGCCCCCAAGGATGAACCAGACTTGTGGAGGTCTTGGCTGATTTCTTTTGATTTTCCCATGATGTCAAGCAAAGCAGCACTGCGTTTGAAGGTAGGCCTTGAAAGACATCCACAGGTAAACCTCCAATAGACTCATCAGAAGCTTCTAAAGCTGTTTAAAGGCAGTCAATTTAGTGTGTAAACTTCTGACCCACTGGAATTGTGATAGCTAATTTCACTTATAATTCACTGTCTGTAAACAATTGTTGGAAAAATTACTTGTGTAATGCACAAAGTAGATGTCCTAACCGATTGCCAAAACTATAGTTTGTTAACAAGACATTTGTGGAGTGGTTGAAAAACGAGTTTTAATGTCTCCAACCTAAGTGTATGTATGTAAACTTCCGACTTACACTGTATATACATCAGTATCCTGAAACGATGTTTATCACCGGCGCTGTTTGGCAATATTTCACCAATTATTTAACTGGCATATCGGCTGCTGACTGGTTCGAGTAACCTCTTCTGCCAGGAAGTCCTTCATAAGGATTAGTGACACGTCCCCAAAAATATATCGCCATCCAGACAGATTGACAGGATGAATGACTGGATGAAATACAGCCACCATCCACTGGAATTTTGTGCCGTATCGCCACCATCTCTCTACAACACACACTCATACTCTCTAGCCATTATCTGGCAGCATTCGCACTCACACCAGATTGTGTCACCGCTACGCCGACCCTCTAGCTTAGGTGTTTCAGGCGGCATATCTGTGTTACTGCTACGAGAACAAACTCTTTGATCTGGGGCAACGATCAGCTCAAACATGAACGGCTTCAGTAGGTTTACCGGCTCCCTAACTAACGTTATTTCATCCTCTGTTATAAACTAATTCTCAGACTCTGAGCTACTCTTGATAAATTCAGCCATTTTTGGGAGTTCTAAAATTCTTTCCTGCCAGTGACGCAACAATGCCAACATGGCGATTTTCAGTTAGCTGGCGTTCTAAATCCTAGTGTTTCCATTCCCCTTTAAGACATCCGTGTGCTCCGACAGAGAGAGGCTCTTTATCTTTCTCAGTCTTTGTTTCAGGGCGGCTGTCTGAACGGCTTTGCATCCAATCATCTGATAAAAAAAAATAATAGGGAACCAATTGTTTATTTAAGACAGAGAACAAGCTATGAAGGAAAAATACTGGAGTTTGGGTGCAGGTACCACCAAATAGTGCAAAAGAATATTGCGATATTCTCAAAACTATACATTAAAAATAATATCACGATATGTAAACTGCATCGATTTCTTCCCCCATCACTAGTTGTTTATCAAGTGCATTCTACTCTGAAAAGAGGAAAAAGACATGAGAAAGATAAAGCAGAAGTTCCTACGTGAAAAATACAAAAAGCAAATACTCAAGCACAAAGATAGAGGGACAGAACTACAGGGACTTATGTTTCCATACCTCCAACAGTTAGAATACTGAGACGGTCCTTGAACATTGCCAGGTCTGAAGGAGGCATCAGGGGGCGAGAGACCCAGAAAAGGTTAGTGACTCATGCCCCCATCATGGACATGGGGGCCATCTCTACCACTACTCACGCAAACACCTCGAAGGGGTTGGCAAACTAGAATCGAAGTGGAACTGTGGGTGGTTCTCGAAGACAATAAGATGTCCTTTTCTCAAATTATACTCTGTGAAGTCATGTTCTCACCTATAATACTCAGATACAGTAAGTGGTGCTACTAGTGCCACTAGTATCTTTTGCTGGTGATGTGTGGCAGCAGGTTGTCAACTTTGCTATGACTTGGTACTATTTAATTAATTTATTGCCATAAACAGACTGTATGGGATGTAGCCAACACCAAGCTATGTAGCTAGCTAATACCACGATTATGTCCAACCTGACTTTTCCGAAATACAACTTTTAAAACTCGGAGCAACAAGTCGTGTCCATTCATGTGTTTCGAACTTGTTGAGAACGCTAAAGTACAGCTATCATGTTCACAAAATAGTAGTGTTCAAAGAGTATTGTTTTTGATAAATAGCATTTGTTTTCGCCGGGTGTGGCAACCACAGCCAAGTTACCTTGAAACAAAATAACTAGCTACCTAGTTATGGAAAAGTGCTTGTGTGAATGTAACACCAAGATAGTTTGGTAATATTTCCACCATCTCTGCATACCAGAGACCACCATTATGATGGTCAGCAGCCAGGGCAGGCATAAACGACTGGGAACCCTCCCACCACTTAATTAAATTGATCAGACAGTGGTGGGTTGGTGTTTGCTAAGTTAGAACATTTCAGTTGCAAACACCTCTGACAAACAGGTATTTTATTTTTAAATGTATCTAGTTTTGGACATTATAGAGAGCGGATGACAGTGGGGAAAGATAGGGGAGGTTGTGTCTAAGGACAGTAGGCCGGATTGGAACATATGCAGACACTAGACATGTGCCGGAGTCAGTGGCTTAGCGTGCTAGGCCACTGGCTTGTTATTTTAACTTAGATTTTGTTTGCGAGAAGCACCCAAACTTCGACTTCACCACACAACGTCAATCACTACAGCAACACACCGACTGATTGACTGCCTCCGAACTCTAGCGACAGCACCGACCACAACATGGGTGGCAAACAAAGCTTTCGGTGCCAATCATATCTAGAAAATGCAACACCTGCCTGGCTGCACAAATACAAACATCACACCTGGATCAAAGCCTCACTGAAAAACGTCCCATGCAGACTGAGACATGCTGTACTGGAAAGGACAACCATACGACACGCATAAGGTATACAAACCTTGAGAGTACTACTAATTAGGATATTCAGTCATCAACAAGAAGCGAGGTCCAAGGTTTAGGGGCATGCTGGTGCGTAAAAACTGCTGCTTGGGGATGTCCCTTCCCTACCCTTTTTTTCTTATAATCTAAGTTGAAGGCGATTTACCTTTTCAAACAGTTAACCTCTTACTGCTGGGAATCATACGGTAGCTGTTGTTGTGAGCAGTGAGTGACAACTAAGGCCTAAAAGTTATAGTTAGCAGTAGAGGAAAAACTCATGTGTCCCCCATCATTCAGCAGGAAACGACCAATGCGTTGAATTGCTGGGAGTTGTCACCGTATCACGCTTAGAAGTAGATTAATAGTCAGAGGGGCTTTCTCGACCATACTCAAGAAAGGGTGTGAGTAATGTGAGGGAAAATGTGGTCCAGTCCAGGAAGGTTTTAAGGCATGCAAAAAGGTTAGTAGAGCTAGAAGCTAAGCCAAGAAATCTGAAGCAGTCTAGAAATGTCCCTCCACATGTGTAATGGAACAATGAAATCATATCATAAAAACCAATGGTTCAACACTGGCTTCAAATTGGGAATCCACCTGTGTGTCCTCAACAAGGCTACTGTAGGTGAACTTAACACTGGAGCACTCCAGATAATATTGTTATGACGGTTCAATTTGTGCTTGGCTGCCTGCAGACAGAGAAGTCAGACAGAGCTGTCCTAGAAAGAAGTGCTAACCAAGAAGCTGCCTATTTGTGTTGATGATTTTTGGACTGTCACCTTGTCGTGGTGACGGGGCTTGAGTACCTCAATGACCCCTCAGAGCTATGCCCATTGGAGGTAACTCCCGGCAAGTCTATGCAAAACGGACAGGTCTAGGGCCAGCAGTCAGATGAACCACAGTCCACCTCTTAATCATAAAGCCTTGTAGGAAAATGATCTACGACCACTGCGGATCAATCCAGCTGTTAAAAAAAAGTATTACAGAAAACAAAACCATTGATACTCCAACTGTGGACGGTTGAAGTTAAGTCAGAAAGCATAAATATATTTGGCATTTCAGAAAAACAGGTTGCTAGGAGCCCTTTCATGACAGTGGGCAGACTGAAAACAGGGACAAACGGGCACGTTTACAGAGAAGGCCGGCGTAGGTGATACATAGACCAGCATTTCAAGCCAAACAGAGCTTGCTCAGCTTCCCAGCCTCACGAAGGCTCTGTAGTGAGTGGCTCATTCTTCTCACCGAGTTTATCCGAGGATGTTATAATGTCATTGGGGACATGAGCATCCAGATCGGCATCCATAATCCCTAGAGGGTCCAGCTGAGCAACATGGTGCCCACGGATCTACATAAACAGGTTTGAGTGGAAATGGAACAAAGCATCCGACAGGTGGTGGTGGTGGGGGGGGGCACGAATGTAGAGACATAAGTGTTGAAAGGGATTTGAAAGGAAACAGAGAAGAGAAAAAAGAGGGAGGAAATGGGAAAAGCAACATTAATACAAACAAGCTCATTGTTGTCTCGCACAGCTGTGAGGGAACATTTCTCACCGACATTCTGAACCCCAGTAGCTACTGGGGCATCATCAAAATTTATACAACTGATGCCAAGAGGATCAAGTTCTGCGTTGTGATGGCCATTCAACTGGAAATAAGGTAACATTAGTCACATGGTAAAACAAGGTATTCAATTAAAACAACAATACAACATAAAAATATGAAACATTCAAGAGTATATCATAATAGGCATTTCTGTTATGAAGTAACTAGTTCTTTATGGGATAAAAACAGACATCTCACCTTTGTCCCATCTTTCAAATGTCAACCATTTCAGCACAGGACAAGTGCCTTCTGAAAGTATTCATACCACTTGACTTATTCCACATTTTGTTGTTACAGCCTGAATTCAAAATGGATTAACTAGTTGTTTTTTTACCCATCTACACACACACACACCACCCTGTAATGACAAACTGAAAACATGTTTTAAGAAATATTAGAAATGTATTGAAAATGAAATACATAAATCTCATTTACATAACTATTCACACCCGAGTCAATATTTTGTAGAAGCACCTTGGGCAGCAATTACAGCTGTGTCTTTCTGGGTACGTCTCTAAGAGCTCTCCACACCTGGATTTTGTAACATTTGCCCATTATTATTTTTAAATTCCAGCATTCATAGCAAATCCTGATACCGCCCACTAGGTAGAGGGGGCGTGCCCTCGAATAATGGCATCGTTTGCATCGAACCATCAACACACAGTAATCTCAGAATTTCTCTAGGCAAGATTTTTTTTACTAACCTTTGTTTTTCACTAACATTACGGTCCGGTATTGAACGCTGAAAGCCATCAGCTAAATCTTTTATCTATCTTTTGGTATGCACACTGTCAATCCATTTCGCCTACGCCATGGTAGTCACTGCTAGATTGGTAGCTACCTTCAGCATAGTAAACATGTTTGTTCTATCTTTGACTAACGTAAACTAGCTAATGTCAGCAAAGAAGAGTCAATTTGGGAGCCAACTATTCCACCCTCGCCTGGAAAACACTCCGTTACTGTCGATATACAGTATCTAGCTCACTCTGTGTGTTGGTAGAAATTATGAATGTGTATAAATTGTCTATGGTTGCTTCTCAGACAGTCTCAGCTGGCAAGCTAGCAATCTTGCTGCCAATTTAGTGGGGTGGTTAAATTGTGTATTTTGTTGTAGTTCGTACAGAATCGGATTCCACCAACATGCACTTCCAACACCTAGCTCTGCACAAGGTGAAGGTAAGTTAAAATATTTACAAGCTGACAGCTAAGATTTACAAATTACAGTAAGCATGGTATAAACATGAATTGGGTAGTGTTTGTGTTATGGGGTTACCCGGGGTTACATGTGGTTAGAGGTAGCCTGAGGATCACAGAGTATCTTCCAAACCATGTAGTCTACCCCTCTTCTCTTTATGTAAAACTCAGGTTATCTGGAGTCATTCCAGTGCCCTGCTGAAAAATACCCCAAAGCAAGGGTATTTTGGGTACACAAGCATGAAGGAGCAGACCGTTATAGAGCACAACAAGAATGTTGGACAGAAACCAGCAAGGGACACAAAAAGGTATAAAATCAAGACTAAAACAGTAATGACAACCACCTAATTTACATAACTATTCACACCCGAGTCAATCTATGCAGATTCTCAACAACACAATACAAAGACATGTCTACAAATTTCCCCTGCAAAGGGCTACTATTAGAATGACTAGAATGATCTGTCAAAGTCAATGGGCTGGGGGAGGTTTAGACAGTACTTTGAGATGAAGGGGGTTTTGGTTGTGCTTAGACAGTAAATTAATTGTTGCCATTTCTCCTCAATCTCACATACACAAAAATTCATACTGTGTAAGAACTGCCTTCTGAAGACTTTTCACACCTTTAGCCCCCCAGCCCATTCACTCCCACTATCCCCTCATTGTCCTTAAACAATACTCTAGCCGGTCCAATTCAGTTGATACCATTTCCCTACGTCCCTTCCACAAAAATAAAAACAAAAAGACCACAACTGTGTCTTTCCAGTAGCCGTACAGTACCATAAGATATTCTGCAAGAGAAACAAACAGTTGGTGTTTAAAGAAGCCCTACAGCACTTTCGGCAGTGTCTTATTCAGCTGGCCGTTTACCGCAGACCATAAGCACATCTTCTTCAGCCCACCTTTGCCAGTGTACCGAACCCGGATAAAGGACTAAGTCTGCATTTCCACAGGCAGCCCAATACTGATATTTTTTCAAACTAAATTGGTCTTTTAACCAATCAGATCTGATATGATTAAGAACAATTCATGGAAAAAACGATCATAATTAGACTGCCTGTGTAAACGCAGCCAGTGTGGCTCAGCATAAGACAGTGTTTTCCAAACTCGGTCCTGGGGACCCCAAGGGGTACACGTTTAGTTTTTTGCCCTAGCACTACACAGCTGATTCAAATAACCAAAGCTTGATGATTAGTTGATTATTTTAATCCGCTGTGTAGTGCTATGTAAAAAAAAATTAAACGTGCACCCCTTAGAGTCCCCAGGACCAAGTCTGGGAACCCTGGCATAAAACCATGTAGAAAAGGTGTCTCCAACCCTGTTCCTGGAGAGCCAACCTCCTGTAGGATTTTGCTCCAACCCCAGTTGTAACTAACCTGGTTCAGTTTATCAACCAGCTAATTATTAGAATCCGGTGTGCTAGATTAGGGTTTGAGTGAAAACCTACAGGACAGTAGATCATCAGGAAAAAGAGTTGGAACCATCATAAAATTGGAAATATATCAGCCCTTATGGATTCACAGAAGATATTTATATAAGCTGTACAGGGCTCTGTAGCATCAAACAGATGCTAGACATTCAGATTGGATATCTAAAATACAAGAAATTGTACACTATTTAATGCTGACCTCAAGAGAAGTGGGTATTCAACAACGTTATATGGTAAAAAAAAAAAAATGTTAGGTCTTATCAGTGCAGTAAATGTCAGTGTGTCTCAGGTGTGAAGACAGGTGCAGAGAACTGTAGCTAGATTTGTACACCAGATAGTGATTTACCCAAAGATTTTTGCTGACATCTTGTCTATTTCTAGTCTTCTCTCATTGATCGAGACAGGTGGGTGTCCACCCCAAAGTGCTGCATGTCATGATGAGAGACCTGTCTCAATCAATGAGTGAAAAGACTTGAAAGACGATGGCAGCGGTCATATTGTTGGATTACATTTTAGTGCAAAAAAAGAAAATTTTGAATAAGGAGCATTTTCTAAATTCAAAATTGACCCCCTGCAACTGGACACAGACATTTTTATGAGACACCCGTTTCCCTGAATCAAGGACGAAGACGGTATCTCTAAGGTTGGTTGAAAATGATCTGTGCTACAACAAACAGTATCTTACCTACAAACATAGACAGGGCTCTAGCTCCACAATGAGATAGCCAGCCTGCCAGCTTAGTTGAGCCTGCCACTAGCACAGTCAGTGTAGTCAGCTCACCTATCCCCATTGAGACCGTGTCTATGCCTCGATCTAGGTTGGGCAAAACTAAACATGGCAGTGTTCGCTTTAGCAATCTCACTGGAAAAAATACCTCCTCCATTCTTGCCATTATTGAAAGAGATTGTGATCTCACATCTCAAAATAGAGCTACTTAATGTTAGATCCCTCACTTCCAAGGCAGTTAAAGTCAATGAACTAATCACTGATCAGAATCTTGATGTGATTGTTCTGCTACCAACAGTATCTTAAGCCTGATGAATTTACTGTGTTAAATGAGGCCTCACCTCCTGGTTACACTAGTGACCATATCCCCTGCGCATATTGCAGGGGATTTTGGTAAAACCAAAAAATGTGATCATATTACTCCAATGCTAGCCTCCCTACACTGGCTTCCTGTTAAGGCAAGGGCTGATTTCAAGGTTTTACTGCTAACCTACAAAGCATTACATGGGCTTGCTACAAACCATCTTTACGATTTGGTCCTTCCGAACATACCTACACGTACGCTACGATTACAAGACGCAGGCCTCCTTATTGTCCCTAGAATATCAAAGCAAACTACTGAAGGCAGGGCTTTCTCCTATAGAGCTCAATTTTTATGGAATGGTCTGCCTATCCATGTTAGAGACGCAGACTCGGTCTCAACCTTTAAGCCTTTATTGAGGACTCATCTCTTCAGTAGGTCTTATGATTGAGTGTAGTCTGGCCCAGGAGTGTGAAGGTGAACGGAAAGGCACTGGAGCAACGAACCGCCCTTGCTGTCTCTGCCTGGCCAGTTGCCCTCTCTCCACTGGGATTCTCTGCCTCTAACCCTATTACAGGGGCTGAGTTACTGGCTTACTGGTGCTCTTGCATGCCATCCGTAGGAGGGGTGCGTCACTTGAGTGGGTTGAGTCACTGACATGATCTTCCTGTCCGGTTTGAAGCCCCCCCCTTGGGTTATGCTGTGGGGGAGATCTTTGTGGGCTATACTCGGCCTTGTCTCAGGATGGTAAGTTGGTGGTTGGAGATATCCCTCTAGTGGTGTGGGGGCTGTGCTTTGGCAAAGTGAGTGGGGTTATATCCTTCCTGTTTGGCCCTGTCCGGGGGTATCATCGGATGGGGCCACAGTGTCTCCTGACCCCTCCTGTCTCAGCCTCCAGTATTTATGCTGCAGTAGTTTATGTGTCGGGGGATAGGGTCAGTTTGTTATATCTGGAGTACTTCTCCTGTCTTATCCGGTGTCCTGTGTGAATTTAAGTATGCTCTCTCTAATTCTCTCTTTCTCTCTTTCTTTCTCTCTCTCGGAGGACCTGAGCCCTAGGACCATGCCTCAGGACTACCCGGCCTGATGACTCCTTGCTGTCCCCAGTCCACCTGGTCGTGCTGTTGCTCCAGTTTCAACTGTTCTGCCTGCGGCTATGGAACCCTGACCTGTTCACCGGATGTGAAACCTGACCCAGACCTGCTGTTTTCAACTCTCTAGAGAGATACTCTGAATGATCGGCTATGAAAAGCCAACTGACATTTACTCCTGAGGTGCTGACCTGTTGCACCCTCTACAACCAGGGATACAGTTCAGCTACAATGACACACACAGGCAAAGAAATTCTGTATCTAGAATCCACTCCAGGAAGATGCCCAGGTTGTCTTTAAGACAAAACACAAACCAAATGATACTCGAACAACAGTTGAACCAGGCCAGCATAACATCAATATGAAGGTAGACTAGTTGAACATGCATACATGTGCACAGGCACAGAGATTACATTTACAACAATATGTAGCCTAATAGAAAGAAATAGGGCATAACCCTCAACCTTTGCACAGTGACAAGACTGTACAAATGAGCCTAGGTAGGTAGGTAGACAGTATCTACCTACAGCCATGTCTATCAGGCAAATATTTTTTATTGTAAAACCAGCTTCAGTTTTAGAGATTTACAACAGTAATTTGTTGTATTACTGTTTCTCCTCACTGTTAGTAAATTTAGCTATCTAGCTTAGATATGCAATACTTGTCATTTACATCTGTTTGGAATCCTATCTTGCGTCATGCCTATACATTTGATTGAAATGCATCCAAGGTCATAATCGTAACCAATGTCAACCCTTGTCAATGTTACATAGCTAGTAAAATGACTTACAGTTGCTGATCCGACATGTTTGCTAACAAGTTAAAAATGAGAGGCAAAAAGTTATTGGCTTTACCACAGTTGCAGTATTACTTTAGTGCCTTGTTGCAAACAGGATGCATGTTTTGGAATATTTTTTATTCTGTACAGGTTTCCTTTTCGCTGTCAATTAGGTTAGTATTGTGGAATAATTCATGTTGATCAGTTCTCCTATCACAGCCATTAAACTCTGTTTTAAAATCACCATTGGTCTCATGGTGAAACCCTGAGTAGTTTCCTGTTTCCTTCCTCTCCAGCAACTGAGTTAGGAAGGACACCTGTATCTTTGTAGTGACTGAGTGTATTGATGCACCATCCAAAGTGTAATTAATAACTTCACCATCCTCAAAGAGATATTCAATGTCTGCTTTTTTTTTTTTATCCATCTACCAATAGGTGCCCTTCTTTGCGAGGCATTGGAAAACCTCCCTCGTCTTTGTGGTTAAATCTGTGTTTGAAATTCACTGTTTGACTGAGGGACATTACAGATAATTGTATGTATAAGGTACAGAGATGAGGTTGTCATTCCAAAATCATGTTAAACATTATTATTGCACACAGAGTGAGTCCATGCAACAATGTGACTTGTTAAGTAACTTTATTCCTGAACTTATTTAGGTTTGCCATTAAACTTGTAAACATTTTGGAAAACATGATTCCACTTTGACAGTATGGGGTACTGCGTGTGTGTAGAACAGTGACAGAAAATCTCAACTGAATCAATTTAAATTGGGGCTGTAACAACAAAAAGTGGATCAAGTCTAGTGAATACTTTCTGAAGCCACTATTTCACTAGAATGTTAGTCCATCATGGAAATAATTAGCTTTGCTTACAGAAAACAGATTATACATCTTAAACCTTAAAACACAGGTAGAAATTGCTCAAATATTGAGGACAGGCAATACTGGTTCAATTCTTTGGCTGAAATAGTTTTCCGACCTTACGCGAAAGCCACAGCTCTAGACACATTTTACGAAATATTTTTGTTAAACAGTTACAGCTTTCCATCTGCTGAATGTGTTGTAGTGGTTAGACTACTTGGCATGCTTACTAAGATATAGACATGGTCGTCCTCGTTTTCTCAATTTACAGCTCTGTGAGACCCTGTGGTGACTGACTAGACTGACCTGGTAGGCACGGATGAGGGATTGGACAGCCAGGTGATCTTCCACCAGCTTCTCCACATTGATCTGAGCCCCCACCAGGGACTGGGCTTGGGGCAGCCCGGCCAGGCTCAGAGGGCTCTGGTGTGCCTTGCCTGGGGTAGCACCTGCATTGGCATTGCGGAAGAAAATGTCCCAAGACTGAAGGAAAAGAGAAGAGAAACAATAATTGGCATTAATGAAAAGTGGCATGAAAGGAGATGGCCAACAAATCCATCTATGACAAACGTACATTTTTTAAGATTACAGCTTTATGACCTGTAGTAACGCTAGAAATATTATATAAAAGTAACCCAAATGTTACCGTTTCCATTTTCTCTTTCTGATTAAACTAACCGGTGTGATTAATCTCACGGAGGGCAAATTCCACACATTCCTGTCAGAGCTACAACTGATTTGGTAATTAGAAAATTTTCTTTTCTAGTCTCATACTAAGCAGTAGGCTAACTGAAATCTTCAATGTTCCATGGTAAACTGAAAAATAGTAAATCCCTGACATATTCCTACAAATGAAACAATCCACGAAACAATGCAGTTCTCTGGGATTAGGTTATTTTGAAGTTATTGACTTCATACCAAACGGATACTTGAAACTAACACTAGTCACAAGATCCTTCATAGAAAGCTTGATCTACATTGCAGAGATGCGGGAACGGCAGACCCAGCACCTCAGAGTTTTCCCCCCACACGGCCGAAACACTATTTATACCAGTGCAATTAATGGTCAGTTCTGGCAAGACATCAGAAGTGTGGTCAGACTGCTCCGAACTCCAATTCACATATAAATGGTCCTTAATCTTCAGATATACCGCTGAATAACAGAAAATTGTTTGTAGAAATTCACCAATAATTTTCCCTTTCAACAACTAAATTATATTTCTTTACATGTTAAGTACTGTACTGTCTTGTGACCATGTTTCGGGGGACTAGCATGCCTGAAGCAGCGACTGAAATGCAACACCCTCTTGACCTGGGACACTCAAACCTGGCTGCACAACAGGGTCACAGCATCGGTTTCATTCAGATTTCTACAGAAATTTCCACTAAAGTGGCTTGAGCTTAAGAAGAACACATGACCTGGAACCATGTAAGGCCTTTAGAAGCTGTGCATGAATCAAACTGAATGAAGAGTTCAGAAGTCTGAGTCAAGAAACAGTGGGTGTTGGTCACATCACACACAGCCTTCGTGTTGCTACATTTAGGTTACCTAAAGGCCGCTACAAGCTCCACTCCATTTATCTACTTTCGTGCACGTGTGGATTTGCTTTTGGGGGGGGCAGTGGACTATCTGTGTTCCACCCAGAGAGGAAGTCCGCCTTGTGTAGTGTATATCCACTAGGACGCTTGGGGAGCCAGAGTAGCTTACCAAGCAACAGGGGCCGAGGCACTCTTTGGCTTTAGCTCGTGACTACATTTGGATTGACGATTCGGTGTTATGCTTGTTTACAAATACTAACTAACTAGCTAGATGTCAGTCTGGTGTTATATGCTTTACGACAACTTTTTAGACAAAGAACCAGAAACAAACCTGTCTCTTTTGGAATTGGAATTGGTGCAAAATGTGCAGCAGCTGTCGACGGAAAACATTTGGATACGAGCACCAGCAAACTCAGGCAGCGAGTACTACAACTACAAGGGCTTTTTCACAATGGTCCTGATGACAGTCTGTGATGCAAGGTACCACTTCACCGCTTTGACTTGACAGCGCTGGCCAAACAAGATGCAACTACAAACAAAACGGAGTTAAATGGTTTTAGTCTGCCGTGACGCGTTCATCCATGTATACAGGTAAGAGTCAAGCTACATTTTCAGATAAGTTTCTAATTTAGTCAGAAAGTCATTTTTATTGCAAGTTAAAGCATACTGTTAGTTAGCAAACATTAGCTTGCTGGCAATCTAGCATTACGTGTATGATCTGTAGTAATATTATTTGAATCAGAAATACATTTGCATTGCTAGTTATAGCCTAAATGTTAGCTAGCCAACATTGAACCTAGTTTCTTAGCTTTAGCTACCTGCAGATTCATACTACAGCTATGACAATGTTTGTATTGGTAGTAGTATGAATTGGGATTATGCCAGTTCATTGTTTAGCTTCCTACATGTCTAAACAAAAGATTCCACTTTGGCCGGATTACTACCTGAACCACTAAATTGGCCAGGTGTGTGGGGGTGATTACGGTCATCTATTGTATTTCATGAACCTGTGTACATGTCTAAACAATTGTGACCAATCCACTTAGCTAGATGTGGCTGGGGGGGGTGGACATAGCATTTTGTTCCCATGACCCGGCTAAATGTCATCTAATAATGATTTTTTTAATTATCTGGACACTTTGATATTGCTACTATGCAAGTAACCATTTCACTGTACTGTTTACACCTTCTGTATCCTGTGCATGTGACAAATAAACTGAGATTTTATTTGATATTGTGTGTGTTTCCCACATGGCTTCACATGTGAATCCTTAAAGAGATGGGTGGGGCAAAGGCTGAAGAGAGCGTGAACGATGCTAAATGGGTGTAGACAAAGAAGAGTTCACCATTAGGTGTACCAAAAATATTCAAAAGGACATTTTCTGAGAAGTGGGCTTACAAGTTTATCAACTTTCAAAGCAGAATGACTTTCCGCATTTTTCCTCAACTGCAGTGTATGATATTCCATGTTCTAGCTACTTTTAGCCAGTGTAAAAAACACAATTTCAAATGGTGTTACATAAGACCGAATCGAGGCAGTCGGTCACATATAGTCACGTATTTAGCATATGGGGAAAAAATTGCATATGCTATGCAGTTGTTACAGTACACATTTTATAGCCTTCATTTTCAATACTAATGGAAACACTTCTCTATTAATAAAACATAAAAAAATAAAGGTTATTCTAGAATTGACAGCACCAAGAAGATCTACAACTACCGCCACTCAAGAGGCAGAAGAATGTCAGAAAATTGCTTTGGAATCCTTGCTGCAAGATAGAGAATCCTAGGAAGAGCCCTTGGAAGAGCCCTTGAAGTTGCCCCAGTTGGGCCTACGTGGCCCTCCACAATTACCTTGCACTAAAGGTCGACCAATTATGATTTTTCTACGCCGATACCGATAATTGGATGACCAAAAAAATCCAATACATATTAAATCTGCAGATTTGTATTTATTTATTTGTTATAATGACAATTACAACAATACTGAATGAACACTTATTTTAACTAAATATAATACATCAATAAAATCAATTTAGCCTCAAATGAATAATGAATTACGTTTAATTTGGTTTAAATAATTCAAAAACAAAGTGTTGGAGAAGAAAGTAAAAGTGCAATATGTGCCATGTAAGAAAGATAACGTTTAAGTTCCTTGCTCAGAACATGAGAACATATGAAAACTGGTGGTTCCTTCTAACATGAGTCTTCAATATTCCCAGGTAAGAAGTTTTAGGTTGTAGTTATTATAGGAATTATAGGACTATTTCTCTCTATACCATTTGTATTTCATATACCTTTGACTATTGGATGTTCTTATAGGCACTTTAGTATTGCCAGTGTAACAGTATAGCTTCCGTCCCTCTCCTCGCTCCTACCTGGGCTCGAACCAGGAACACATCGACAACAGCCTCCCTCGAAGCAGCGTTACCCATGCAGAGCAAGGGGAACAACTACTCCAAGTCTCAGAGCGAGTGACGTTTGAAACACTATTAGCGCGCACCCCGCTAACTAGCTAGCCATTTCACATCGGTTACACCAGCCTAATCTCAGGAGTTGATAGGCTTGTAGTCATAAACAGCACAATGCTTGAAGCATTGCGAAGAGCTGCTGGCAAAATGCACGAAAGTGCTGTTTGAATGTATGCTTACGAGCCTGCTGGTGCCTACCATCGCTCAGTCAGACTGCTCTATCAAATCATAGACTTAATTATAACATAATAACACAAAGAAATACGAGCCTTGAGTCAGTAATATGGTCGAATCCGGAAACTATCATCTCGAAAACAAAACGTTTATTCTTTCAGTGAAATACGGAACCGTTACGTATTTTATCTAACGGGTGGCATCCATAAGTCTAAATATTCCTGTTACATTGCACAACCTTCAATGTTATGTCATAATTACGTAAAATTCTGGCAAATTAGTTCGCAATGAGCCAGGCGGCCCAAACTGTTGCATATACCCTGACTCTGCGTGCAATGAACACAAGAGAAGTGACAGAATTTCACCTGGTTAATATTGCTTGCTAACCTGGATTTCTTTTAGCTAAATATACAGGTTTAAAAATATATACTTCTGTGTATTGATTTTAAGAAAGGCATTGATGTTTATGGTTAGGTACACGTTGGAGCAACGACAGTCCTATTTCGCGAATGCGCACTGCATCGATTATATGCAACACAGGACACGCTAGATAAACTAGTAATATCATCAACCATGTGTAGTTATAACTAGTGATTATGATTGAATGATTGTTTTTTTATAAGATAGGTTTAATGCTAGCTAGCAACTTACCGTGGCTTCTTACTGCATTCGCGTAACAGGCGGGCTCCTCGTGAGGCAGGTGGTTAGAGCGTTGGACTAGTTAACCGTAAGGTTGCAAGATTGAATCCCTGAGCTGAGGTAAAAATCTATCGTTCTGACCCTGAACAAGGCAGTTAACCCACTGTTCCTTGGCCTTCATTGAAAATAAGAATGTGTTCTTAACTGACTTGCCTAGTTAAATAAATGTGTAAAAATATATATATAAATAAAAATCGGCAAAATCGGCGTCCAAAATTATCGATTTCCGATTGTTATGAAAACTTCAAATCAGCCCTAATAATCCTCCATTCCGATTAATCGGTCGACCTCTAGTTAGGTCAGCAACTAGCCAAAGAAAGCATACAGCGATTTTCCAAGCAAAGAGAGGAGTCACAAAAAGCAGAAATATTGATAAAATTAATCCCTAACCTTTGATATTCTTCATCAGATGACACTCCAGGGACAACACGTTACATAATACATGTATGTTTTGTTCGATCAAGTTCATATTTATATCCAAAACTTTCAGTTTACATTTGGCTTTGCCTCCAAAACATCCCGTGAATTTGCACAGAGCCACATCAAATCACAGAATACACATAATAAACATTAATAAAAGATACAAGTGTTATTCACAGATTTAATAGGTAAAAAAAACTTAAACTCGTTAAGACAAAAGCACACAACCAGTTTTTGGGTTGAGGAGGGCTCTGTCTCAAGAGCGGACAGAGCGGACACAGTACTGATCGATGGTACTGTGAAAGTACATTGTCATGTCCATGACAAACAGGAGACATTTATCAGCAAAAATAGACACCATCCATGACGTTGTAGACGGCCTTTGCTGGACACTGCTGCCGTTTCTGTAACTCCTGCTGCCATTTCTTTAAGTCATCCGTCTGCTGCATAATGTCAGTGTCCAAAGGATCCTCAGCTGTCTTCCTCCTTCATTGGAGCTGGGTCAGGGAGATGGGGCAGAGGTTGATGGAGTTGCAGAGCAGAGTGCTCCTGGACAGTACGTTGGGTGTTGGTGAGAAGGGCCTGGGGGTTGGGGAAAAAGTCCAGGGAGGTGATGAATCACCTGTAGATGTGCCTTCAAGCTCTGCTCAAAACACCACCCCCCTCCAAAACCTACAAGCAGATGGCGATCTACAGCGCAAGTAATCTTAAAACACCTCCATTGGCTCATTTGAGTTAAAATGTATACCCAAAGTAACTGATTTCATAAATGTCTCAATCTAATTAGCACACACAAAATCTGTTTTCAGATGTTTGAACTAGCCCTGCTAACCATTATGATTTGACAACACAGGCACTGAATATTTCCCACTCATAATTTCTCCAATCCAGAAAAGAGCCAAATCTCACATGTTCTAACTAGGTCTGCTAAACATAAGATCAAACACAGTACAAAAGGACTCGGCTTTATGACGAGTATACCGTGTCTGACGATGTTTCACGTGAACACGAAGCCAATCCAATTGTCAGAAAATCGGTGGGACACGCACACGAGCGGCAGCCTCACTCATCTCTTTCACCATGTTACATCGCCCAGTTTCTGTGTTGTTTTGGATATGTATGTGTGTATTTCAGGAAACGGCTTCCTGGATTCTAAGCAACTGATTGGTCGGCCCCATCTACGATTGAAGCTCTGAACCATCCCTCTCATCAGGGGAAACAGCTGGTTTCAATTACAAACTCCTTCTCCAGCTGGATAAAAGCCAGTGTTCCTTTGTTAGGGAAAAGAGAGCTTCTTGGTATGTGCTGTGTTGGTTGTTGGTTAGGTAAAAGTGTTGTAAAGTATTTTGTAGCCGGTCCTGCAGAGGCATGTGTATGCCAAAAGGACTGTTATTGATTATTGAAATTGTTCACTTTACGTTAGTAATTATTCTGTTTTTGTTCCCGGGGGTTAGGGGAAGGCACCTTGGGAGTGTTTAGGCAAGAGGCCTGCGGGCATACATATTCCCGTAGTATGTACTCTGTCTATGCACACTAGGTAAGACCTGAGTGGACCACCCCCGGTATTTTGGTTAGCGCGCCAGGTTGCATTAAGAATAGGTAGGTAAGGTAGGAGAGGGGACTATTTTACTATCTTTGCTTTGGTTCCATCCAGCCCCTTTTCCACACATTTACAGTTAAGGAAATATATTCCTTGTTTACTTTTTGGGGATAGGGTGCAGCATTCGGAATTTTGGATGAAAAGCGTGCTTAAAGTAAACTGCCTGCTACTCAGGCCCAGAAGCTAGGATATGCATATAATTGGATAGAAAAGACTAAAGGTTCCAAAACTATTAAAATAATGTCTGAGTATAACAGAACTGATATGGCAGGCGAAAACCTGAGGAAAATCCATCCAGGAAATGCTATTATTTTGAAATGGCTGTTTTTCCATTGAAAGCCTATCCACCATACAAAGACTTATGACCCAGTTCACGATCCCTATGGCTTCCACTACATGTGGCCAGTCTTTAGGCATTGTTTTAGGATTTTACTCTGAAAAAAATGGAGAAACATCACTTTCAATGAGTGGAAATTTCCACTGTCCTGATATGAGTTCTGATCGATTATTTATGACAAAAACAACCTGAGGATTGATTATGAACTTTTATTGTACTTTTTGATTTTGTCTGCCTGCTGTGACGGCGCTTTGTTCCAATGGATGACTGAACAAAACACGGAGGTTTTTGAAAATAAAGAGTAGAGGTCGACAGATTAAATCGGAATGGCCGATTAGTTAGGGCAGATTAAGTTTTCATAACAATCGGAAATCGGTAATTTTGGACGCAGATTTAGCCGATTTTATATATATTTATTTATTTATTTTTATTTACACCTTTAACTTTTGCGATACACACCCCCCCCCCCCTTCTCTCAATTTCCACCTGAAGACATACCCAAAACTAAATGTCTGTAGCTCAGGCCCAGAAGCAAGAATATGCATATTCTTGGTATCATTTGAAAGGAAACACTCTGAAATTTGTGGAAATGTGAATTGATTGTAGGAGAATATAACACCATAGATCTGGTAGAAGAAAATTCAAGGAAATAAACATACGTTCTCTGTTTTTTATTGTTGTTGCATCATCTTTCAACTGAACAAGAACATCAGAAATGATGCTGGGGATAATTTCGATGCAGAACATAAGGCAACAGTATTTGAAAAAAGTTTCAGAAAGATATCTTCAGGAACGAGTGAGCTACATGACATTGAGCATGTAGTCACCCAGGTGTCCCACACAAGTTGCCCAAATGTACCCAAGTAGCCAAATTGGTACAGTGATACATTTTGAAGTAAATGACTATATACAAAATACTAAAATGCTATTCTAACACACACCCCCAAAAAATATATATACAAAAAAAATATGAAAATTTGAAGAAAAATGTATAACAAGGGTAACTATTTACACACATTCAATGTATAATATACAATATTGTGAAGACCCTCAGTCCTCTACACAATATTGTGCTGCTGATGCCATGCCCAATAGCAGTCTCTTTCTGCTGTAAAGCAGAGGGTTACTGAACAAGTGGTGCAGGTGATGGGGCATTTCCTGTGACAAAGCGCACATCGACGCCTCCCCACTGTGCCCTTTTTGCCCTGAGGCACATTCATGCCTACAGAGATTAATCTGGGCAGGTGAACAGCACTGGTTGGAGCAGAAGGGACAGAGGTAGAGGGGACAGAGGTAGAGGGGACAGAAGGTGCTGCAGTAGACTTGCTGTAGCAAGCAAGCTCCTGGATGAGCAGCTCTCGGGAAGGCTAGCTTTGAGATGTGGGGCTGTCCACAGCTCTTAGCCATTTCCTTCTGGAGGATGAAGGAATTCACCACAGCAATGTCAATGAAATTATAGAAAAATGTCTTGTACCATTTCATTGTCTTGTGGAGAACATTGTAGTAGCCAATCAGTGCATCTGACAGGTCCACACCTCACATGCCCTTGTTATAGTCCTTGATAGCTGAAGGAATGGGGACATTTTTGGTGGTCCATGCCCCAGCCCACACCTCCAGCTTCCTCAGGTCTGCAAACAGGGTAGGGCTTGTGTAGAAGTTGTCCACAAAAATTTGTAGCCCTTCCCTAGCAGCTGAAAATCTATTAACTGTATAACGGAATCATAACTGAGTCCCTTACCGGTCGCAAAACTGCTCTTCCCCTCAGACCAAAAAATTGCACGTGTATGCACACACCGAATCAGCCAAAACAAACAGCCTGTAACCCCACTTAGTTGGTTTGTTACGGATGTATTGTTTTAGGCCAATTCTGGCCTTTGAGGCTACCATCCTCTCATCGATGGAAAGGTTCTGGGCAGGCTGAAAATAGGTCTTGCAGGCCTCAACGATGCTGGGGTAGAGAGGTTTTATTTTGCAGAGCTTATCAAACCTTGCTGTGCCTCTCATCTTCTCGTTGTTCTCATCAACTTTTGGGTCACTGATATGAAGCGACCGTGAGATTGTCAGAAACCTTTTGCATGACATGACAGTGGAGGGGAAAGGCAGTTGATAGAGAGCAGTTTTCCAGTAGTCATTCAGGGTTTTCAGCTCCACAAGACACGTAAATGACCATTGACAGGTAACAAAAAAGAGCTGACATGGAAATGGGCTTCCATCCCTCTTTCTTGCCTGCCTGCTTCTTAGCACCATACTTATTAGTGTTCAACACCAGGGAATCAACAACAGATGAGGTGAAAAACTGCTGAAAAAGTTGGGCTGTACAGCTGAAAAAGTGGGGCTGTACTTTAAGGTCATGTCCAGCTGAGGTCCTGATGTCCTTTTCGGTCTGAATATTGGAGGTGGAGGCGCCACATCCTCCTCCAGCACAGAGTGCCAACGACCCTCCTCCTCCTCTCTGATTGCAGGTTTATCTCTTCCCCACCTCCGCTTCTTTGTCACAGACTTCACACCTGGCAGGGCGGGGGTAGGTGTGGAGCCGGAGACAGCAGGGGTCCGGCTAGATGAACGAGCTCCTGTGGGGGATGGGCACCTTGGCAGTGGGGGCTCCCAATCAGAATCGGAGGGACTGTGAAATAAAGACAGACACAGATTATATATAGAGTAGGGAACCTCAATCATTATGGTGATCTGTTGTTCTATTCCATATTTTGCTAAAATACATGTAAAAAAAAAAATATATATCATATATACAGACACACAGATTATATATAGAGTAGGTAACCTCAATCATTTTGGTGATCTGTTGTTCTATTCCATGTGTAGATAAAATAAATGTAAAAAATATCTCCAAAACTCCTCAAATGAATAATATTTGATATTATTAATTTCAAACAGCATGAGAGTTACTTACCAATCGAGAATTGCGTCTTCTCCATACAAAAACATTTCTTCAAATTGGGAATCCAATCTTGTCTCACAATCTGACACATCTTCTAGTAACTCTATCACTTTCTCTAGTTTCCAGATTTACTAGCCATAATTCTTTCAATAAAATAGCGGAAAATGATCTCGACTCAATACTGATACGCGCAAACAAAGTGGCTCCTTCAGGTAGAAATTTCAATGGCGAATGGCTGTGTAACTCTCGACTTTCGTTCAAGAGCTGGTCTTCCCGGATATAACCATTAGATATTGCCGTTTACCTCAGCTCATTGGCTATCTACCAAGCTAGATTTCAAGACGATCAGTGGTCATTGGGCCGAAATACAGTCAATCAAAGAAGCACTGGTCATATCATTGGCGCGCAATGAGGTCATTGTTTGGTGTGTTCAAATCAGTTACTTTCGGTCAATACGTCCCGTAAAAATAACCATCAGGTATGGTTGTGTTACTAACAAACAGAGGATTGCAATGAAACCAACCATGACTAGATAAACGTAAATTTAGTGTGAGTAATTACATCGAATGTTTCGTCGAAAGTTGGAGACGGAACTCATGACACAAGCCGTTTACAAAATGTGTCGTGTTATGCTATAAAAATTGATTTAATAGAACAAAACGACCATTTATTGTGAAGATTGGACCTTTTGTATTGCGAAAAGATCTTCAAAAGGTAATTGATTATTTTATTGCTATTTCAGACTTGTGACACTACTGCTTGGTTGGAAAATGCTAGTTATACTTGTGTGTGCGGCGCGCTGTCGTCAGATTACCGTAAAGTATGCTTTCGCCAAAAAAAGCAGTTGGATTAAGAAGTTAAGCTTTTAAATGATGTTAGATACATGTATTTACAAGAACGTTTAATACTTCGAATGATGTATTTAGAATCTTTGCGCTCTGCTATTTCACCAGATGTTACCCAGGTGGGACGCTAACGCCCCACCTAGCCTAGAGAAGTTAACTAGGCAAGTCAGTTAAGAACACATTCTTCTTTTCAATGAAGGCCAAGGAACAGTGGGTTAACCTCTCTGGGATAGATGGGACGCTTGCGTCCCAACAGCCATGTCAAAATGTAGAGCGCCAAATTCAAAAAAATTATATAAAATTAAACTTGATTAAATCACACATATAAGATATCAAATTAAAGCTACACTCGTTGTGAATCCAGCCAACATGTCAGATTTCAAAAAGGCTTTTCGGCGAAAGCAAACGATGCTATTATCTGAGGATACACCATAGTAAACAGAGAGAGAAGCATATTTCAACCATGCCGGCGCTACTCAAAACGCAGAAATAAAATATAAAAAACGCATTACCTTTTATGAGATTCTTTTGTTGGCACTCCAATATGTCCCATAAACATCACAAGTGGTCCTTTAGTTCGATTAATTCCGTCCATATATATCCAAATTGTCCATTTATTTGGCGCCGTTGTACCAGGAAAAACAGCGTTCAATTTGAGCAAAATCACGACACAATATCTAACAAAAAATTACCTCTAAACTTTGCCAAAACATTTCAAAGTACTTTTGTAATACAGCTTAAGGTATTTGTAAACGTTAATAATCGATCAAATTGAAGACAGGTCAATCTGTTTTCAATACAGGATATCAACAAACTCACGGAACATTTCATTTCTTGCCCAAATCTCAAACATAAACAAACGACGTCACTCCACTTCCGGGTTAATATCGTTTTCACCTCACTATGAAAAAACCTTAACCATTTTCCATACAATGGCGACATCCAGTGGAAGCAGTAGAAACTGCGCATTTACTGATTAGAATTCTGGTTTGCCCAACACAATCCATTGAACATAGAGGAACTGAACAATAAAAAAGTTAGTCCTCAGGGTTTTGACTGCTATATAAGTTCTGTTATACTTACAGATATGATTCAAACTGTTTTAGAAACTTCAGAGTGTTTTCTATCCAAATCTACTAATTATATGCATATCTTATATTCTGGGGATGAGTAGCACGAAGTTGAAATTGCGCACGCTATTTTTCCCTAAGTGAAAACTCTGCACCCTATCCTAGAGAAGTTAACTGCCTTGTTCAGGGGCAGAACGACAGATTTTTACCTTGTCAGCTCAGGGATTCAATCTTGCAACCTTACGGTTAACTAGTCCAACGCTCTAACCACCTGCCTCACGAGGAGCCCGCCTGTTACGCGAATGCAGTAAGAAGCCACGGTAAGTTGCTAGCTAGCATTAAACCTATCTTATAAAAAAACAATCATTCAATCATAATCACTAGTTATAACTACACATGGTTGATGATATTACTAGTTTATCTAGCGTGTCCTGTGTTGCATATAATCGATGCAGTGCGCATTCGCGAAAAAGGTGTACCAAACCATAAACATCAATGCCTTTCTTAAAATCAATACACAGAAGTATATATTTTTAAACCTGCATATTTAGCTAAAAGAAATCCAGGTTAGCAGGCAATATTAACCAGGTGAAATTCTGTCACTTCTCTTGCGTTCATTGCACGCAGAGTCAGGGTATATGCAACAGTTTGTGCCGCCTGGCTCATTGCGAACTAATTTGCCAGAATTTTACGTAATTATGACATAACATTGAAGGTTGTGCAATGTAACAGGAATATTTAGACTTATGGATGCCACCCGTTAGATACGGAACGGTTCCGTATTTCACTGAAAGAATAAACGTTTTGTTTTCAAGATGATAGTTTCCGGATTCGACCATATTACTGACTCAAGGCTCGTATTTCTTTGTGTTATTATGTTATAATTAAGTCTATGATTTGATAGAGCAGTCTGACTGAGCGATGGTAGGCACCAGCAGGCTCGTAAGCATTCATTCAAACAGCACTTTCGTGCGTTTTGACAGCAGCTCTTCCCTGCGCTGTTTATGACTACAAGCCTATCAACTCCCGAGATTAGGCTGGTGTAACCGATGTGAAATGGCTAGCTAGTTAGCGGGGTGCGTGCTAATAGCGTTTCAAACGTCACTCGCTCTGAGACTTGGAGTAGTTGTTCCCCTTGCTCTGCATGGGTAACGCTGCTTCGAGGGTGGCTGTTGTCGATGTGTTCCTGGTTCGAGCCCAGGTAGGGGCGAGGAGAGGGACGGAAGCTATACTGTTACACTGGCAATACTAAAGTGCCGATAAGAACATCCAATAGTCAAAGGTATATGAAATACAAAATGGTATAGAGAGAAATAGTCCTATAATTCCTATAATAACTACAACCTAAAACTTCTTACCTGGGAATATTGAGACTCATGTTAAAAGGAACCACCAGCTTTCATATGTTCTCATGTTCTGAGCAAGGAACTTAAACGTTAGCTTTCTTACATGGCACATATTGCACTTTTACTTTCTTCTCCAACACTTTGTTTTTGCATTATTTAAACCAAAATTGATTTTATTTATGTATTATATTAAGTTAAAATGAGTGTTCATTCACTATTGTTGTAATTGTCATTATTACAAAAAAATAATAATAATCGGCCGATTAATCGGTATCGGCGGTTTATGGTCATCCAATAATCGGTATCGGTGTTGAAAAATCATAAACGGTCGACCTCAAATAAAGAGGGACATTATCAAACAAAACGAACATTTGTGTAACATGGAGTCTTGGGAGTGCAACCATATGAACATCAAAGGAAAGTGATACATTTTATCGTTATTTCTGACTTTTGTTACTCCTACTTGGCTGGTTACTGTTTGTAATGATTTGTCTGCTGGGCGCTGTTCAGATAATCGCATGGTTTGTATGCATGTTTATTATGAGAATTTCTGTTTTGTTGAGTTTCACGCTCTGCAATTTCACCGGATGTTGTTTGAGACAGTGGATTACTGAACAAAACGCGCTAACAAAACAGAGGTTTTTGGATATAAAGAGGGACTTTACCGAACAAAACGAGCTCTGTCCTCAGATAATCGCATGGTATTCTTTCGCCGTAAAGTATTTTTGAAATCTAACACGGCGGCTGGATTAACAAGATACGCTTTATTTTGATGTATTGCCCTTGTGATTTTATGAAAGTTAAATATTTATAGCAATTTAATTAGAATTTGGCACTCTGCAATTTCACCGGATGTTGTCGAGGTGGACTGTTCCATAAGAAGTTAACGGTAATATTCTCTGCCTCCGTCATCCTTACAATCACATACCTCTTTCACTCCACGGGGAGGTGAGTTGAGTGTAGCGGGGTGTTGCATTCCCTCCAAGAAACGTACGTAACACCTTTTCAGATTGCCAACATACCGGTCTCGATTCCGATTCTTTCTCCATGTTTCTTTGATATCAGCATCAGTGATCTCTCCCCAGCGGTTGTCTTTTTCATGCTTGTCCGAATACAACCGTAACTAAAGGTTGTAAAGGTTCTCGTATTCTCACCAGCTCGCACAGACACCCAAAACTGGACATGCATAATTGTGTGCAGCAAATCGAGAAAAAAGGTTGCTAGTAGAAGGTCCATCTCTTCCATGTTTATACTAGAAGGGATGTGATGTAGACATAGGGGTGGGACTTCAGTTAACTCACTCAATACTGCCCCCCGGAGCATATTACAAGGAGTCGCTCATTTCGTGAAGAAAAACATTGCAGCACTGCGCTAAGCTCCGTCTGCCCTGTTTGTGTATTGTTTGTCGACCCCTTGAGTTTAGAGAGCCAAGAATTACATCCCAAATGGCAACATTCCCTATATAGTGCAATACTTAGATCAAGGCCCATATGGCTCTGGTCAATAGTGCACCATGTAAGGAATACGGTAACATTTCGGACACAACCATGACGTTAATCTTCCTCTTTCAGATAATAGGCCAACTTGCCATCCGCTAAGCCCGATTCTAGTATATCGTTAATACTATGTATTAACATAGCCATTGTAAGCAAAAACTCACCTCTAATGCAGATAACCATCTATTGAGGTGATATGCAAGAGCTATTTGACATTGTACTGTATATGGACAACCCAGAGCAATGTTATTATGCAAGAAGACAAAGGATATTGGATTAATTAAAAGTTCATCATGTTCCTAAACACCAGTCAAAACCACAATAGTTTGTGCCAAGTAGTCTGTTGCAGACTAGTGGTAAAGTGGAGGCACCAACTTCACTGCAAATTACTGCTGAGCTCTAACAGCGGTTAGTGTGGTCAGACGTGATGTAAAACATCTTAAATTAAACACTCAAGTAGAACAGCCCATTTATCATTCTGTATAACAGAGAGGAGAAAAGCTTTCCAAAACACACCCTGGCACTGGAAATATAATATGGAATTTGTCTGAAGGATGGTGGGAAATGTAAGTAACAATATGAATAAGTAACAATATGAATAAGCCCCCTCCCATCTTGCCTGTGTGAGTCGGGAGCACTCAACCCAGCCCTCCAGCTCCCAACTGACGGGCCAGCTGTCTGAGAGCTGTTAAACGAAATGTCGGTTATTAAAGCACTGTTTGTGAAGGATCACCTTGATCTTGCCCTGGACCAAGGGTTTGTAAATGTTTTCGCTCAGGCCAGCTTTGGGCAACATCCCACGTGCCACATCTATTTTTCTATTGGCACAAGCACTGTTAACACGCATCTTGTTGGTGGGGAGAATGTGCAGTTTCAAGCTAATTTTCTTGCAATTCTATACTTTTTGCCACATCTAATGTGTATTCATGTGATATGAGTGACTCAAACATTACTATAAAATATATGAGATAAGAAACCTAGCATGGTTTAGTTGATTAGACATTTCTGAGAAGTTATAAATGGCTCTCCAAGGTATGACAAGAGAAACTGATGCACTACCAATTTCGATATTACATTGTACTATTAAAATTTCAAGAGTTGAAAGCCGAAAGTTGAAAAGCTGGGATGTGGGGGGGGCACAGTTTGGGAACCACTGCCCTAGACCTTCTACAATTTGCATACCGCCCAACAGATCCACGGATGACACAATTGCCATCGCACTGCACACTTCCCTATCCCATCTGGACAAGAGGAATACTCATGTAAAAATGCTGTTCAACTACAGCTCAGCCTTCAACACCAAAGTGCCCTCCAAGCTCATCACTAAGCTTGGGGTCCTGGGTCTGGACCCTACAAGGGTGCGTGCTCAGCCCCCTCCTGTACTCTCAGTTCACCCATGACTGCATGGCCACACACCTCAAATGCAATCCAGTTTGCAGATGACAACAATGACGAGACAGCCTACAAGGAGTAGGTGAGGGCCCTGGCGGAGTGGTGCCAG
Organism: Salvelinus alpinus; assembly: GCF_045679555.1. Taxonomy (NCBI): domain Eukaryota; kingdom Metazoa; phylum Chordata; class Actinopteri; order Salmoniformes; family Salmonidae; genus Salvelinus; species Salvelinus alpinus. The sequence goes on along the minus strand of NC_092104.1, from coordinate 52,515,894 downwards.
GAAAAAATAAATAAAAATCTACTCTTCAGTTAACTTCTTTGGGACTAAGGGGGCAGTATTGAGTAGCTTGGATGAAAAGGTGCCCAGAGTAAACTGCCTGCTACTCAGGCCCAAAAGCTAGAATATGCATATAATTAGTAGATTTGGATAGAAAACACTGAAGTTTCCAAAACTGTTTGAATGATGTCTGTGAGTATAACAGAACTCATATGGCAGGCAAAACCTGAGAAAAAATCCAACCAGGAAGTGAGAAATCTGAGGTTTGTAGGTTTTCAAGTCTTTGCCTATCCAATATAGTGTCTATGGGGTCATATTGCACTTCCACTAGATGTCAACAGTCTTTAGAACATTGTTTCAGGCTTCTACCATGAAGGGGGAAGAGAATGAGATCTGTTTCAACCAGGTGTCTTGCAGAGTGCCATGAGCTCAGTCAGGCGCGCCCCCGTGAGAGGTAGCTGCGTTCCATCGCATTTCTACAGACAAAGGAATTCTCCGGTTGAAACATTTTGAAGATTTATGTTAAAAACATCCTAAAGATTGATTCTATACATCGTTTGACATGTTTCTACAAAATGTAATATAACTGACTTTTCATCTGGCCTGCGCATCGTGAATTTGGATTTGTGAACTAAACGTGAACAAAAAGGAGGTATTTGGACATAAATGATAGACTTCATCGAACAAAACAAACATTTATTGTGGAACTGGGATTCCTGGGAGTGCATTCTGATGAAGATCATCAAAGGTAAGTGAATATTTATAATGCTTTTTCTGACTTCTGTTGACTCCACAACATGGCGGGTATCTGTATGCCTTGTTTTGGTCTCTGAGCGCTGTACTCAGATTATTGCATGGTGTGTTTTTTCAGTAAAGCTTTTTTGAAATCTGACACAGCGGTTGCATTAAGGAGAAGTATATTTATAATTCCATGTATAACACTTGTATTTTCATCAAGGTTTATGATGAGTATTTCTGTAAATTGATGTGGCTCTCTGCAAAAATCACCGGATGTTTTGGAAGCAAAACATTACTGAACATAACGCGCAAATGTAAACTGAGATTTTTGGATATAAATATGAACTTTATCGAACAAAACATACATGTATTATGTAACATGAAGTCCTATGAGTGTCATCTGATGATCATCAAAGGTTAGTGATTAATTTTTGTTCTATCTGCTTTTTGCGACTCCTCTTTTTGGCTGTAGAAATGGCTGTTTTTCTGTGACTAGGTGCTGACCTAACATAATCGCATGGTATGCTTTCGTCGTAAATCCTTTTTGAAATCGGACACTGTGGTGGGATTAACAAGTTTATCTTTAAAATGCAATAAATGCAAATTAATTACTTAAAAATCATACAATGTGATTTTCTGGATTTTGGTTTTAGATTCCGTCTCTCACAGTTGAAGTGTACCTATGATAAAAAATTACAGACCTCTACATGCTTTGTAAGTAGGAAAACCTGCAAAATCGTCAATGTATCAAATACTTGTTCTCCCCACTGTATATACACAGATTCTTTTATTAGTTATACTATTTTGATATTGATTACTGCACTGTTGGATAGAGCTTGAACTTGAAAAATAAAGTCTAATAAAAACATAGAAATATACACAAATGGAGATATTTTATTATTTCATAGAAATTTCCTATTGATGTCTACCCAATGTGGACCTGACTGAGACAATGGGATGTTTTGGCAATTGAATGTTCCCTATTTTTGGCTTTGGAAAAAAATAGAAACCCAAAACCGTTATTATTTTAATAACCAAAGCACTAATCGCAATGGCACAGAGGACTGGCTCTGGTCTATACTGCCGACCTGCATTCAGGCTAAAGGCTAGCCTAATAATAGCAGAACAGGCAGACCGTGGTCAGAGATCACAGCAATCCTATGACAACGCTCCAGTAGCTAGCTATAAATACACAAACTGGGATCCCAGCAATGTGACCTTGCTGTCAAACAGGTGCCTATGCTGCTGTACATAATTAACCTGGCTTTCCTAAATTCATTATATTATGTAAACTGGTAACGTTTAAAACCATCAAAGAATTACTCAAAGCTACAATTGGTGTGTGCACGGAGTAAGAGTAAGTTAAATGTTAAATGGCAGCAGAACTCATTCTGGAGCAATTGCTTTTGCCACAGGACTGTAATGTTCGAGTAGTGAGAATGTTTCATAGGCAGTATTGGTTAATAACCGTGTTTTTTGGGGGGGGCATTAACAAAACATTAAAAACCCTTGTAACGCATGGGCATATTTGGGGATGCAGTCTACAAATACTTTGCCACTTGGTATTGCAAGCGGTTTTTAAAATAACCAAAGAAAAACGCCTCTGAATCATGTCTATGATAATTAGACCATCATACATGTTAACAATGCTGCATTCTCTGCACTGTAACTGCCCATGAATTTCACACCACAAAAAAAGAGAACCCCCAGAGACAGGAGAGAGAAGGAACATCTCCCTCTATAGGAGGTAGATGTCCCTCCAGCACCCCAATATTCTGGAAGTAAAGGGCCTTACCTTATGCACACTCTTGGGGTCCTCTAACCATGAATAGTACATCTCCTCCACGTAATTAGAGCTCGTTCCATTGAGGAAAGGCTCTGCAGCCACAGGTGAAGTGTAGCATCTGACTGGCTGAAACGTCTTTGGTACGGCCGCAGGCCTCTGCTGTGAAAAGGTCTGAGAGACAGTCAGTGGCCGCAGCCGGGCAGCACAAGTCCTTAAGCGGTGCATCGCAGTCCTTTAGCACACACACAACTCGCCTGTCTCTCCAAAACAACCACAGAGCAGGTTTGAGACTACTTTCACTTCAACCAAACTGCAGTCAAATGATCCACTGGAAACCTATTTCTCCAGAGGGCATTTGATTTCCACTTGTCAGCGGTCTGTTTCCTGACCTGCAAAAGATTGAGAGGTTGTGTGAATATATAGGCAATGATAACAGAGAGGAAAAGGGACAGCCCGATACTTAAAATAAAACAGGGCAAAGCCAACTTTGATTGATGTCACTGCCAGTACAATTCTTTACACCAAGGTTCAGCAACCTTTTCTTGCATGAGAGCTACTTTTAAAACATGAAACGTCACAAGCTAGTGTTTTTTATAGCCTTCAAATAGTCCCATTCTTCTGCTTTACCCTGCAACTCTTCCCCGGGTCCTTGGTGTACAAGAGTGTTGTGTCAATATACACCTAGTAAAATAAATGGTTAATAAATGTTTTTCTCTCAATATTACAATTATTCAGAGAAACAACGAAATTGGAAAAAATATGAAAAAACAATGCATGTAGCCTCCTTTCAGAATTGCATGGCAAGCTACTCATAGGTGGGCTGCGAGCTACTGGAAGCTCACGATCTACCTGTTGGAGACCCCTGCTATATATACACACACACACACACACACACAGAGAGAGAGTAATAAACTGTCAAAATTTAAATTGCATCATTTGTTTTAAGGGCATGAGAGTACAGTTTAATGAGGGCTGGGTTAAAGCCCCAAAACATCTCATGACTGAAACTTAAGTTCATCTCAGATGGGTAAAAAAAAATATATATAAAAAATAAAAAAAAATTAAGTGGCCTTGGGGGCCACACCGGATTTTCTAAATTCAAACGGTAGGCCACACAGATTTTTTTTATGACCAATTTGTTTATCAAAATTGATTTGCGGGCCAGAAAAAGGCTAGTCGTTTGAAAATATATAGGTCCATTATACAGTGTACAAAACCTTATCACCTGATATTTCCATGACAGACTGACCAGGTGAATCCAGGTGAAAGCTATGATCCGCTTCAATCAGTATCGAAGAAAGGTAGAAGGCTTGAGACAATTGAGACATGGATTGATTATGTGTGCCATTCAAAGGGTGAATGGGCAAGACAAAATACTTAAGTGCCTTTGAACGGGTTATGGTAAGTAGGTGCCAGGCGCACCGGTAAGTGTCAAGAACTGCAACGCTGCTGGGTTTTTCACAATCAACAATATCCCGTGTATCAAATGGTCCACCGCCCAAAGAACATTCAGCCAACTTGAAAACTGGGACGCAGTCCCTGTGGAATGCCCCAAGAAATTGAGGCTGTTCTGAGACAAAAAGGGAGGTGCAACTCAATATTAAGGTGTTCAGTATAATTTCTAGACTTTATCTAGTTTTAGACGTTCAAGTGTGGCCTCGAGTTTTACAACCCCCCCCCCCCAAAAAAAAAATATGTACTTCAAAACTTCAATTAAATGCAGTCTCAAATAGCCACCTGTCCCTTTTAATAGCCGGACAATGGCACACATTTCAGCAAATAAACAATGGCTCTAAATGAATTGTTTACAAGGATACCATTAACTGTTTAAGGTTTAATGTTTGATTTGTTACATTAAATAATTCAGTAATGACTCAGAAAAATGGCAATCAGTTTTTAATCGCCATTAAGAAACGGCTAGCCATTGGCTGCTAACAACTGAGAACTGTTAACTGGCAAGTACAAAAAGTAAAAACAGCAAATGTATCCAACATATTTGTAGTCACTGTATGAATATGGGACCAAATACTTCACTTTTTACTAGGGGTGTGCCGAGTAGTAGGACAAAACGAGTATCGTAACAGATATGGGCAATTTTCTGGATATTATTATGATCGTTTGACATGTTTCTACGAACTGTAATATGACTTTTCGCCTGGACTTGCCCGCGCCTCCTGAGTTTGGATTTGTGTACTAAACGCACTAACAAAAAGGAGGTATTTGGACATAAATGATAGACTTCATCGAACAAAACAAACATTTATTGTGGAACTGGGATTCCTGGGAGTGCATTCTGATGAAGATCATCAAAGGTAAGTGAATATTTATAATGCTATTTCTGACTTCTGTTGACTCCACAACATGGCAGGTATCTGTATGGGTTGTTTTGGTCTCTGAGCGCTGTACTCAGATTATTGCATGGTGTGCTTTTTCGAAATCTGATACAGCGGTTGCATTAACTTCTTTGGGGTAGGGGGCAGTATTTTCACATCCGGATGAAAAGCGTGCCCAGAGTAAACGGCCTGTTACTCAGCCATAAAAGCTAGAATGTGCATATTATTAGTAGATTTGGATAGAATACACTCTGAAGTTTCTAAAACTGTTTGAATGATGTCTGAGTATAACAGAACTCATATGGCTGGCAAAAACCTGAGTAAAATCCAACCAGGAAGTGGGAAATCTGAGGTTGGTCGATATTCAACTCTGCCCCTATTGAAGATAGTGGGATATTGGTCATTTTGCACTTCCTAAAGCTTCCACTAGATGTCAACAGTCTTTAGAGCCTTGTCTGACGCTTCTACTGTGAAGTGGGGCCGAATGAAGGGATTGAGTACGGTCTACCATGAGCTGAACATGCGCTGACCATGCGCGTTCATGTGAGAGCGAGCTCTGTTCCATCGCACTTCTGAAGACAAAGGAATTCTCCAGTTGGAACATTATTGAAGAATTATGTTAAAAACATCCTAAAGATTGACTCAATACTTTGTTTGTCATGTTTTTACAGGCTGTAATATAACTTTTTTTTACTTTGCGTCCGTACTTTCCGCTGGACTTGAACGTGCGTCGTGAGTTTGGAAAGTGTACTGGACGCTAAAACAACAAGGAGGAATTTGGACATATGGACATTATCGAACAAAACAAACATTTATTGTGGAACTGGGATTCCTGGGAGTGCATTCTGATGAAGATCATCAAAGGTAAGTGAATGTTTATAATGTTATTTCTGACTTATGTTGACTGCACAATATGGCGGATATATTTTTTCTTGATTGGGCTCTGAGCGCCGACCTCAGATTATTGCATGGTTTGCTTTTTCCGTAAAGCTTTTTTGAAATCTGACACAGCGGTTGCATTAAGGAGAAGTGCATCTAAAGTTCCATGCATAACACTTGTACTTTCATCAACAATAATGAGTATTTCTGTAAATTGATGTGGCTCGCTGCAAAATCACCAGATGTTTTGGAACTACTGAACGTAACGCGCCAATGTAAACTCAGATTTTTGATATAAATATGAACTTTATCGAACAAAACATACATGTATTGTGTAACATGAAGTCCTATGAGTGTCATCTGATGGAGATCAAAGGTTAGTGATTAATTTGATCTATATTTCTGCTTTTTGTGAATCCTCTCTTTGGCTGGAAAAATTGCTGTGTTATTCTGTGAATAGGCACTCACCTAACATAATCGTTTGGTTTGCTTTCGTCGTAAAGCCTTTTTCAAATCGGACACTGTGGCTGGATTTACAACAAGTGTATCTTTAAAATGGGGTAAAATACATGTATGTTTGAGGAATTGTAATTATGGGATTTCTGTTGTTTTGAATTTGGTGCCGTGCAATTTCACTGGCTGTTGGCGAGGTGGGACGCTACGCCCCACATATCCCAGAGAGGTTAACACCCTTACTCTTACGATAAGTGCCATGGGATCTTTAGTGACCACAGTCAGGACACCCGTTTTTAACGTCCCATCCGAAAGACAGTACCCTACACAGGACAATGTCCCCAATCACTGCCCTGGGGCATTGGAATATTTTTTTATAGACCAACGGGTGCCTCCTACTGGCCCTCCAACACCACTTCCAGCAGCATCTGGTCTCCCATCCAGGGACTGGCCAGGACCAACCCTGCTTAGCTTTAAAAGCAAGCCAGCAGCTGGATTTAACTGTATCAGTAGTCAAAGTGAGTTGGGAGAAAACTGAAATAATGCCCATTTCTAGTTTAATTTTCAAGCGTAGAAAGTAGATTTTAGTGGAAATGGTAAACCTGGGTGTGACATACCTAAGTGTATTGATAGCATGCAATTTGTGACCTATTTCAGGAAGCTAGGCGTATGTCACTACTTCACAGAAGGCATTAGAATGTTTTTAAAAAATGATCAGGAACATATGAAATTTCCTGTGCCTCAATAACAAACTTGCATGCCATCTGTAAATACAAATAAAATTGTTAAATTACTAGTTGGTTTAGCCACGGAAAAAGCCAGGAACTTTCCCGATAGCCATGATTGGCTGAGAATTAATGGGCTGGACATGAGATTAGTTCAGATTGGTTGACACCACGGGCAAAAAAAAGCATTAATCCATGGATATGGTAAGAGTCTAGCTACATTTTCAGATATTATGTTTCTAATTTCGTCAGAAAGTCATTTTCATTGCACGTTAAAGTGTAATGTTAGCTAGCCAGCGAATGTTAGCTTGTTGGCTCGCTAGATAACACCACGTGTATGATCTTTGTCTTAATATTATTTGTATCTCAGAAATCCCATTTGCATTGCTAGTTATAGCATAATGTTAGCTAGCTAACATTGAACATAGTTGGTTAGCTTTTGCTGCAGATTCATACTACAGCATTTCATGCATGGTGACTAGCTATGATAAACCATCTGTACTGTATCTATGGGTTGGGAGTTTGGTTCATTATTCATCTTGCAGGCAATTTTTGTGGGGTGAAATACTCTGAATTCTGCATTAACACAACCCCTAAATTCAACATGCTATTTAATCCAAGTAAGTGGCCGAATTAATAAGGTGCCAGGGCATAATATTGTGTTAGCTTTCTGCCGTGTTTGACAAGTCTTCTCTCCCCTGTTCTCGGAGTAGAGCAGGCCTGTTGCCCTAGGGCAGGGCTGTCCAACCCTGTTCCTGGAGAGCTATCCAACCCTGTTCCTGGAGAGCTATCCTACTGTAGGTTTTCAATCCAACCCCAGTTGTAACCAACCTGATTCAGCTTTTCAAGCAGCTAATTATTAGAATCAGGTGCACTAGATGAGGGTTGGAGTGAAAACCTACAGGATGGTAGATCTCCAGGAACAGGGTTGGACAGCCCTGCCCTAGGGACTCCAGACAGACAACGTGTAGCCTACACATGCTGCTCCACAGCCAGTACTGTTCATTTGCACAATGTCTCTTGTTCACATTCGCTTGTAAATGTCCAAACTCACCAAAAATGACATTCGGTAGCTCCCCCACACATATATAAACTTTATGAGTTGTGCAACGTATATCCCGAGTGGCGCAGCGGTCTAAGGCACTGCATCATCCGGCCGTGATAGGGAGTCCCATTGGGCTGCACACAATTTGCCCAGCGTCATCCGGGTTTGGCCGTCATTGTAAATAAGACTGTTCTTAACTGACTTGGATAGTTAAATAATGATTAAATAAATACAAAAAAATGAGACAGTATGAAAATCTGAATACAGTCCAACCCTAGAGGCTATGTTTTTTGTGCATTCGTGGACAAGTGTGGGCATGCTGTGGTGTGTACTGTGCATAGTATGGGGGTGCTGCAGGACCCCCTGAAAAATCGGAATGAAAAAAAAATATATATATATATATCACCAAAGTAGTGCACTGGGCGTTTACTACTACTACTTCTGTAGTATCCGCACGGATATAGTTTTGTTGCCCGCGCTACAGACGGCTATCAGCATGAGATTTGTCACTAGCCGCTTACCAATGAAAGTCGCTGGAGGGGTCTGAAAACTCGCTAAAAATAGCAGCAATGGCCGCTACGCCTGTTTTGATCTTGCATTCATACTTTAAATGTTCTCATTCCCACCTAATGTGAAGCCGCCTAAAATTGCTTTTCTAAAAGAGCCCATTGGTTCTCTAAATGAAATCCCGCATGAAAACAGGACCAAATGTCAAAAACTTTGTTCATACAAGACATGGGTTTCCGACTCGCAAAACACAATGTTCTAACGTCAGTTAACAAACAAGCATATTTTGAATTCTAACAGTTGGTTTGTAGTTTCTATACTTATTTAGATACCTTTAGTCAAATGATATACTAAGCCGGGCGAGGGGCCTGCTTCAATGACATGATTCTCTCGCACACACAAGATAGCTAACGGAGCGAATTAACGTTAGCTGGCTAGTTATCCAACTAACGTTATCTATCTTTTAGCCGCTAACTATCTGCTAGATAACATAGATATCGACCATTACTTACCACAAACCATTGAAACGTGTGAATGTTGTTTTTTTTACTGTTAATTAGGAACAAAGTTCCCAAGAATTGCTGGCTAGCCAACTCTCGAGAAACCAGAACTGGGTGGGTATAATTTGTGGAACGTTCCAATAGGAATCTGTTCCAAAAACGTCGTAAACAACGCATACAACGTTGTATAGCGGCAGAGTAAGATACCAGGTAGGGAGTGAGCAATTTTGTTGAGTTTTTCCACTCACCACGTTTATTCCGAAAAATGTCTAACCTCACACTGGTAGCCTATGGACAAACATTAAGAATAAACTACGTGGTGAGTTGATGCCTATTCGGCAGCTAGTTAGCTAGGTGAATTGACCATGCTACGTTGTATGCATTGTTTGTTGACATCCTTGTTATTTACGCAGTTTTGGGAACAGATTCCTGTTGGAACGTTCCCCAAATTATACCCACCCACCAGAACTAGCTAACGTTACTTCGTCGCAGCGACTGACAATGCCCCTCGTTGAAGCAAAATTGTATAAACTTCACAAAATCACCTACTTTCAATATCAAGTCGTTTGAAGATTGAATATGACGCTAATCCAGTGGCTCCTAAATTACCTCTTTCTCGTTGCCCTCTGTGTCCTGAATGAAAATGACAGCTAAGCACACACAAAAGCAACAGCGATATGTGTAGGAGCCTGCTTCTTCTTCTATGGTATAAATGCTTCCTCTTCGATGGGGTTTATTGGTGCAATTACCGCCACCAGCTGGACGGGGTATTGAATAAGAAACAAAAACTGCGGGAAAGGGGGAAAACGACATCATACAAAATTAAACACTTCAACTAACAAAACCCATACTACTTCAATCACAGTCCACTCCAAAATACACCCATACACACGCTCAAGGTCCTGTGATGGCAGAGCATTCAACAACAGGATTTCTTTCAAGGCCTCGGCTGTGAAATCACAAAGACCCCAAAAACGTTCAGCTGCATTCACAATAATTCCAATTGTCTTAGACTTCTCCTCCGCTTGTACTGTACAGTTTATGACCATTGCAATAAATAATAGAAAGTCCACTTTTTTAACATGTATCATTTCACTATCCCTCGGTCGATGAGAAACCATCAAATCAAACTTTATTGGTCACATACAAGTGTTTAGCAGATGTTATTGCGGGTGTAGCGAAATGCGTGTGCTTCTAGCTCCAACAGTGCAGTAATATCTAACAATATATACCCAATACACACAAATCTAAGTAGAAATGAATTAAGACTATATACATATGGCCTAGCGATGTCCGAGCGGAACGGACTAAGATACAGTAAAATAGCATAGAAAAACAGTATATACATATGAGATGAGTAATGCAAGATATGTAAGTATTATTAAGTGAATGAGATACCGTAGAATAGTATAGAAAACAGTATATACACATGAGATGAGTAATGCCAGATATGTAAACATTATTAAGTGACTAAGAAACCGTAGAATAGTATAGAATATAGTATATACATATGAGATCAGTAATGCCAGATCTGTGACTAGTGTTCCATTCCTTAAAGTGGCCAGTGATTCCTAGGCTATGCCTATAGGCAGAAGCCTCTAATGTGCTAGTGATGACTGTTTAACAGTCTGATGGCCTTAAGATAGAAGCTGTTTTTCAGTCTCTCAGTAACTGCCATTTTTTCCTTAACTATAGACTTAAGAAGAAAGTTAAGCAAAGTTGCTATTCCTCAATAAAGTTATTGGAAATGTTCTTAATTGTTTTCCTGAGTTTCTTCCTTCAGAAGAAATTTAAGAAGAAATGGATTCTTGAAAATAATGCTTTAGGATTTGTTCTTGGAAATGTACCTTTAGGACAGCTAAACCCGTCTCTTGTGCAGACTGGGCCCAGAAGGTGAGCGTTTTAAAAATACATTATAACTAAAAACACCAATGTAAACCTTAATCTGAAAAGCTTTTAATGACATATTTGACAATAATTAATATTATTATTATAATTTTTGAAATGGTCATAATATCAAATGATGACAAACGCTAAATGTATTGATTAGAAAAGCTATTAAAATAACATAAGTCAAAAAACAGAATAATCAAACTGGAATATTTAGTAATTCAAAGCTTTTCTAATACTGTACATTAAAGGATTCTTTGGGTAGGTGCTAGAGAGAGGGAGAACCCACAGAGACCTCTCAGAGATCGGATGAATCCTCGACATGTCCCTGACCATGTTCTAGTGAGGAAATATCGACTACCACGAGACTCTATCATGTACTTGGCTGATCTTCTAAATGAAAACTTAAAAAGAAAGACCATGAGATCATGATAGCACTGAGATTCCTAGCATCGGGATCCTTTCAAGCCTTGCTTGCAGGGACAGTGGGAGTTAGTCAGTCCTCTGTGAGTCGGGTGGCTAGTGCGGTGTGTGATGCACTGTGTCGTCATGTGCAAAGATTCATCAAGTTCTCATCAACTGCAGCTGAACAAATAAGCACCAAACAAAAGTTTGAGGTGGCTAACTTCCCCAATGTCCTTGGTGTTGTGGATGGGACCCATGTGGCAGAAAAGGTCAGTGACGATAACCAGCTTCTGTCAAAACATGTCTACATAAGTAGAGTTTGCACACCATCAAAATGTATTATTTCAGTAGTATCGTGTCTTTGGCATCATTAAAGTGAAGACTGTTATTTTATCAAATCAATTCTCTGTAATTATTGTTACGTGATTAAACTAATCATGTAAATGTAATTAACTAGGAAGTTGAGGCACCAAGGAAAATCTTCAGATTACAAAGTTATATTTTCCTAATATAACTCCTTAGATAATTTAATATCTGATCAATTAGTCTTCTAATTAATGAATTATTCTTTACCTCACGTTAGTCTCATTCCAAACATCGTAAATTGTTGGTTATCTGTACGAACCCAGCCTTCACTATGAATCATCCATACACCAATTGTCTTAATCATTTATTTACTAACTAACAAAATAATCACAGAAATGCATAAACAAACAAACAGTAGATAAGGTTACAAGGAAATGATAGGGGAGGTTCCCTAGCGGGCTAAGCCGATATGACGGCTTGGTGGACAAAGGGAAGTGGGTGTGGACTGAGAACAGCGGGAAAGACAAAAAAGGAATCACTACACAGTTGATATTTATATTAATTGAAATGCTAATCCTTTAAACATGAACTCATTCGGGAATAACTCCAATCAATATACACTGCTCAAAAAAATAAAGGGAACACTTAAACAACACAATGTAACTCCAAGTCAATCACACTTCTGTGAAATCAAACTGTCCACTTAGGAAGCAACACTGATTGACAATAAATTTCACATGCTGTTGTGCGAATGGAATAGACAACAGGTGGAAATTATAGGCAATTAGCAAGACACCCCCAATAAAGGAGTGGTTCTGCAGGTGGTGACCACAGACCACTTCTCAGTTCCTATGCTTCCTGGCTGATGCTTTGGTCACTTTTGAATGCTGGCGGTGCTTTCACTCTAGTGGTAGCATGAGACGGAGTCTACAACCCACACAAGTGGCTCAGGTAGTGCAGCTCATCTAGGATGGCACATCAATGCGAGCTGTGGCAAGAAGGTTTGCTGTGTCTGTCAGCGTAGTGTCCAGAGCATGGAGGCGCTACCAGGAGACAGGCCAGTACATCAGGAGACGTGGAGGAGGCCGTAGGAGGGCAACAACCCAGCAGCAGGACCGCTACCTCCGCCTTTGTGCAAGGAGGAGCACTGCCAGAGCCCTGCAAAATGACCTCCAGCAGGCCACAAATGTGCAAAAAAATCCTACTAATATTAGGCTGTTTGCATCATAGCCTACCTTAGCCAGTTAAGTTATTTTATATAGGCTCTGAAGAAATAGACTCAAATTAAGCCCTCTTGTTTTTTGTAAATTAAAATTAAAATAATGATTATTGTTGAAATGAATTGCTTGACTGGTGTAGGTTTTCTCCATCTGTTGGTGTGCAACACTTGCATAACAAGTTAGCTATATTTTCAGCACCAGCCACTGTTCACCTCTTATTGATTGCGCTGTTGTTGCCGGCAGTTTTTTTAAATTGAACCTTTATTTAACTAGGCAAGTCAGGTAGGAACAAATTCTTATTTACAATGACGGCCTACCCCGGCCAAATCCGGATGACGCTGGGCCAATTGTGCGCCACCTTATGGCACTCCCAATCACGGTCGGATGTAATACAGCCTGAATTCAAGCCAGGGACTGTAGTAAAGCCTCTTGCACCGAGCTGCAGTGCCTTAGACCGCTGCGCCACTCTGGAGCCATGATGTCATGGCAAATTGAGGGGGAGGGGGGTTCACACCTAGCGCGGCTATTAGACAATTCTTTAGTAAAGGTTGAATAGTCTATTGTTCAGCTAATAGCCCATCCTGCTAAGCTTGTGAAAAACTATAATAATATTTTTTCCCTTTCCACATGTTAAAGATTTCAGTTGATAAAGTTTTTTTAGCCACAATCGGCCCCAACCCCAATTAATACATTTGGTGCAATTAATCAATAGTGTGCTGGACTTCGGGCAAGATTGTTGAGGGTTCGAAACCTGCTCCCTGCTTGTTTCATTACATTATTATGCCGGTCTCAGAGCAAATAGCCTGGCTTGTTACTTCCATCTCGTTCCTCGCTCTCTTACACACGTCATTCTCCGCCTGAGTGGCTCGCTTGTGGGCGTGCTGGAAGGATGTACTGTTTTTATTCTGTTTATATGATTTACAAATCAGCCTTTAGTTAAATCATGTTTCTAGTCTATTGCATAGTTACAATGTGTAATCTATGATGTCCCAGGAGCAGGAGTGGTAAAAACTGTTGAAGTGTATAATTTTAATACATACATGCATACACAGCATCATTCAAAGAATGGAGTTTGATACACCTGGTATTGGATATGACTGGAAAAATCTTGCTAAATAGAAATTTTTGTAAATTAACTTTATGACAAACAAATATGCACAATCGTTTGTCTCTACATTAACTAACATATTCCTCTCAATTGTATTTTTTTTGCTTGACCTGTTATGACGTTATAATTACTTACATTTGCTTCCACCATAAAGTCACCAGGGACGGGTGGTTCGCGTCAAATTCGTCATTGGAACCACTCGATATGATTGGTCATATAAAAACCTTGGGACCCAACTGCATAATGAGTGCTCTAACTCCCCATTGCGGTGGTCTGGAGCAATGAAGCCGTGCCGCTGGGTACCTTTAAGTCCCGCGGTGTAAGCTCGCAACTTTCAAAGGAGGAACCACTGTACCTCTGCTTGTTCTTCTGTCAAATGATCATAATGATCCATGGCTCCCACATCCGGCCACATGGGCATATGGATGAGGTCCAGTGTTATTCCTGGAAGATCATACACATCGTGTCGGCATGACAACAACATTTCAAGAGCTGTAGGCTCGATATGATGAGAGAAGTAAACAAGTGTGACGTTAGCTGCACGACTGGATACTTTTTTAACCATTAACGTAATCTTGGGCCACTGCCAAAGACGGCTACCAAACATTTAAATAAGGCAAGAAAACGAATTAAACGTGATGTATCTAGCTAGCTAGTAATTAACAATATATTACAATATTCTAGAAGTGTTATATAGCTAGAGTTAGCTCGTCAATTTGCAAAGAACTTGTCTAAATTAGCTAACGTTAACATCGTTAGCTATGTTGGCTAATTAGCTAACGTTAATGTTGTTTCGCGTTAGCTAGCTAGATAACTTACCAGTCGCGCAGTCCAAGTCGATGCCCCGAACGCAGTCCCTCTACCAACGTCTGTCCTGTCATGGACAACACCTTCTCCTCTAGCTGATCCACATGAACGGTCGATACCCCCCCTCCAGTCTACTTCAACTCCCTGCTTCTCTCAGCTCCCTTTTTCTTAGCAGCCGACTTGATGTCGGCCCACATCTTTTTTCACGGCGTCACTGTCCCTTGCCATACCCCCGACGGCAGAGACAGACTCTGCCACTATCGTCCATCCTCTCTTTTTGGTCTCTGCAGTGACCCCACAGTTATCGAGTCTCCCCAACAGCAACCTTTTCCTGGCTGCTATTTCTTTACCTAGCAGAGACCTGTAGATGACCTGGAGCCAGTGGGTTTGGCGATGAGTATGAAGCGAGTGCCAGCCAACGAGAGCGTACAGGTCGCAATGGTGGTAGTCTATGGGGCTTTGGTGACAAAACGGATGGCCCTGTGATAGAATGCATCCAATTTGTTGAGTAGAGTGTTGGAGGCTATTTTGTAAATGACATCACCGAAGTCGAGGATCGGTAGGATGGTCAGTTTTACGAGGGTATGTTTGGCAGCATGAGTGAAGGATGCTTTGTTGCGATATAGGAAGCCGATTCTAGATTTAATTTTGGATTGGAGATGCTTAATGTGAGTCTGGAAGGAGAGTTTACAGTCTAACCAGACACCTAGGTATTTGTAGTTGTCCACGTATTCTAAGTCAGAGCCATCCAGAGTAGTGATGCTGGACGGGCGGGCAGTGATCGATTGAATAGCATGCATTTAGTTTTACATGCATTTAAGAGCAGTTGGAGGCCACGGAAGGAGAGTTGTATGGCATTGAAGCTCGTCTGGAGGTTAGTTAACACAGTGTCCAAAGAGGGGCCAGAAGTATACAGAATGGTGTCGTCTGCGTAGATGTGGATCAAGGAATCACCCGCAGCAAGAGCGACATCATTGATATATACAGAGTAAAGGGTCGGCCCGAGATTTGAACCCTGTGGTACCCCCATAGAGACTGCCAGAGGTCCGGACAACAGGCCCTTCAATTTGACACACTGAACTCTATCTGAGAAGTAGTTGGTGAACCAGGCAAGGCAGTCATTTGAGAAACCAAGGCTGTTGAATCTGCCGATAAGAATGTGGTGATTGACAGAGTTAAATGCCTTGACCAGGTCGATGAAGATGGCTGCACAGTACTGTCTTTTATTGATGGCGATTATGATATCGTTTAGTACCTTGAGCGTGGCTGAGGTGCACCCGTGACCAGCTCGGAAACCGGATTGCACAGTGGAGAAGGTACGGTGGGATTCGAAATGGTCAGTGATCTGTGTTAACTTGGCTTTCGAAGACTTTGGAAAGGCAGGGTAGGATGGATATAGGTCTGTAACAGTTTGGGTCTAGAGTGTCACCGCCTTTGAAGAGGGGGATGACCGCGGCAGCTTTCCAATCTTTAGGAATCTCAGACGATACGAAAGAGAGGTTGAACAGACTAGAGTACCACAGTATAAGTCATAATACCCATAAAACCAAGAGATCAAACAGGGAAATGGTTCCAGTCGTTTTCCACCATTCATTTTTCCCATAGGGGGTTTAAAGCACTTAAAATAAATAAAATCAAATCTTATTGGCAACATACACATGGTTAGCAGATGTTAGTGCGAGTGTAGCAAAATGCTTTTGCTTCTAGTTCCGACCATGCAGTAATTTCTAACAAGTAATCTAACAATTTCACGACAACTACCTTTTACACACAAGTGTAAAGGAATGAATAAGAATATGTACATATAAATATATGGGTGAGCGATGGCCGAACGACATAGGCAAGATGCAGTAGATGGTATAGAGTACAGTATATACATATGAGATGAGTAATGTAGGGTATGTAAACATTATATAAAGTGTCATTGTTTAAAGTGACTAGTGACACATTTATTACATGCAATTTTTAATTATTAAAGTGGCTAGAGATTTGAGTCAGTATGTTGGCAGCAGCCACTCAATGTTAGTGATGGCTGTTTAACAGTCTGATGGCCTTGAGATAGAAGCTGTTTTTCAGTCTCTCGATCCCAGCTTTGATGCACCTGTACTGACCTCGCCTTCTGGATGATAGCGGGGTGAACAGGCAGTGGCTCGGGTGGTTGTTGTCCTTGATGATCTTTTTGGCCTTCCAGTGACATCGGGTGGTGTAGGTGTCCTGGAGGGCAGGTAGTTTGCCCCCGGTGAGACCTCACTACCCTCTGGAGAGCCTTACGGTTGTGGGCGGAGCAGTTGCCGTACCAGGCGGTGATACAGCCCGACCGGATGCTCTCGATTGTTCATCTGTAAAAGTATGTGAGGGTTTTTGTTGACAAAACAAATTTCTTCAGCCTCCTGAGGTTGAAGAGGCGCTGTTGCGCCTTCTTCACCACACTGTCTGTGTGGGTGGACCATTTCAGTTTGTCCGTGATGTGTAAGTCGAGGAACTTAAAACTTTCCACCTTCTCCACAACTGTCCTGTCGATGTGGATAGGGGGGTGCTCCTTCTGCTGTTTCCTGAAGTCCACGATCATCTCCTTTGTTTTGTTGACGTTAAGTGTGAGGTTATTTTCCTGACACCACACTCCGAGGGCCCGTTACCTCCTCTCTGTAGGCTGTCTCGTCGTTGTTGGTAATCAAGCTTACCACTGTAGTGTCGTCTGAAAACTTGATGATTGAGTTGGAGGCGTGCATGGCCACGCAGTCATGGGTGAACAGGGAGTACAGGAGAGGGCAGAGAACGCACCCTTGTGGGGCCCCAGTGTTGAGGATCAGCGGGGTGGAGATGTTGTTTCCTACCCTCACCACCTGGGAGCGTCCTGTAAGAAAGTCCAGAACCCAGTTGCACAGGGCAGGTCGAGCCCTATGGTGTTAAATGCTGAGCTGTAGTCGATGAACAGCATTCTTACATATTGGTATTTCCGGGTTGGAGCGAGCGGTCGCACTTCGCACTTTGGTCCGCAGGTAGTATAACTTTTCATTACATTTCATTACATTTCATTATAGTACAACGGTTTAATTTGTCTAATCTTAGCAATTTCTTCTTAGCTAGCTACATAGCCGTCTTTGTATCAAAGATAATTGCGTAATTATCGTATTTCGTCGTCCTAACGCAGTCTACACTGCTATCTGCCATCTGCCCAGCAGCTAGCCAGCTAGCAAACGTCCACCGTCTACCGAATAGCAGCACTTTGGTCCGCAGGTAGTATAACTTTTCATTACATTTCATTACATTTCATTATAGTACAACGGTTTAATTTGTCTAATCTTAGCAATTTCTTCTTAGCTAGCTACATAGCCGTCTTTGTATCAAAGATAATTGCGTAATTATCGTATTTCGTCGTCCTAACGCAGTCTACACTGCTATCTGCCATCTGCCCAGCAGCTAGCCAGCTAGCAAACGTCCACCGTCTACCGAATAGCAGCACTGTAGCAACTATTACACCCAACTGAACGACTTGATTAGTGTAGTGTTAGCTAGCTACATAGTTGTCTTTGCTGTCTTCGTATCCAAGATAATTGTGTAGTTTAGAGTGTGTAGTTTTAGAGTGATTATCTTAATTTACCGAGGCTAGCTAGCCAGCTATCTGTCGTCCTTAACGTAGGAGACACTGCTAGCTAGCCAACAGCTAGCCAACGTCTACCGAATAGAACTTCTGCACTCAACAACCCGGTCGCATTCCGCTTCGCTCCACAGGTAGTATCACATTTTCATTTCATTTCATTACAGTACAACGGTTTGATTTGTTTGATCGTAGCTAGCTACATAGCTAGCTACATAGCCGTCTTTGTATCAAAGATAATTGTGTAGTCTAGAGCGATTTTCTAGGTTAGCTAGCCAGCTATTGTCGTTCTCTTAACGCAACGTAACGTAATCAACACTGCTAGCTAGCCAGCTAGCCCCCGAATAGCAGCACTGTAGATACTATTACACTCAACGGAACGACTTGATTAGTGTAGTGTCAACAACGCAGCCACTGCCAGCTAGCCTACAAAGTCAACAACTGCCAGCTAGCCTACAAAGTCAACAACGCAGCCACTGCCAGCTAGCCTACTTCAGCAGTACTGTATCATCTTAATCATTTTAGTCAATAAGATTCTTGCTACGTAAGCTTAACTTTCTGAACATTCGAGACGCGTAGTCCACTTGCCACTCCAATCTCCTTTGCATTAGCGTAGTCTCTTCTGTAGCCTGTCAACTATGTGTCTGTCTATCCCTGTTCTCTCCTCTCTGCACAGACCATACAAACGCTCCACACCGCGTGGCATCGGCCACCCTAATCTGGTGGTCCCAGCGCGCACGACCCACGTGGAGTTCCAGGTCTCCGGTAGCCTCTGGAACTGCCGATCTGCGGCCAACAAGGCAGAGTTCATCTCAGCCTATGCCTCCCTCCAGTCCCTCGACTTCCTGGCACTGACGGAAACATGGATCACCACAGATAACACTGCTACTCCTACTGCTCTCTCTTCGTCCGCCCACGTGTTCTCGCACACCCCGAGAGCTTCTGGTCAGCGGGGTGGTGGCACCGGGATCCTCATCTCTCCCAAGTGGTCATTCTCTCTTTCTCCCCTTACCCATCTGTCTATCGCCTCCTTTGAATTCCATGCTGTCACAGTTACCAGCCCTTTCAAGCTTAACATCCTTATCATTTATCGCCCTCCAGGTTCCCTCGGAGAGTTCATCAATGAGCTCGATGCCTTGATTAGCTCCTTTCCTGAGGACGGCTCACCTCTCACAGTTCTGGGCGACTTTAACCTCCCCACGTCTACCTTTGACTCATTCCTCTCTGCCTCCTTCTTTCCACTCCTCTCCTCTTTTGACCTCACCCTCTCACCTTCCCCCCCTACTCACAAGGCAGGCAATACGCTCGACCTCATCTTTACTAGATGCTGTTCTTCCACTAACCTCACTGCAACTCCCCTCCAAGTCTCCGACCACTACCTTGTATCCTTTTCCCTCTCGCTCTCATCCAACACTTCCCACACTGCCCCTACTCGGATGGTATCGCGCCGTCCCAACCTTCGCTCTCTCTCCCCCGCTACCCTCTCCTCTTCCATCCTATCATCTCTTCCCTCTGCTCAAACCTTCTCCAACCTATCTCCTGATTCTGCCTCCTCAACCCTCCTCTCCTCCCTTTCTGCATCCTTTGACTCTCTATGTCCCCTATCCTCCAGGCCGGCTCGGTCCTCCCCTCCCGCTCCGTGGCTCGACGACTCATTGCGAGCTCACAGAACAGGGCTCCGGGCAGCCGAGCGGAAATGGAGGAAAACTCGCCTCCCTGCGGACCTGGCATCCTTTCACTCCCTCCTCTCTACATTTTCCTCTTCTGTCTCTGCTGCTAAAGCCACTTTCTACCACTCTAAATTCCAAGCATCTGCCTCTAACCCCAGGAAGCTCTTTGCCGCCTTCTCCTCCCTCCTGAATCCTCCTCCCCCTCCCCCCCCTCCTCCCTCTCTGCAGATGACTTCGTCAACCATTTTGAAAAGAAGGTCGACGACATCCGATCCTCGTTTGCTAAGTCAAACGACATCGCTGGTTCTGCTCACACTGCCCCACCCTGTGCTCTGACCTCTTTCTCCCCTCTCTCTCCAGATGAAATCTCGCGTCTTGTGACGGCCGGCCGCCCAACAACCTGCCCGCTTGACCCTATCCCCTCCTCTCTTCTCCAGACCATTTCCGGAGACCTTCTCCCTTACCTCACCTCGCTCATCAACTCATCCCTGACCGCTGGCTACGTCCCTTCCGTCTTCAAGAGAGCGAGAGTTGCACCCCTTCTGAAAAAACCTACACTCGATCCCTCCGATGTCAACAACTACAGACCAGTATCCCTTCTTTCTTTTCTCTCCAAAACTCTTGAACGTGCCGTCCTTGGCCAGCTCTCCCGCTATCTCTCTCAGAATGACCTTCTTGATCCAAATCAGTCAGGTTTCAAGACTAGTCATTCAACTGAGACTGCTCTTCTCTGTATCACGGAGGCGCTCCGCACTGCTAAAGCTAACTCTCTCTCCTCTGCTCTCATCCTTCTAGACCTATCGGCTGCCTTCGATACTGTGAACCATCAGATCCTCCTCTCCACCCTCTCCGAGTTGGGCATCTCCGGCGCGGCCCACGCTTGGATTGCGTCCTACCTGACAGGTCGCTCCTACCAGGTGGCGTGGCGAGAATCTGTCTCCTCACCACGTGCTCTCACCACTGGTGTCCCCCAGGGCTCTGTTCTAGGACCTCTCCTATTCTCGCTATACACCAAGTCACTTGGCTCTGTCATAACCTCACATGGTCTCTCCTATCATTGCTATGCAGACGACACACAACTAATCTTCTCCTTTCCCCCTTCTGATGACCAGGTGGCGAATCGCATCTCTGCATGTCTGGCAGACATATCAGTGTGGATGACGGATCACCACCTCAAGCTGAACCTCGGCAAGACGGAGCTGCTCTTCCTCCCGGGGAAGGACTGCCCGTTCCATGATCTCGCCATCACGGTTGACAACTCCATTGTGTCCTCCTCCCAGAGCGCTAAGAACCTTGGCGTGATCCTGGACAACACCCTGTCGTTCTCAACCAACATCAAGGCGGTGGCCCGTTCCTGTAGGTTCATGCTCTACAACATCCGCAGAGTACGACCCTGCCTCACACAGGAAGCGGCGCAGGTCCTAATCCAGGCACTTGTCATCTCCCGTCTGGATTACTGCAACTCGCTGTTGGCTGGGCTCCCTGCCTGTGCCATTAAACCCCTACAACTCATCCAGAACGCCGCAGCCCGTCTGGTGTTCAACCTTCCCAAGTTCTCTCACGTCACCCCGCTCCTCCGCTCTCTCCACTGGCTTCCAGTTGAAGCTCGCATCCGCTACAAGACCATGGTGCTTGCCTACGGAGCTGTGAGGGGAACGGCACCTCAGTACCTCCAGGCTCTGATCAGGCCCTACACCCAAACAAGGGCACTGCGTTCATCCACCTCTGGCCTGCTCGCCTCCCTACCACTGAGGAAGTACAGTTCCCGCTCAGCCCAGTCAAAACTGTTCGCTGCTCTGGCCCCCCAATGGTGGAACAAACTCCCTCACGACGCCAGGACAGCGGAGTCAATCACCACCTTCCGGAGACACCTGAAACCCCACCTCTTTAAGGAATACCTAGGATAGGATAAAGTAATCCTTCTCACTCCCCCCCCCCTTAAAAGATTTAGATGCACTATTGTAAAGTGGCCGTTCCACTGGATGTCATAAGGTGAATGCACCAATTTGTAAGTCGCTCTGGATAAGAGCGTCTGCTAAATGACTTAAATGTAAATGTAAATGTATTCCTCTTGTCCAGATGGGTTAGGGCAGTGTACAGTGTGATTGCAATTGCGTCATCTGTGGACCTATTGGGGCGGTAAGCAAATTGGAGTGGGTCTAGGGTCTCAGGTAGGGTGGAGGTGATATGATCCTTGACTAGTCTCTCAAAGCACTTCATGATGAAGGAAGTGAGTGCTATGGGGCGATAGTCGTTTAGCTCAAATAAGGGATGTGTTTCATGCAGATTTACCCTGGCCTAACATTTTGATAACCGTCGAAATCTCTCTCGGACAAGATAACTTTAATCAGTATATTCACCTGTATTTACCCCCCCAAAATGAAATGCTAATTAGCTGCTATTATGGTTATCATAAACTACAAATGCCATGATGATCTGGATGAGACTTCCGAAACGAGGCTAAGGTAAGAATCTCTGGATTAACTACAGTGCATTTGGAAAGTATTCAGACCCATTGACATTTTCCACATTTTGTTATGTTACAGCCTCATTCTAAAATGGATTATAGTTTTTCCCCCTCATCAATCTACACACAATACCCCATATTGACAAAGCAAAAACTGGTTTTTAGACATTTTTGCACATTTATACAACATTAAAAAATATATATCACATTTACATAAGTATTTAGAACCTTTACTCAGTACTTTATTGAAGCACCTTTGGCAGCGATTAATCCCTGGAGTCTTCTCGGGTATGACACTACAAGGTTGGTACACCTGTATTTGGGGAGTTTTTCCCATTCTTCTCTGCAGATCCTCTCAAGCTCTGTCAGGTTGTATGGGGAGCGTCGCTGCACAGCTATTTTCAGGTCTCTCCAGAGATGTTAGATCGGGTTCAAGTCCAGGCTCTGGCTGTGCGACTCCGGGACAAGTCTCTGAATGTCCTTAAGACACTTCTGCGTTGTCTTGGCTGTGTGCTTAGGGTCGTTGTCCTGTTGGAAGGTGAACCTTCTCCCCCAGTTTGAGGTGCTGAGCGCTCCGGAACTGGTTGTCATCAAGGATCTCTCTGTACTTTTCTCCGTTCATCTTTCCCTCGATCCCGACTAGTCTCCCAGTCCCTGCCACTGAAAAACATCCCCACAGCATGATGCTGCCACCACCATGATTCACCGTAGGGATGGTGCCAGGTTTCCTCCAGACGTGACGCTTGGCATTCAGGCCGAAGAGTTCAATCTTGGTTTCATCAGACCAGAGAATCTTGTTCATTAGTTGCCTTTTGGCAAACTCAAAGCGGGCGGTCATGTGCCTTTTACTGAGCAGTGTCTTCCGTCTGGTCACTTTACCATAAAGGCCCAATTGCTCAGTTTGGCCGGGCAGCCAGCTCTAGGAAGAGTCTTGGTGGTTCCAAACTTCTTCCATTTAAGAATGATGGAGGCCACTGTGTTCTTGGGGACCTTCAATGCTGCAGATTTTTTCCCCCTCTGACATGCACTGTCAACTGTGGGACATTATGTAGACAGGTGTGTGCCTTTCCAAATCATGTCCAATCAATTGAATTTACCACAGGTGGACTCCAATCAAGTTGTAGAAACATCTCAAGGATGATCAATAGAAACAGGATCCACCGGAGCTCAATTTCGAGTTTCATAGAAAAGGGTCTGAATACTTATGTAAATAAGATATGTTTTTTTTATTTTTAATACATTTGCAACAATTTCTAAACCTGTTTTTGCTTTGTCATTATGGGGTATTGTGTGTATATTGAAAAAAATATTTTTATCATCAATCTATTTTAGAATAAGGCTGTAACGTAACGATTGGAACCATTTCCCTGTTTGACCACTAGGTTTTATGACACTTCCACTGTGTGGCTCTAAAGGCCTACTGTAGCTCTGATTGGCTATGGCACATCAGTCTGTGTAGACTCTGGTCCTGGACAAGACAGATGTTTTTATTAGATTTATTTACTGCAGTGTCTATTAATTGTCCAAATGCATGGCCGCTTTCACACAGTATATTGCTAAACATTCTATGAATGTATGTAAACGTAAAAATGCCCATATCTAAGTGCTTGCTTGTCAGAAAATGTGTTATATCAAGCGTTTCCACTGCCATTTCTCACATAATTCAGTTGTCTTTTCTTTTTTAGATAACTAGTAGCTAGCTTTTGCTACTCTTATCTAAAATGAGTGAGCTAGCGTAACATAAGGGATTCCATTCCAAGCACAGAGGAGTTATTCTATTTGTTAGAGGAATGTTATTAGGTTCCATACAAGCCTTTCATTCTAATAGTAATACATCATATTCTTGACCTTCAACACATGCACAGCCTTTGGAAGGAAAAAAACAAAGTTGGGAGAGTAAAAGTCTCCCATTCAATGGTGTTCTGTTTCAAGTTGTGGGCACAAAGACATGAATGCCACCTGGGGAAAGGCAAAAGCCAAAGAGAAATATGCTGCTGAATTGAACAAGGCGGCAGTCATTTCTACGACAGATCACTGTAATTTATACTATACATTTGTACAAAATTCATTTCATTTTAATAATGTTGAAGTACTACCTAACAATGGAATGTTACTCAATAAAATTTAAGAAGATGGGACTTTAAATGGGTGTCCCAACTCTTTGGTCACTAAAGATCCCATGGCACTTATTGCAAGAGAATGTAATGATAAGTACCATTTCATGTGTAATGTGTATGTCAAACTGTATTCTTACCATGTAATACTGTGTATAAAAGTACCATGTATGTAAAGTATATGAATAATGTACTATATTTGTGACAGAAATTGTGTAAAAAACTAAAATGACTCAAGTAAAAGTCCACCAGTAAAATAATACTTGAGTAAAAGTTTCTGGTTTTAAATATAAGTACAGTGGTGGAAAAAGTACTCAAATATTATACATCCAATTAAGCAAATCAGACAGCATGATTATCTTGTTTTTATATTTATGGACAGCCAGAGACACAGTCCAACCCTCAGACATCACAAACACAGTATTTGTGTTTAGTGAGTCCGCCAGATCAGAGGCAGTAGGGATGACAACGCGTTATATGGATAGGTGTGCGAATTGGACCATATTGCTGTCCTGCCTGAGCATTACAAATTTATATTTTGGGTGTCAGGGAAAATGTGAGTAAAAAGTACATATTTTCTTTAGGAATGTAGTGGAGTAAAAGTTATCAAAAATATAAAATAATGCAGCCCAAAAAACAACTTAAGCAGTACTTAAGGCCTAGCTCCTAGACTATTGTTTCTGCTCACGATATGCCTGAGTATTGATAAAGAAATCAGCTAATAAATTATACAAACTTTGACAATATTCTGCAGCTAAATACAAAGATCCTACAATTTGTATTCTGTATGTAATTATATTAATATTTCTCAGAGTTGGCATGACAAAGGGAATGGCTAGTATGTGAGTTCTGCAACACTCAATATTATGAAAGCTTTTCCATGGACCCCATTTGGACTACTACACCCGCCACACAAATAATGGATCTTCCACTGTTGTGTGAAAACGAAACATAACATTAAAAAAATAAACATTACATAGGCCTACTTCTTTCTTTTAATATTCAGGTTAGTCCTTCATTTTCAAATCTTCTTAAAGAATTCTGTAACATTAAAGTGTTTGTGCCAGATGACTAAACTGTAACCATTTTCATAAAAAAAGGCCATTAAGACAGAATTCTACCTCTATTTTGATATATAAACATATACAAATTGCAGAAAAGTACTTTACTACTGTCCCTTATTTAAATCTATTTTAACATATAACGACTGACTGAATATGTACGCACAAGGTCCATCCTTACATGCACACACATTTCTCCCAATCAAATAAGGAAAGCTCTTTATGGATACATATAAATAAGCCAGTAATTTTTTTAAATAAACTGACAAATGATTTATTTACAAATGTTACCCCTTAAATGCTGTACAAGACTGGCACCTTTAGTTGGCACTCATTTAGCATGATCAGTGCGTTCCTGTAATGCACAGTACAAAAACAACAAAATGTCACAATTGACATATGCTAATAACTTTGAAAACAAACTTACATGCAACTCACATCAACTTACATTTAGCTATATGCATGCGACATAAGTCTGCTTTTCAGAAGTGGAACTGACAATATACACAGTACATTACAATAGTAATGTAAAATGTTAAATGCTTTGACTCCCACAGCCATTGGCAGCATATGATGATTTCCACACTTTGGAAATCACGAAGGGGCAATCAAGGATTTTAAATAGACCTGTTGCCCGCTTTCAAGATGTCTTAATAATACTACAGAGGTTAGCAGGATCTCATCTTTGTGCGGGAGTGTGACTAGTGGTGGCATGCAAACCTGCAGAAGCTCCAGACATACAGTGCATTCAGAAAGTATTCAGACCCCTTCCCTTTTTCCACACTTTGTTAGGTTACAGCCTTATTCTAAAATGTATTACATTAAATCAATCTATTCACAATAACCCATAATGACAAAAGCAAAAACAGGTAAAAAATGTTTGCAAATGTATAAAAAAATAAAAGTAGTCAGACCTTTTGCTAGGAGACTCAAAATTGAGCTCAGGTGCATTCTGTTCCCATTAATCATCCTTGAGATGTTTCTAGAACATGAGTCCACCTGTGGTAAATTCAATTGATTGGACATGATTTGGAAATGGCCACACCTGTCTATATAAAAAGGTCCCACAGTTGACAGTGCATGTCAGAGCAAAAACCAAGACATGAGGTCGAAGGAATTGTCCGTAGACCTCAGAGACAGGATTCTATCGAGTCACAGATCTGGAGAAGGGTACCAAAAAATGTCTGCAGCATTGAAGGTCCCCAAGAACACAGTGGCTTTCATCATTCTTAAAATGGAATAAGTTTGGAACCACCAAGACTTCCTAGAGCTGGCATCCTGGCCTAACTGAGCAATCAGGGGAGAAGGGCCTTGGTCAGGGATGTGACCAAGAACCCAATGGTCACTGACAGAGCTGTAGAGTTCCTCTGTGGAAATGGGAGAACCTTCCAGAAGGACAACCATCTCTGCAGCACTCCACCAAATCAGGCCTTTATGGTAGAGTGGCCAGACAGGAAGCCACTCCTCAGTAAAAGGCACGACAGCCCGCTTTGAGTTTGCCAAAAGGCACCTAAAGACCATGAGAAACAAGATTCTCTGGTCCGATGAAACCAAGATTGAACTCTTTGGCCTGAATGCCAAACGTCACATCTGGAGGAAACCTGGCACCATCCCTACGGTGAAGCATGGTGCTGGCAGCATCATGATCGAGGGAAAGATGAAAGGAGAAAAGTACAGAGAGATCCTTGATGAAAACCTGATCCAGAGCGCTCAGGACTAGGGTGAAGATTCACCTTCCAACAGGACAACGTCACAGTGGCTTCGGGACAAGTCTCTGAATGTCCTTGAGTGGTGCAGCCGGAGCCACGACTTGAATCTGATCAAACATCTCTGGAGAGACCTGAAAATAGCTGTGCAACAACGCTCCCCATCCAATCTGACAGAGCTTGAGAGGATCTGCAGAGAAGAATGGGGGAAACTCCCCAAATACAGGTGTGCCGAGCTTTTAGCGTCATACCCAAGAAGACTCAAGGCTGTAATCATTGCCAAAGGTGCTTCAACAAAAGCACTGAGTAAAGGGTCTAAATACTTATGTAAATGTGATATTTCAATTTTTTTGTTTTTAATACAATTCAAAAAAACTGTTTTTGCTATTGTTAAAAGGCTATTGTGTGTAGATTGAATAGGGGAAAACAAATATTTAATCCATTTTAGAATAAGGCTGTACCATAACAAAATGTGGAAAAAGTCAAGGGGTCTGAATACTTTCCGAATGCACTGTAGGCTTCAGTAACACAATTTGAACATGCTAACAATACAATTCTAAAATAACCATGACATGTTGACCATTTAAATATCTTTCTAAATCCTTGGATGAAATTCAAAATGTTGCAAGTGATGTATAATACTATTATACAGTATCAAGTTAAATCATGAAATCAACCTAGGCTCAGGTCAGAAAACAACAAGCAATTCATATTTGCTTAAATGAGAAATAAGCGTATGGATTGGATTGATGCTGAATTCAATTAAACAATGACATTTTCAAAATTAACCTCATTGATGGTAGGTGGCTCAGTGGCATATGACCCAAAATCCATTAGAACATTAACAGACCCTTTGCTTATTCAATTTAGACCACACATTCTTTGATAGAAACATTTCTGAGATCTATCACTCTGAAAACATATGGCACAGACATGAAACAGGCAAAATGGGCATGTAGAATTGAAGGTAAGTCGTAAAAATACTTCCAAATGTATCACAATGCTAACAAGAAGATAATTGATTAACTATATTTCATGTAAGCCACATTTATAATCGTCTTTCATATACATTGAGTGTACAAAACATTAAGAACACCTGCTCTTTTCACGACAAACTGATCAGGTGAAAGCTATGATCCCCTTATTGATGTCACCTGTTAAATACACTACAAGTGTAGATGAAGAGGAGAAGACAGGTTTAAAAATGATTTTTAAGCCTCGAGACAATTGAGACATGGCTTGTGTATGCGTGCCATTCAAAGGGTGAATAGGCAAGTGCCTATTTAAGTGCCTTTGGATGGGGTAGTAGGTGCCAGGGGTTCTTAATGTTTTGTACACTCAGTGTATAGTTAGTTATGTGTATCAATCATTATCCTTTTAGTGTTTTT
This sequence comes from Salvelinus alpinus, assembly GCF_045679555.1. Lineage (NCBI taxonomy): Eukaryota > Metazoa > Chordata > Actinopteri > Salmoniformes > Salmonidae > Salvelinus > Salvelinus alpinus. Next base: position 52,487,191 of record NC_092104.1, on the reverse strand, counting down.
GACAACAAAGTTGCAATACAGTAGCTCTAGCAAAGGGGTAAGAGTGGAATGTGTTAATACACATTTTAAATCAGATTTGGATGATACAGAGTATTACATAACAAAACGAATAATTTCAGGTTGAAGGAAATTAAAATGAATTCTAAAAGCCAAAGTAAACAAAAAATATTATAATTAAATAATTGATGAACTTTGCACAATCAATCAGCCAAATTGCTAAGGGAAATTACTCTAATACAATTTCGATTTGACAGAGTAGTAGAGGTCTAGACACCCATTTCGGAAGAATGCAAGTGTGGCCGACATAAAATAACACCGATTAAAAACTAAAAGGAAGAAGCGCTTGGATTTCCTTGGTCTCAGAAACTACCCTTATGTGAAGGACAATTTCACAATGGCAGTTCATACAAGTACAGAAGTAAGGAATAAAATGAAATCACAGAATTTCATGTAATACCCTTCTTTTTAAACTGATTACTAGGGTGTTTGACTGATACAGTAATATGCCATTTAGCCGACGCTTGTATCCAAAGCGACTTACAGTCACGCGTGCATACATTTTACATATGGATGGGGGAATCGAATCCACTACCCTGGCGTTACAAGTGCCATGCTCTACCAACTGAGCTACAAAGGACCACAGCTGTTGGACTGATGCATGCTAAATTCTGAGGATGTTAAACCCACAAGTTAACAAAAGTGGTGGAAACATGTTACGAGAACCTCACAAGAATTCATTTACAGCATCATAGACATGAACAAAAAAAAAAAAAAACTGATTAGGCTCCTGGTGTCTGGCCCAATTGAACAGAGTAAATGTTCAGACATGGTGAATTCTGCAGAGGTCTCTTCTTTTCAAACAAAAGTGGACTTCAGACAAAGTACACTAAAAGCTTTCGCATTGGAAGCAGTGACACAGGAAATGACAAGTTTCACATTCGTAGCATGTGAAGGAATTGTCCATTTAACTGGAAATTGATGTCTCAAAGAAATCCTGAAACCATTTGCCACGGTCTGTGAATCAATGATTTTCTCAATTATCCTAAGACGTTTTTACTAAATCGTAGACGTAGATGTGAAAGTCGTCATCAAACTTGATGAAATACACAGAGGGTTTGGCATCAACCTGATGGATAACCATGCCTGTCCTTTTGCCGCCATCCTCTTTGGCATATTCCACTTGTTTGCCAACAAGGCTATCCACCACTTCTCCAGGCTCTCTCTCGGTTGGGGTCGAGTCATCTGCAAAAGCATAGAATATTACCAGCTTTAGTGAGATAATTTGTTGACTACATTTATGTAGTATGATTGTATCTACCGTAATACAAATTAGAATTACATGTTTTTAAAGAAAGAGTGATAGAGACATTAAACAACGCCTACAGTGTTAACACTAAATATAATTTCTGATGGACTCACTTGAATCAGGCATTATCCGGAGATCCCCCTCTTTGTAGTCATCCAAGAGCTGGTACATGTACAAAACAGGGTCCTTTTCGTAAGTAATGTAGAACCATGTGTTCATAATGGGAGCCCGTGCTAGCACCATGCCCCTCCACTCCTCCTTTGGTCCTTCATCTTGCTCAAACATGTGCTCCACTGCTTTGCCTATCATGGTTTCTGCTAGCTGTGCATCACTGACGCGAGCTGGAGCTGCATTACAGAGAGCAGTTTCAAATGAATAGCAAATATGGCTATGAAAAGACATGTAAAGTAATTTGTAACAAACTAAGCAACAAAAAAAACGTCCCCTTTTCAGGACCCTGTCTTTCAAAGATAATTTGTAAAAATCCAAATAACTTCACAGATCTTCATTGTAAAGTGTTTAAACACTGTTTCCCATGCTTGTTCAATGAACCATAAACAATTAATGAACATGCACCTGTGGAACGGTCGTTAAGACACTAACAGCTTACAGACGGTAGGCAATTAAGGTCACAGTTATGAAAACTTAGGACACTAGAGAGGCCTTTCTACTGACTCTGAAAAACACCAAAAGAAAGATGTCCAGTGTCCCTGCTCATATGCGTGAACGTGCCTCAGGCATGCTGCAAGGAGGCATGAGGACTGCAGATGTGGCCAGGCGAACAAATTGCAATGTTCGTACTGTACTCTAAGACAGTGACACAGGGAGACAGGACGGACAGCTGATCGTCCTCGCAGTGGCAGACCATGTGTAACAACACCTGCAGGACAGGTACAGGATGGCAACAACAACTGCCGAGTTACACCAGGAACGCACAATCACTCCATCAGTGCTTAGACTGCCCACAATAGGCTGAGAGAGGCTGGACTGAGGGCTTGTAGGCCTGTTGTAAGGCAAGTCCTCACCGGCAACAACGTCGCCTATGGGCACAAACTCACCGTCGCTGGACTGGGAAAAAGTGCTCTTCACTGACGAGTCGCGGTTTGGTCAGATTTGCGTTTATCGCCGAAGGAATGAGCGTTACACCGAGGCCTGTACTCTGGAGCGGGATCGATTTGGAGGTGGAGGGTCCGTCATGGTCTGGGGCGGTGTGTCACAGCATCATCGGACTGAGCTTGTTGTCATTGCAGGCAATCTCAACGTGGTGCGTTACAGGGTAGACATCCTCCTCCCTCATGTGGTACCCTTCCTGCAGGCTCTTCCTGACATGACGCTTCAGCATGACAATGCCACCAGCCATACTGCTCGCTCTGTGCGTGATTTCCTGCAAGACAGGAATGTCAGTGTTCTGCCTAGGCCAGCGAAGAGCCCAGATCTCAATCCTATTGAGCACGTCTGGGAACTGTTGGATCGGAGGGTGAGGGCTAGGGACATTCCCCCCAGAAATGTCCGGGAACCCGCAAGTGCCTTGGTGGAAGAGTGGGGTAATATCTCTCAGCAAGAACTGGCAAATCTGGTGCAGTCCATGAAGAGGAGATGTACTGCAGTACTTAATGCAGCTGGTGGCCACACCAGATACTGACTGTTACTTTTGATTTTGACCCCCCCCCCCCTGTTCAGGGACACATTATTCCATTTCTGTTAGTCACATGTCTGTGGAACTTGTTCAGTTTATGTCTCACGTGTTGAATTTTGTTATCTTCATACAAATATTTACACATGTTAAGTTTGCTGAAAATAAACGCAGTTGACAGTGAGAGGACATTTCTTTTTTTGCAGAGTTTATAAGGTATGCATGATCAAAAACACATCTAGCACGAGTGCATTGGTTCTAACATACTCATACTATACAGACAAATGTAATATGCTTATGGTAGAGCAAGGCCGACTTTTGTCATGTCTTCACAATACCTACCAACTCGGTCTGGTAAAACCTCCAGGCCTTGCACCCTCTCATCTTTGTGAAGCTCAAGTCCATAGATGCAGTCAAATCCATCATACTTGATCAGGTAGAGAGATGGGTTGACAGGGACTTGATCGAGAACTGTTCCTTTCCACTGGGAAACCTTGGTATCTTCCTTCCACTGGTGCGTTATCCTGCAACCCACTATGTTTCGTCTGGGTTGGGCAATAGGCTTGCTTGGACCAACATTCTTCTGCTTCCTATAGAGATCCCAATATGAGGAGGAGGTACGTAATGTCAAATCAATATATCCACACATCTGTCTGTTTGGAAGACAACCTGCTTTTGGTCTTATGCTGTATCTACACAATGAGAACTTACTTGTGGGAATTTTTCTTCTTGATCAGATTTGCAGATACCCCAGTATTCCCTAAAATGACAAACAAACATGTGCATGAAATATCTCCCCAAAATTACAAGAATAAATCAGCCTACAGAAAGTATTCATACCTCTTGACTTATTCCACACTTTGTTGTTACAGCCTGAATTCTAAATGTATTAAATATTTTTTTTTTCCCTAAATACCCATTATGACAAAGTGTAAACATGTTTTTTGAAATTGAGAAATGTATTGAAAATGAAATACATACAGTTGTCGGAAGTCTACATACACCTTAGCCAAATACATTTAAACTAAGTTTTACAATTTCTGACATTTAATCCTAGTAAAAATTCCCTGTCTTAGGTTAGTTAGGATCACCAATTTATTTTAAGAATGTGAAATGTCAGAATAATAATAATTGAGAATGATTTATTTCAGCTTTTTTTTTCTTCATCACATTTCAAGTGGGTCAGAAGTTTAAATACACTCAATTAGTATTTGGTAGCATTGCCTTTAAATTGTTTAACAATAAGTTGGGTAAATTTTTGCCAATTCCCCCTGACAGAGCTGGTGTAACACAGTCAAGATTGTAGGCCTCCTTGCTCGCACACGCTTATTCAGTTCTGCCCACAATTCTTCTATGGGATTGAGGTCAGGGCTTTGTGATGGCCACTCCAATACCTTGACTTTGTTGTCCTTAAGCCATTTTGCCACAACTTTGGAAGTATGCTTGGGGTCATTGTCCATTTGGAAGACCCATTTGCGACCAAGCTTTAACTTCCTGACTGATGTCTTGAGATGTTGCTTCAATATATCCACAATTTTCTTTCCTCGTGATGCCATCTATTTTGTGAAGTGCACCAGTCCCTCCTGCAGCAAAGCACCCCCACAATATGATGCTGCCACCCCCGTGCTTCACGGTTGGGATGGTGTTTTTCGGCTTGCAAACGCCCCCCCCCCCTTTTCCTCCAAACATAACGATGGTGATTATGTCCAAACAGTTCTATTTTTGTTTCATCAGACCAGAGGACATTTCTCCCAAAAGTACAATCTTTGTCCCCATGTGCAGTTGCAAACCGTAGTCTGGCTTTTATATGGCGGTTTTGGAGCAGTGGCTTCTTCCTTGCTGAGTGGCCTTTCAGGTTATGTCAATATAGGACTCGTTTTACTGTGGATTTAGATACTTCTGTTACCAACTACTTTGCAGACAGAGTTCAGTGTGTCAAATCGGAGGGCATGTTGTCCGGTCCTCTGGCAGTCTCTATGGGGGTACCACAGGGTTCAATTCTCGGGCCGACTCTTTTCTCTGTATACATCAATGATGTTGCTCTTGCTGCGGGCGATTCCCTGATCCACCTCTACGCAGACGACACCATTCTATATACTTCCGGCCCTTCCTTGGACACTGTGCTATCTAACCTCCAAACGAGCTTCAATGCCATACAACACTCCTTCCGTGGCCTCCAACTGCTCTTAAACGCTAGTAAAACCAAATGCATGCTTTTCAACCATTCGCTGCCTGCACCCGCACGCCCGACTAGCATCACCACCCTGGACGGTTCCGACCTAGAATATGTGGACATCTATAAGTACCTAGGTGTCTGGCTAGACTGCAAACTCTCCTTCCAGACTCATATCAAACATCTCCAATCCAAAATCAAAGCAAGAATCGGCTTTCTATTCCGTAACAAAGCCTCCTTCACTCACGCCGCCAAACTTACCCTAGTAAAACTGACTATCCTACCGATCCTCGACTTCGGCGATGTCATCTACAAAATAGCTTCCAATACTCTACTCAGCAAACTGGATGCAGTTTATCACAGTGCCATTCGTTTTGTTACTAAAGCACCTTATACGACCCACCACTGCGACCTGTATGCCCTAGTCGGCTGGCCCTCGCTACATGTTCGTCGTCAGACCCACTGGCTCCAGGTCATCTACAAGGCTATGCTAGGTAAAGTGCCGCCTTATCTCAGTTCACTGGTCACGATGGCTACACCCACCCGCAACACGCGCTCCAGCAGGTGTATCTCACTGATCATCCCTAAAGCCAAAACCTCATTTGGACGCCTTTCCTTCCAGTTCTCTGCTGCCTGCGACTGGAACGAATTGCAAAAATCTCTGAAGTTGGAGACTTTTATCTCCCTCAACAACTTTAAAAATCTGCTATCCGAGCAGCTAACCGATCGCTGCAGCTGTACATAGTCCATCTGTAAACTACCCACCCAATTTACCTACCTCACCCCCCATACTGCTTTTATTTATTTACTTTTCTGCTCTTTTGCACACCAGTATCTCTTCTTGCACATGATCATCTGATGATTTATCACTCCAGTGTTAATCTGCTAAATTGTAATTATTCGATTTATTGCCTACCTCATGCCTTTTGCACACATTGTATATAGATTCTCTTTTTTTCTACCATGTTATTGACTTGTTTATTGTTTACTCCATGTGTAACTCTGTGTTGTCTGTTCACACTGCTATGCTTTATCTTGGCCAGGTCGCAGTTGCAAATGAGAACTTGTTCTCAACTAGCCTACCTGGTTAAATAAAGGTGAAAAAAAATAAAAAATAAAAAAAATACTTCTGTTCCCGTTTCCTCCAACATCTTCACAAGTTCCTTTGCTGTTGTTCTGGCATTTATTTGCACTTTTCGCACCTAAGTACGTTCATCTCTAGGAGACAGAACGCGTCTCCTTCCTGAGCGGTATGACGGCTGTGCTGTCCCATGGTGTTTATACTTGCGTACTGTTGTTTGTACAGATGAACGTGGTACCGTCAGGCATTTGGAAATTGCTCCCAAGGATGAACCAGACTTGTGGAGGTCTACAATAATTTTTCTGAGGTCTTGGCTGATTTCTTTTGATTTTTTCATGATGTCAAGCAAAGAGGCACTGCGTTAGAAGGTAGGCCTTGAAATACATCCACAGGTACACCTCCAATTGACTCAAATGATGTCAATTAGGCTATCAGAAGATGCTAAAGCCTTGACATAATTTTCTGGAATTTTCCAAGCTGTTTAAAAGGCACAGTCAACTTAGTGTATGTAAACTTCTGACCCACTGGAAGTGTGATACAGTGAATTAAAAGTGAAATAATCTGTCGGAAAAATGACTTGTCATGCACAAAGTAGATGTCCTAACCGACTTGCCAAAATTATAATTTTTTTAACAAGAAATTTGTGGAGTTGTTGAAAAACGAGTTTTAATGACTCCAACCTAAGTGTATGTAAACTTCCGACTTCAACTGTAAATCTCATTTACATAAGTATTCACAGCCCTGAGTCTTGCCATAGATTTTCAAGCAGATTTAAGTCAAAATTGTAACTCGGCCATATAAACTCTCCAGTCCTGAACGATTACAAGCATACCAGCCACCAAAATATGGAGAGTGGTACTCGGTAATGTGTTGTATTTACCCCAAACATTACACTTTGTATTCAGGACAAAAAATATATTGCTTTGCCACATATTTTGCAGTATTACTTCAGTGCCTTGTTGCAAACATGATGCATGTTTTGGAATATTTTTATCCTGTACAGGCTTCCTTCTTTTCACTCTGTCAATTAGGTTAGTATTGTGGAGTACTACAATGTTGTTGATCCATCCTCAGTTTTCGCATATCACCGCAATTAAACTCTGTTTTAAAGTAACCATTGGCCTAATGCTGAAATCCCTGAGCAGTTTCCTTCCTCTTCGGCAATTGCGTTAGGAAGGACGCCTATATCTTTGTAGTGACTGGGTGTATTAATATACCATCCAAAGTGTAATTAATAACTTCACCATGCTCAAAGGGATATTAAATGGTTTTTTTTACCCATCTAACAAAAGGTGCCCTTATTTGCAAAGCCTTGGAAAACCTCCCTGGTCTTTGTGGTTGAATCTGTTTGAAATTCACCGCTAAGGGACCTTAAAGATAATTGTATGTGTTGGGTACAGAGATGAGGTCATTCAAAGATCATGTTTAACATTATTATTGCACACAGAGTGAGTCAATGCAACTTATGTGACTTGTTAAGCACATTTTTTTGTGAACATGGGGTTGAATACTTAAATTTCTCAAGGCATTTCAGCTTACATTTTTTAATTAATTTGTAAACATTTCTAAAAACATAATTCCACTTTGACATTATGGGGTATTGTGTGTAGAGCATTGACAAAAAATCTAAATGTAATCAATTTTAAATTCAGGCTGTAACAGAACAAAATGTTGAAAAAGTAAAGGGGTGTGAATACTTTCTGAAGGCAGGCACTGTATCATACTTATATCTTAAAAAAAACATATGGTTTAGTAGTAACGTTTCGGCTACATTCATGTACACAAGCCGTGAGTTTCTCTCACCCCCATCAGCTCTGGGGCGCTGGCCTGGTGTCTTTCCAAATGGGGTTTTCATTGATATACATGTAGGTGAGCAGCCAGGCTGCCAGACTATAGAGTGACAATGTATCTACTAGGGAATCAGGAGAGAGAGGGACACTCCCATCCAGTGCAGGAAAACAGACTGTTGAAAAATGAACATGTGTTAAACATGGGGCACAGAAGAGAAACTCTGCAACATTATGATGAATGACTTTGGGGTAGAAAATGCATTCATTAGCAATTATCTCCAAATTTAACTGTTATGAACACAGTCAGTCATGCTGACTCATGTTTACTATAGACATATCCTTCAGCAATTACACAATCATATAGTTTAGCTGCCTAAAAACAACGGCAGAACAGTAAATCATTTTTGTTGCAGGCTTACTTAAGGGCTTTCAAATCAAACTGTTTTGTCAAATGTGTCGTAAACAACAGGTATAGACTAACAGTAAAATATTTACGGGCCTTTCCCAACAATGCAGAGATAAAATAGATAAGTAATAACATGTAATAAAAGTAATAATACATAGACAATAAGAAATTATAACTTGGCTATGTACACGGGGTACCAGTCCTGAGTCGATGTGGAGTGGTACAAGGTAATCGAGGTAGATTTGTACATATAACTAGGAATAAAGTGACTAAGCAACGAAATAGATAAACAGTAGCAGCAGAGTATGTGATGAGTCAAAAAAGTTTGTGCAAAAGGGGTCAATGCAGATAGTTAAATAGTTAACCAAATAGCTACCCGGGCTAACTATTTAGCATCTTATGGCTTGGGGGTAGAAGCTGTTTAGAGTCCTGTTGATTACAGTCTTGGTGCATCAGTACCACTTGCCGTGCGGTAACAAAAATTACAGTTGATGTCTTGGGTGGCAATTTTTAGGGCCTTCCTCTGACACAGCCTGGTATAGAGGTCCTGGATGGCAAGGAGTTCGGCCCCAGTGATGTACTGGGCCGTATGCACTACCCTCTGCGGCTGGATGCCAAGCAGTTGCCATACCAAGCAGTGATGCAGGGTCCTTAGCTTAGTGATGAGCTTGGAGGACACTATGGTGTTGAACGCTGAGCTGTAGTCAATGAACAGCAATCTCACATAGGTGTTCCTCTTGTCCAGGTGGGAGAGGGCAGTGTGGATAAGCATCCGGATTAGTGACCCACTCCTTGAAAGCGGCAGCTCCATCCTTCAGCTCAGTGCGGCTGTTGCTTGTAATCCATTGTTTCTGGATAGAATATGTACATATGGGCAATGTGGCGACGTAAATGCACTTTTTAACGAAGCCAGTGACTGATGTTGTAAACTCCTTAATGACATTGGATGAATCCCGGAACATATTCCAGTCTTTGATACCAAAACAGTCCTGTAGCCTAGCATCTGCTTCATCGGACCACTTCATTATTGGTACTTCCTGTTCAAATACTTCCCGTTTGAGTTTTTGCTTGTAAACAGAAATCAGGAGGATAGAGTTAGTCAGATTTGCCAAATAGAGGGCGAGCTTTGTATGTGTTTCTGTGTGTGGAGTAAAGGTCCTCTGGTTGCGCAGATGACATGCTAGTAGAAATTAGGTAAAATGGATTTCAGTTTCCCTGAGAGTATTTTCTTGTTTGCTTATGGCCTAATACAGCTCGTTGAGTGTTGTCTTAGTGCCAGCATCGGTTTGTGGTGGTAAATAGACTGCTACTAAAAATATAGATGAAAAATCTATTGGTAAATAGTATGCTCTACAGCTAATCATGAAGAATTCTAAACGCAGGAGAGAAGAACCTCGAGACTTCCTTAATATTAGAGATTGAGCATTTGTTGTTAACAAAGAGACACATCCCTCCCCCTAACCTTACCCAACGCTGGCGTACGGTTTTGACAACGCATTAAAAAAAACAGCAAGATGTATATTATCCATGCCCAGCCACGACTCAGAGAAACATAAAATCAAATGTATTTATATAGCCCTTCTTAGATCAGCTGATATCTCAAAGTGCTGTACAGAAACCCAGCCTAAAACCCCAAACAGCAAGCAATGCAGGTGTACAGTCGTGGCCAAAAGTTTTGAGAATGACACAAATATTAATTTTCACAAAGTTTGCTGCTTCAGTGTCTTTAGATATTTTTGTCAGATGTTACTATGGAGTACTGAAGTATAATTACAAGCATTTCATAAGGGTCAAAGGCTTTTATTGACAATTACATTAAGTTGATGCAAAGAGTCAATATTTGCAGTGTTGACCCTTCTTTTTCAAGACCTCTGCAATCCGCCCTGGCATGCTGTCAATTCACTTCTGGGCCACATCCTGACAGATGGCAGCCCATTCTTGCATAATCAATGCTTGGAATTTGTCAGAAATTGTGGGGTTTTGTTTGTCCACCGGCCTCTTGAGGATTGACCACAAGTTCTCAATGGGATTAAGGTCTGGGGAGTTTCTTGGCCATGGAATCAAAATATCAATATTTTATTCCCCGAGCCACTTAGTTATCACTTTTGCCTTATGGCAAAGTGCTCATCATGCTGGAAAAGGCATTGTTCGTCACCAAACTGTTCCTGGATGGTTGGGAGAAGTTGCTCTCGGAGGATGTGTTGGTACCATTCTTTATTCATGGCTGTGTTCTTAGGCAAAATTGTGAGTGAGCCCTTGGCTGAGAAGCAACCCCACAAATGAATGGCCTCAGGATGCTTTACTGTTGGCATGACACAGGACTGATGGTAGCGCTCACCTTGTCTTCTCCGGACAAGCTTTTTTCCGGATTCCCCAAACAATCGGAAAGGGGATTCATCAGAGAAAATGACTAACCCATTCCTCAGCAGTCCAATCCCTGTACCTTTTGCAGAATATCAGTCTGTCCCTGATGTTTTTCCTGGAGAGAAGTGGCTTCTTTGCTGCCCTTCTTGACACCAGGCCATCCTCCAAAAGTCTTTGCCTCACTGTGCGTGCAGATGCACTCACACCTGCCTGCTGCCATTCCTGAGCAAGCTCTGTACTGGTGGTGCCCCGATCCCGCAGCTGAATCAACTTTAGGAGATGGTCCTGGCGCTTGCTGGACTTTCTTGGGCGCCCTGAAGCCTTCTTCACAACAATTGAACCGCTCTCCTTGAAGTTCTTGATGACCCGATAAATGGTTGATTTAGGTGCAATCTTACTGGCAGCAATATCCTTGCCTGTGAAGCCCTTTTTGTGCAAAGCAATGATGATGGCACGTGTTTCCCTATAGGCAACCATGGTTGACAGAGGAAGAACAATGATTCCAAGCACCACCCTCTTTTTGAAGCTTCCAGTCTGTTATTCGAACTCAATCAGCATGACAAAGTGATCTCCAGCATTGTCCTTGTCAACACTGTTAACGAGAGAATCAGAAGCTTCTAATTTTCTGGAATTTTCCAAACTGTTTACAGGCACAGTCAACTTAGTGTATGTAAAGTTCTAACCCAATGGAAGTGTGATACAGTGAATTATAAGTGAAATAATCTGTCTGTAAACAATTGTTGGAAACTATAGTTTGTTAACAAGAAATTTGTGGAGTGGTTGAAAAACGAGTTAATGACTGTATGAGTGTATGTAAACTTCCGACTTCAACTGCACATATCTACCTCAAATCTCTCCAACTCGGTAGTGCTACCCCATGTATATAGCCCCGATATATATATCGTTCATTAAGCGTTATTACTTTATTATTTCTGTACATTGTTCAGAAGGGCCCTTAAATAAGCATTTCACTGTTGGTCTTATACCCGTTCTTTTATGAAGCATGTGACGAATAACATTTTATTTGCATCTTGGAAATAGACCTGTAAACACATAGATACAACAGTCGGAAATATTAACTAGGAATATTTATGATGAACGTAAACTTTACTTTTTGGTAGCAGTTCAATATACAACTTTCAAAGTAAAATTTTCTCATTCAGTGCTGTATGGTCCTGCCTGACAAAAATGCATACAGTTACAATGCAATAATCCCAACATCCTGATAAGATCGTTCCATGTCATTTCAGCAAGCCATGACACCCACTCAAATTGTTCTGAAGTAATTTCTGTAGTTAGATAAGATAAGCATTCCTGTAACATTTTTTGGTTGAAATATAATTTGAGCTTTGAGAAATTAAGCTAATTGATTGCACCGAAATATACCATTTTAATTTATAGGATTCATATAACATTCAATAAATATAGTACCTAACATCCAATTTGGACCAACTTTTTAATATTTTTTTTTACTAATGTGTAAGACATGAGGAATCCAAAGTAATAGTCAAAAGCCACCTATGGACCCCCCATCCCATTCTAAGAATGAGTATACAGTATCAATCAGTTCTCTAATGTCTAATAAGTAGTATGGAGCTGCAGCTCTGAGTATGGTTTCTTCCTCCTATGTTATGTATTATCAGTAAATTTGGTGTTTTTTTTCCCATCTTTTCAGAGAAATTGTTAATTTCATTTCACATCCCATCCTACATACTGTGATTACCAGGTTCTGACCACTAGATAGTGCTCTTCCTACTATGTTATTTATTTTTTAAAGATTACACCCCCTACCCCCAATGTTAAAGGGATAGTTCACCAAATCCCATATTGGTTTCCTTACCCTGTTAGCAGTTTATGGACAAGATATGACAGTAACCCATGCATTGGTTGTTTACCTGGCCAATGTTTTAAATGCACAAATCCAATGGGTGGGGGGGTTCTTTAAAAAAAAAATCTACTGAAACAGCACCATGTAGTGCTCAGAACTTGGTAATATCAGGATGTAGAATTGGACATAAATGTAACCACTTCAATTACTAATTTCTCTGAACATGAGGGGGAAAAAAACAACCAAATTCACTGGAAATACATTACATAGGATGAATAAACAATACTCTGAGCCACAGCTACATACGACTTGTCAGACAGAGAAATGATACTATATATTAGTTGTGGGGTGGGATGTGTTGGGTCCGTGGCATGCTTTTGACAATTTCTTCGGATTCCTCATGTCAACTCATTATCTAGGTTTCCATCCAATTGGCGACAGATTTTCATGCAAAGATGTAAAGATTTGCATTTAAACATTGTTGTCATAAAACTGCCTTGTGGATAAAAGGCTGTGTGCGTGATGACGTAGTGCACATAAAAATTAATTTTGCGGTTAAATTCCCATGTATCGAAAAGAATACAAGTTAAATGGGTTTCCACCGCATTTTCAACTCTGATGGTTTTCTCACAAAAAAATATTGCGGTATATAGCGAGTGTGCCCACTCTAGTATTAGCACCTGCGCTCTTGCCAACAGCTTGCAGATACAATGCAGGTATAGCCTATATCACAGGTGTTAAACTCATTCCATAGAGGGCCGAGTTGTCTGCGGGTTTCCACTCCTCCCTTGTACTTGATTGATGAATTAAGGTCACTGATTAGTACGGAACTCTCCTCACCTCGTTGTCTAGATCTTATTTGAAGAAAAAAAACAGCTGACACTAGGCCCTCCATGGAATTCATTTGAAACCCCTGGCCTACATGAGATTATTATGAACAAACGGCAGCCAAGCATTGATGATCATGTCACCAGAATAAGACCCTCGATATTTATTGGAAAGGAGCATCAAGCTCATCACCATGCACTTTCACCACCATGTGAAGTTCATCATAACGCATTTCATCTGTAGCCTAATAAACTGCATGGTTTCCCGACGAGTCGTAGTGGGAGGACCACCCAAAATGTCATTGCGTGACTCCAAGTTCACTTCAATATGATGGTTGTTATATCAATTTGCGCTTAAAAGCGTTTCCACCGACATTCTTGCATAATTAATTTTACTGACACAAAAAGATCACACCCTAGAGTATTTTGTTTTGTCGACGTTTGAAAGTTTACCGACAAATGTTCTGTTTCCATCAGGCTTGTCATGACATTTTTGTATTTTACGAGCATAAAAAAGGTTGGACGGTAACCAGAGGGCTGCTGAGGGAAGAACGGCTCATAATAATCACCATAATGGAACAGAGCAAATGGAATGGCAACAAACACCTGGAAACCACGTGTTTGATGCATTTGTTACCATTCCACTAATTCCGCTCCAGTAATTACCACGAGCCTGTTCTCCCCAAATAAGGTGCAACCAACCTCCTGTGATAGAAACCTGATTATTGTTAGAAAAAAAGTTGGGTGCAAATCGGATGTTAGGTTCTATATTTATTCAATATTAGGCCTGTATGATGACCAGTTTGGGTGCAATTAATTAGCTTAACTTCTCAGAGACCAAATTATATTTCAACAAAATGTTGCAGGAATGCTAATCTTAACTATTTCTAACAGAAACAGTGTCAGAACAATCTGAGATGGTGGGTGTCGAAATTCTCTTGTGCTTTTTGAGGTGGAACGGCCCCTAAAACTTGCTGTATGTGATCGTTTATTGTTGCTGGGGATTGACTGTGAGGAAGTGGTCTTTGTGTGCCATGTTTGATCAGCTCCACATCTGCAACCCTTTTACTGTTTATCAAAGCCCAGGGATCTTCAAATGTACATTGCATTATATTAATTTATAGTATGAAGAATACAATTGAACATAGCTGAATAAAATAGAACATATATTTTCTCCAAACGATTTGAGGGAGTGCGCACATGAGGCTATTCTGTGTTGAGCGGTTAACAAAGAAATAGGTACTTTTATGCTTAGAGTTATTAAAGTTACTTTAGTTGTAATACAAATGTTGGGCTACACAGTGCATTCGGAAAGTATTCAGACCCCTTGACTTTTTCCACATTGTTACGTTACAGCCTTATTCTAAAATTGATTCAATCGTTTTCCCCTTCATCAATCTACATACAATACCCCAAAATGACAAAGCAAAAACTGGTTTTTAGACATGGTTGTAAATGTATAAAAAAAAAGCCATGTAAATATCACATTTACATAAGTATTCAGACCCTTCACTCAGTACTTCTGTTAAAGCACCTTTGGAAGCGATTACAGCTTAGTCTTCTTGGGTATGACGCTACAAGCTTGGCACACCTGTATTTTGGGGAGTTTCTCCCATCCTTCTCTGCAGATCCTCAAGCTCTGTCAGGTTGGATGGGGAGCGTCACTGCACAGCTATTTTCAGGTCTCACCAGAGATGTTTGATCGGGTTCAAGTCCGGACATTGAGACTTGTCCTGTAGTCACTCCTGTGTTGTATTGGCTGTGTGCTTAAGGTTGTTGTCCTGTTGGAAGGTGAACCGTCGCCCCAGTCTGAGGTCCTGAGCGCTCTGGAGCAGGTTTTCATCAAGGACCTCTCTGTACTTTGCTCTGTTCATCTTTCCCTCGATCCTGACCAGTCTCCCAGTCTGTGTCTCTGAAAAACATCCCCACAGCATGCTGCTGCAACCACCATGCTTCACCGTAGGGATGGTGCCAGGTTTCCTCCAGATGTGACGCTTGGCATTCAGGCCAAAGAGTTCAATCTTGGTTTCATCAGACCAGAGAATCATGTCCTTTAGGTGCCTTTTGGCAAACTCAGTGCCTTTTTACTGAGTGAGGGGCTTCCATCTGGCCACTCTACCATAAAGGCCTGATTGGTGGAGTGCTGCAGAGATGGTTGTCCTTCTGGAAGGTTATCCCACCTCCACAGAGGAACTCTGGATCTCTGTCAGCATGACCATCGGGTTCTTGGTCACCTCCCTGACCAAGGCGCTTCTCCCCCGATTGCTCAGTTTGGCCGGGCGGCCAGCTCTAGGAAGAGTCTTGGTGGTTGCAAACTTCTTCCCTTTAAGAATATTGGAGGCCACTGTTCTTGGGGACCTTCAATGCTGCAGGAATGTTTTGGTACCCTTCCCCAGATCTGTCCCTCGTCACAATCATGTCTCGGAGCTCTACGGACAATTCCTTTGACATCATGGCTTGGTTTTTGCTCTGACATGCACTGTCAACTGTGGGACCTTACATAGACAGGTGTGTGCCTTTCCAAATCATGTCCAATCAATTGAATTTACCACAGGTGGACTCCAATCAAGTTGTAGATACATCTAGGATGATCAATGGAAACAGGATGCATAGCAAAGGGTCTGAATACTCAAGAAAATAAGGTATGTTTTTATTTTTAATACATTTGCAAAAATTCCTGAAAACCTGTTTGCTTTTCATTATGGGGTATTGTGTGTAGACATTACCGCCGGTGTGATGTTGAGGTAATACGGTCACCGTAACAGCCATAGCAATGATAGAGTAATTATCTTTGATCGCCAATGCCATTGTTGTGAATGGCCAAATCGGCCATTCACAAATTCCCGAGAGTTATCATGTTCCTCAGTTAATTCATCGCATTTCATCTCGACACTGAGCGCGCTCAGGACGCACCCAGAGTATAGCACTGTTGAATTATACAAATGTTGTAACGGCAGTCAAATGACAAAAGTAAAATGACCAAAGTTGCTAAGCTTGCTAGAGAACCTCCAATGAATTACAGAATAACTTCTCCTATACTATATTTGACAAAATAGAATGGATGATTTTACAGATAGCAGATCAGCTCATGAATAACAGAGAGATGAAGAGTGCAAAAAGTTTAAATATCAAGGTATCTTAACATGCATAGGGGAGAGACATGCTTTGATAATGCAACCTACATATTACAGAATAAAGTTTGGGATTTTCATGTGAGACGGGAGTCAGGATTTTGGGTTTTAGTGAGATTGGGACTGGACAGGAAAACATCCTAGGTTCTAGGACAGGTGAAGAAAGCATTTTCCCTCACGTCTCTCTGTATTGTTAAAAGACTTCATGTCTATGACAGAGATGCATATGTAGTGAATTGTTCATTGACCTATCAAATGTGTGACTGTCTGAAGAGACAGGTCAGAGAGGCACACATTCTTTTATAAGCTATACTGTAGAGGCTTCCTGTAGGGTTTGTTAGCTGCATTCGGGGCGCATGTGCAACCTGGCAGTCTCAATTATGTGTGTGCTTTGAATTTATGCAGACTTTTTGTGAAGTAAATACACTAGGCTAAAGGCTTCCATTCAACAACCTGTTTAGATAACGTGCCATTTCATTTTTTGCTAATCTGATGCTGCTCATGTTGTGTATTTTG
The DNA here is from genome assembly GCF_045679555.1 of Salvelinus alpinus. Lineage (NCBI taxonomy): Eukaryota > Metazoa > Chordata > Actinopteri > Salmoniformes > Salmonidae > Salvelinus > Salvelinus alpinus. The sequence goes on along the minus strand of NC_092104.1, from coordinate 52,470,136 downwards.
TGGAACTGCCTTAGTGCCGACATTGGGGGGAAATGTTTTAATTGGCTACAGGTTCATCTGCCTCACCTAAAGCCCATTCTTGTGGGAAGCTGCTATAGAGCACCAAGTGCAAACAGTCAGTATCTGGATAATGTGTGTGAAATGCATGTGATATCAGAGAAGTATATTTTCTGGGTGATTTAAATAGACTGGCTCTCATCAAGCTGCCCACTCAAGCAAAGGTGTTGTCAGTCAACCTATCAGGGCAGTTACAAACAGCACAGGAATTAAATCATCAACATGTATTGATCACATCTTTACTAACGCTGCAGAATTTTGCTTTAAAGCAGTATCCATAGGATGTAGTGATCACAATATAGTAGCCATATCTAGGAAAACTAAAACTAAAGTTCCAAAGGCTGGGCATAATATAGTGAATAAGAGGTCATACAATAAGTTTTGTAGTGATTCATATGTTGATGTAAAGAATATTTGCTTGTCTGTGGTGTTTAATTTGGAACAACCAGACGCTGCACTTGACAGATTTATGAAATTGCTTATTCCAGCTAATAATAAGCACGCACCCATTAAGAAAATGACTGTAAAAACTGATGGGTTCTGACTATAAACTTGAAATATCCCTAATCAAGTCACTAAGGGAGGGGAATTCTGAACGTTTACATTCTGTCAGAACATGTTATTGTTAGACATCAGGTATCCTATGGAAAGGAGAAGGGCCACAGTCTGGTTTCAGTTGTTGGGTTGCAATTTGAAATACTTGCTACACCAAAAGTTAATGGTTATCTGTAGGGGGAATGGGGGTCAATTAAGGTTGGATATGAGCCAGGGGCTTGGGAATGTTACTGAGTAAGGGATAGGCAATCACATGGTTGTGGTCACTGATAAGGGTGGAGAGCTGTGGATTAGTGAAGAATGGGGGCCGAGGTCAGGTCACATTATGGGAGAAGGAACAGTTAATTACCCACACTTAAACTTCCTGCCTAGCAATAAAGATGTAATGTTTAGAGAAAAGGAGGAGACATCACCTAAAGTGAGGAATACATACTTGTTCTGGTGGGAACATATATGTTGTCTGTTCAACTGTCTGAACCATTGGGTGAATAAACTAGGTTTGAACTTGTCCTAGTTGCCTGGTAGTTTTTACTATTTTTATTTAGAACCTAACAACTGTTTAATCCCCATGGATTGATGAAGATTTGAAAAACTGTATGGTTGAGAGGGATGAGGCAAAAGGTATGACAAATAAGTCTGAAAGCCCAACTGATTGGCAAACGTACTGCAAATAAGAAATCATGTGACTAAACTAGATAAAAAGAAACTATACTATGAAACCAAAAATTATTGATATAAAGAATGATAGTAAAAAGCTTTAGAGCACCTTAAAATGACATTTCAGCTCCACCATTCATTGAATCAGATGGCTCATTCATCAAAACCCACTGACATTGCCAACTACTTTAATGACTTTTCATTGGCAAGATAAGCAAACTTAGGTATGACATGCAAGCAACCAAAACGCTGACACTTCACGGGTCATTCTCATGAAACCATTAAAATGCCATGGCAGTAATGCTTTTAAATATAAAACATGTCATTTAGTAATATAACAAAATAAAGATGTGTTCTCTACCTTGCACAAAGAGTAATTTCAACATAGGAATTAATTATTTTAGTATTTTACAGCATTTTCTGATGAAATTCTCATTACCGCAACGCGTCCAGCTCTGTCTGAATGTATGTTATGTTGTAATTTAAACAGAGTAACATTTAAATATCCTGAGAAAAAAGAATTGATGTTCTAATAGTTGTTTTCAAATGACAGAAAAATTATTAACTGAATATTCGTGTATAATAATGAAAAAAGTGGAAAAATCAAGTGTCCATGACTGATGTCATCCTCCGCAACATTTTTGAAGGACTGAGAATTTTAAATAAAGTTTGATTTTGAATGAAGCAACACATCTGCCAGTACCTTCAAGATGGCTACCAGGTAAGCAGATCTCTTTATATTTATCCAGTTAAAAAGTTAAACAATCTCGTCAGACTGCATACATGACAGTATTGATTAGCATGACTTTTTGCCACATTCAACATAAGAAACTCCACACACAGGCCAATTAGGCATTGGAAAGATCTAAAGGCAAGTCTGTTTGTGACAGCCCTTTCACAGGCTTTCCCTCACAACCAGACAACCAACCATTCCACTACTGGAGTATCCCCAGTGTCATTCAGGCTTCGATAACATTCCAGTTAGTCAATGGGTCTCTTTGGTATGCAAGCTGCATCTGCTGACTGCCTATAGCGAACCGTGTAAATGGAAACTGATCACCCAACAGCCCCAATACCCCGCCAGTGATACAGGAAGGATACCACCCTTGCCGCTGCAGCTTGGCCAGAATGACCAGTTAGCTGTGTAAGCTGGTCAGGCCCCAAAACTACAACCACAACTAGCTACTTTGTCTCCTCTCCCTTTATTAAAAACACACTCATTTCCTGGAGACCTCAAAGACTTTGGATCAAGCTTACAAAACTTAATTTTAGTGGGTAAAAGAGGGCTGTACATATACACTACTAGAGTAGCTGAGTGTGGTATCATGGTTGCTTTCCTGTAACTTGGTTACGCTACTGTGTGCTTGTGTCATGAAAGGCTTGTTATTATATTTTGTAGAATTGCCCATTGTTGATATGCTGTAAGTGTGTGAATGAGATTAAAACAAACACATTGAAGTTGGCTTCGGCTATTGAAACACAGAGTCATGGCAGTGCCACTCATAGTTAGATATACCAAGAGCCTTATGAAACCATTTTAAAAGACAGAATAACACATACAAAATGAACAAGGGCTACTTACGTGCAGGTGAAGGTGTTGGAGTGTAATCATGTTGGCCATATTGGATTCAGAATCAAATTGATTCACACCAGCCTTTATAGTCATAAGTGTTGTAAACTACATAATAATTTTGGATGGCATATTGAATGAGGCAAAATATAAAGATAATGTGATGGCCCCATGACTTAATTGAAATACTAGGGGATAAAAGATACAAAAGTCTTTAAGGAACATTAAACCCCCCCCAAAATAAATATATATATTATAGATATTTCCACCTATTGTATCTGTGTGTTTACAGGTCTATATTTCCAAGATGCATTCAGACAGCCTAATGCTGTTTGTTTATGTATGTAGGGCTGACAGGTGACTACTTTTATTCCAAATTAGAGCAATATCAGAGCTTGCAATATTGGGTTACATGAGTTTATGTGGCCCATTCTCTTCAGTCAGGCATTATTCTGCACTTTTTGAGTTTAGGGGGATGTTTTCTTTAGAGCAGATTACAATAGCCACAACATAAAATAAAAAGTGTTACTGTATGTATTTTTTATCAGGCAGGATCATTTAGCACTGTGAGTTAAGGGTGTGTGTCACAATATCTATCAATTTAACCACTTTTACAGTAAAAACAAATGTCACACAACCATCCACTTTATACATGAGATAAACGTGGTTTATTTTACCTCAGATAGGGGTAACAAGAAAATGTGGGAGCCTTGCCACTAGCCTAATAGGCTGTAATTCCTGAAAATGTATACACAATTTGGATTAGAATTAGCTCCACCCAGTTCATACATGTTTTTTTCAAAAAATATTTACCTACAGATAACATTGAAACAATGTGTATCTGTCTCATTTCCCCCGACCTAACTATACTTTTATTTAACAGACATGGAAAGCAGTTATAGATAAGTAAATCTACTCAATATTCTCTGGAGTGACCCAAGAATGTATAGGATTGCCATTTATACAATAAATAAAAAGTCAAAGGGAGGAACTATTTTGCTTGCAGTTGCATATGTAAACACATGTGCATCCTGAAGCACTGATTCGCTTGAGTGCCAAATAGGTGGATTGACTTGATCCTAACAATGTCAGCCATGTTGAACCAGCAGTACATACAAACCCCGCATCAGTGTACAAAAACGGCGCAAGCGAACAAAGGAAGGGAAGGTATATGGTCTGTCTGACATGCATTCGAAATGCAAACAACAAACCAGTTTTATACACAAATGTCCCATGCACCCTCATAACTCCCATGGAAACTAGTGGTCGTCTGAGTCCATGCATTTCATTATCAATCGAGTGATTCGTTTGAGGGTTGCTTACCCAATGAATTGTAAATCGAATTAATTGGTCCCCTCTCGCATTTCCTCCAGCTCCGTTTGCATGCAACCCTAAAGCTATGACCGAATCCACCGCTGTGAAGCAGGCAAGAATAATTAAGTAGTTCCGGGTCATGGATTTTTGGAATCCTTCAGAATAAGAGCCCCGTCCTGTATACTTAGTAAATTAATAATTAGGTTGAAAATGATGGAAAATATGCACAACTATCTATACATGGAATAATTAAAAGTATTTTTGTCAACAATGTTTTTTGTGTGCGTACTATCATTTATTGCACCGTGTACAATTTGATGCACGTTGTGTCGCTGTAAAAGGGGGGCCCATTCTACTCAGGAGCACTTCCAGTTTCCAAATCCACAGAGTTTACACCCAGAAGAGCGTCGCTGCTCCTTCTGCAGCCCTTAAAGAGTGGAAAAAGCATCTTAAATACATTGTTGCAGTAAAAGGTTTCTACAGCCCTTAAAGCGAGTGTACAGAAGTGCAGACTGGACCACTGTTTTATGGACACAATCAATTGTTTTTCCTGCACAGTGCTTTATAAATTTATTTCAAATCAAATGTATTTATTTATATAGCCCTTCGTACATCAGCTGATATCTCAAAGTGCTGTACAGAAACCCAGCCTAAAACCCCAAACAGCAAGCAATGCAGGTGTAGAAGCACGGTGGCTAGGAAAAACTCCCTAGAAAGGCCAAAACCCAGGAAGAAACCTAGAGAGGAACCAGGCTATGAGGGGTGGCCAGTCCTCTTCTGGCTGTGCCGGGTGGAGATTATAACAAAACATGGCCAAGATGTTCAAATGTTCATAAATGACCAGCATGATCAAATAATAATAATCACAGTAGTTGTCGAGGGTGCAGCACCTCAGGAGTAAATGTCAGTTGGCTTTTCATTCATTAAGAGTATCTCTACCGCTCCTGCGGTCTCTAGAGAGTTGAAAACAGCAGGTCTGGGACAGGTAGCACATCCGGTGAACAGGTCAGGTGGACTGGGGACAAGCAGAACAGTTGAAACTGGAACAGCAGCACGGCCAGGTGGACTGGGGACAGCAAGGAGTCATCATGTCAGGTCGTCCTGAGGCATGGTCCTAGGGCTCAGGTCCTCCGAGAGAGAGAAAGAAAGAGAGAAAGAGAGAATTAAGAGAGAGCATACTTAAATTCACACAGGACACCGGATAAGACAGGAAAAGTACTCCAGATATAACAAACTGACCCTAGCCCCCCGACACATAAACTAATGCAACATAAATACTAGAGGAGGGGGGGGTCAGGAGACACTGTGGCCCCATCCGATGATACCCCCGGACAGGGCCAACTTACTTTATAAGTATCATATAGTGTCCAGAGGCCCCAGGCAAACATATTTGATCACAGTCAAAGTTTATTCCACACAAAGAGATGCATACCAAGCTCTCCCCCGCCCTCCATTTGGCAAATCTGACCATAATTATATCCTCCTGATTCCTGCTTACAAGCAAAAACTAAAGCAGGAAGTACCAGTGATTCACTCAATACGGATGTGGTTAGATGACGTGGATGCTACACTACACAACTATTTTGCTAGCACAGACTGGAATATGTTCCGGGATTCATCCAATGGCATTGAGGAGTATACCACCTCAGTCATCGGCTTCATCAATAAGTGCATCGACGACGTCATCCCCTCAGTGACCGTACGTACATATCCCAACCAGAAGCCAAGGGTTACAGGCAACATCCGCATCGAACTAAAGGCTAGAGCAGCCGCTTTCAAGGAGTGGGACTCTAACCTAGAAGCTTATAAGAAATCCCGCTATGCACACCGACGAACCATCAAACAGGCAATACAGGACAAAGATCAAATCGTACTGCACCTGTCTGAGTTTGTAATATCAACACGTTTCAAGCAGACCACCATGGTCCCTGTGCCCAAGAACACTAAGGTAACCTGCCTAAATGACTACCAAACTGTAGCATTCACATCTGTTGTCATGAAATGCTTAGAAAGGCTGGTCATGGCTCACATCAACATCATTATACCAGAAACCCTAGACCCACTACAATTTGCATACCGCCCCAACAGATCCACAGATGATGCGATCTCTATTGCACTCCACACTGCACTTTCACACCTGGACAAAAGGAACATCATGTGAGAATGCTATTTATTGACTAAAGCTCAGCGTTCAACACCATAGTGCCCTCAAACCTCATCACTAAGCTAAGGACCCTGGGACTAAACACCTCCCTCTGCAACTGGATCCTGGACTTCTTGACGGGCCACCGCCAGGTGGTAAGGGTAGGTAACAACACATCCGCCACGCTGATCCTCAACACGGGGGCCACTCAGGGGTTGAGTGCTCAGTCCCCTCCTGTACTCCCTATTCACTCAAAACTGTGACATCCATCAGGCCCCCGAGGACTGGAATTGCCCACACCTGGCCTATAGGGAGGAGGTCAGACCCCTGACAGTGTGGTGCAAGGACAACAACCTCTAACACAATGTGATCAAGACAAAGGAGATGATTGTGGACCACAAGAAAAGGAGGACTGAGCACGCCCCCATTCTCATCAACGGGGCTGTAGTGGAGCAGATTGAGAGCTTCAAGTTCCTTGGCGTCCACATCACCAACAAACAAACATGGTCCAAGCACACCAAGACAGTCATGAAGCTTGCACGACAAAACCTATTCCCCCTCAGGAGACTGAAAATATTTGTCATGGGTCCTCAGATCCTCAAAAGGTTCTACAGCTGCACCATCGAGAGTATCCTGATGGGTTGCATCACTGCCTGGTATGGCAACTGCTCGGCCTCTGATCGCAAGGCACTACAGAGGGTAGTGCGTATGGCCCAGTACATCACTAGGGCCAAGCTTCCTGCCATCCAGGACCTCTATACCAGGCGGTGTCAGAGGAAGGCCCTAAAAATGGTCAGGCTCCAGCCACCCTAGTCATAGATTGTTCTTTCTGCTACCACACGGCAAGCAGTACCGGAGCGCCAAGTCTAGGTCCAAGAGGCTCCAAAATAGCTTCTACCACCAAGCCATAAGACTCCTGAACAGCTAATCAAATGGCTACCCAGACTACTTGCATGCCCCCCCCCCCCCGGAAAACTGCTGCTACTCTATTATCTATGCATAGTCACTTTATTAACTCTACCTACATGTACATATTACCTCAATTACCTCGACACCGGAGCCCCTGCACATTGATTCTGTACCGGTACCCCCTGTATATAGCCCCGCTATTGTTATTTACTGCTGCTCTTTTATCATTGGTTATTCTTATCGCTTTACTATTTTTTGTATTTTCTTAACTGCATTGTTGGTTAAGCGCTTGTAAGTAAGCATTTCACATTTTGGCGCATGTGATAAATAACATTTTATTTGAAAATAACATGCAAAACAGGTAAGCCCCCCCAAAACTTTTTTTAATTGTTTTTTTTATCTTTAGATAAAAATGTGGGTCTCAAAACAGGTATTGGTGCTGAATGACTGGTCGCCACTATTCCTGTCAGACAAAAATTGAAGGCATGGTACTTTGCACAAGCCGTGCACTTTTAAAATGGCTGTGTTTCTATGGGAATTTGTGCATGTTTGGATCGCCGACATTAGGTAAAAGACATGACTAAAAATAATAATAAACATCTCCTTTTGGAACAGTAATTGGTGACATTTTCTTTCAAATTTAGACTTTCAAATCGCTTATTCCCCAACATTCGACCATCACGCCCAATTTTGGCAGGTCATCCAAAAAGTTAGATATTGCAACTTTAAAGATAACCCATTGGCCCATTGACTACTTTTATGGCGACAACATTAAGTTGTAAAATACTGAATTTACCCTTTTAATGTTAATCTTTCAACATAATTAAATGCACTAATGGGTTGAACAGGATTAATAGTGATGACATGACCAAAAGTATGTGGACACCTGCACCTCAAACATCTCATTCCAAAATCATGGACATTAATATGGAGTTGGTCCCCCTTTGCTGCTATAACAGCCTCCACTCTTCTGGAAAGCATTTCCACTAGATGTTGGAACATTGCTGCGGGGACTTGCTTCCATTCAGCCACAAAAGCATTAGTGAGGTCGGGCACTGATGTTGGGCGATTAGGCCTGGCTGACAGTCGGCGTTCCAATTCATCCCAAAGGTGTTCGATGTGGTTGAGGTCAGGGCTCTGTGCAGGCCAGTCAAGTTCTTCCACACCGATCTCGACAAACCATTTCTGTATGGACCTAACTTTGTGCATGGCGGTATTGTCCTGCTGAAACAGGAAAGGGCCTTTCCCAAACTGCCACAAATTTGGAAGCACAGAATCGTCTAGAATGTCATTGTATGCTGTAGCGTTAAGATTTCCATGAAAAACAGCCCCCGACCATTATTCCTCCTCCCCCAACCTTTACAGTTGCCACTATGCATTGGGGCAGGTAGCGTTCTCCTGGCATCCGCCAAACCCAGATTTGTCCGTTGGACTGCCAGATGTGTAATTCATCACTCCAGAGAACGCGTGTCCAATGGCGGCGAGCTTTACACCACTCCAGCCAACACTTAGCATTGCGCATGGTGATCTTAGGCTTGTGTGCAGCTGCACACTGCAGCTGCATTGAACCTCATTTCATGAAGCTCCTGATGAACAGTACTTGTGCTAATGTTGCTTCCAGAGGCAGTTTGGAACTCGATAGTGAGTGTTGCAACCAAGGAAAGACGATTTTTATGGGCTACACGCTTCAGCACTCGGCGGTCGTGTTCTGTGAGCTTGTGTGGCCTACCACTTCTCGGCTGAGCCGTTGTTGCTCCTAGGCGTTTCCACTTCACTATAACAGCACTTACAGTTGACCAGGGCAGATCTAGCAGGGCAGATATTTGACGAACTGACTTGTTGGAAAGGTGGCCTCCTGTGACGGTGCCACCTTGAAAGTCACTGAGCTCTTCAGGAAGGCCATTGTACTGCCAATATTTGTCTACAGAGATTAAATGGCTGTGTGCTCGATTTTGTACAACTGTCAGCAACGGGTGTGCCTGAAATAGCCAAATCCACTAATTTGAAGGGGTGTCGACATACTGGTGTACTGGTGTGTGTGTGTGTGTGTGTGTGTGTGTGTGTGTGTGTGTGTGTGTGTGTGTGTGTGTGTGTGTGTGTGTGTGTGTGTGTGTGTGTGTGTGTGTGTGTGTGTGTGTGTGTGTGTGTGTGTGTGTGTGTGTGTGTGTGTGTGTGTGTGTGTGTGTGTGTGTGTGTGTCGACAAGGCGTATTTTGCAAGTCAAGACTTCACAGGAGAGCATTTTTCAAAATGCAGTTTTTGGCAGAAATGCTTTCTCGAACAAGTGAACTTTAATGTGCCTTAATAACAAACTTCTATGCCACCTGTAAATACTAATACCATGTTAAATTAGCCTTGTTGATTAAGCCACAGAAAAAGTTAACAACCTTCCCACTAGCCATGAATTGCTGAGATAATGATTGGGCTGGACATGCTGAGAGAGGAGTTCGAATTGGTCTGCCATATACAGTTGATTTCGGAAGTTTACATACACTTAGGTTGGAGTCATTAAAATTCGTTTTTCAACCACTCCACAAATTTCTTGTTTACAAACTATAGTTTTGGCAAGTCGGGTAGGAAATGTACTTTGTGCATGGCACAAGTCATTTTTCCAACAATTGTTTACAAACAGATTATTTCACTTACAATTCACTGTGTCATAATTCCAGTGGGTCAGAAGTTTACATACACTGAGTTGACTGTACCTTTAAACAGCTTGGAAAATTCCAGAAAATGATGTTATGGTTTTAGAAGCTTCTGATATGCTAATTGACATCATTTGAGTAAATTGGAGGATGTATTTCAAGGCCTACCTTCTAGCTCAGTGCCTCTTTGCTTGACATCATGGGAAAATCAAAAGAAATCAGCCAAGACCTCAGAGAAATAATTGTAGACCTCCACAAGTCTGGTTCATCCTTGGGAGCAATTTCCAAACGCCTGAAGGTACCATGTTCATCTGTACCAACAATAATACGCAAGTATGAACACAATGGGACCACGCAGCCATCATATTGCTCAGAAAGGAGATGTGTTCTGTCTCCTAGAGATGAACGTACTTTGGTGCAAAAAGTGCAAATCAATCCCAGAACAACATCAAAGGACCGTGTGAAGATTCTGGGGGAAACAGGTACAAAAGTATCTATATCTACAGTAAAACGAGTCCTATATCGACATAACCTGAAAGGCCGCTCAGAAAGGAAGAAGCCACTGCTCCAAATCCACCATAAAAATGCCAGACTACGGTTTGCGACTGCACATGGAAACAAAGATCGTACTTTTTGGAGAAATGTCCTCTGGTCTGATGAAACAAAAATCTGACTGTTTGGCCGTAATGACCATCGTTATGTTTGGAGGAACAAGGGGGAGGCTTGCAAGCCGAAGAACACCATCCCAACCGTGAAGCACGGGGATGGCAGCATCATGTTGTGGGGGTGCTTTGCTGCAGGAGGGACTGGTGCACTTCACAAAATAGATGGCATCATGAGGGAGGAAAATTATGTGGATATATTGAAGCAACATCTCAAGACATCAGTCAGGAAGTTAAAGCTTGTTCACAAATGGGTCTTCTAAATGGACAATGACCCCAAACATACTTCCAAAGTTGTGGCAAAATGGCTTAAGGACAACAAAGTAAAGGTATTGGAGTGCCCATCACAAAGCTCTGACCTCAATCCTATAAACAATTTGTGGACAAAACTGAAAAAGCGTGTGCGAGCAAGGAGTCGTACAAACCTGACTCCAATACGCAAGCTTTGTCAGGGGGAATGGGCCAAAATTCACCCAACTTATTGTGGGAAGCTTGTGGATGGCTACCCGAAACATTTGATCCAAGTTAAACAATTTAAAGGCAATGCTACCAAATACTAATTGAGTGTATGTAAACTTCTGACCCACTGGGAATGTGATGAAAGAAATAAAAGCTGAAATAAATCATTCTCTCAGAATGATCAGACACTCAACAAGGTCTGATTTCATTATTACTTAAACAGGACCCAAGTTGTAAATATAAAGATCCAGTCCATTTAAAAAATTGGAGGCCCCTTATTAAAGTTAATAGCAAAATGCACAGAATTGTCAGATATTATTCATCCTAATAATCCTAATTTTTTTCATGGATGATACATTGGAGATAATATAAAACTGTACTGGAAACAATAGAACACTATTAGAAATATGGGAAACAGATTTTTTTTTTTTTTTTGTATAATCTTTAAATGATAACCCCACCAGTTTATGATGTGTCTCACATGCAGCTAGCAAAAATATACTGTAGATTACAAAATAGTTTAAAAGATTTTTCACTTACCGATTACATGGCACATGGTTTATGAACAGATACACAAAATGACATCGGATTCAAAACTTAGAAATATTATACAAAATTCTTGCAACCAATAGAATGTTATATGTGGGGGATACAACCATCCCAGCTCTGCAGATTTTTCTGCAAAGAGAGAGAATCATTAGTTCAATTGTTTTGGTAGTATCCATATGTATCTTGTTTTTGATCGCAAGTTAAGGAAAAATGTATTTAAACTATTTCATGTGAACTGGAGTTGATCCAAACATGAACCCAGCTAACTGAGAACATGATTTTCAATGTAACTTTACTTGTATTTGTATCGTTTTGAGTTAAGTTGAACAGGCTTTTAAAAGCCATCAAACTAAGCCAATTGGAATGTGTCAAACTGGGATTATCTGAGATGTATCTTCAATTGTGAGGATGTTGAATCACAGGGTATTCAATCTAGTGTTTTTTTTCAAACCCAGACAAAGTGAATTATGTCTGATGTGAAGAGTAAAATCGAATTGATTGTAAACCAATAACAAAACATTTATTTTGTCATTACAGGTATTTGGCATCTGGAGACTCTATTTGCAGCCTGGCCTTCACCTATCGTCTTGGATTCTAAACAGTGTCGCAGTGCATTATTAAGACCTGTAAGGCAATAGATGGGAGGATGCTGGCGTCCCATCTGCCACAACCCACTGAGGAAACCTGGAGACAAACTTCTCAAGAGTTTCATGAAAAATGGGACTTTCCCAAATGTTTGGGATCGGTTGATGGAAAACATATTATGATCACCAAACCACCAAACTTAGGGAGCCGTTTTTTCAATTATAAAGGAACCATCTCTGTGGTGTTACTCGCCCTTGTGGATGCCAATTACCACTTCACAGCTATTCAAGTGGAGGATTTCGGGAGAAACAGTGACGGAGGAGTCTATGACAACTCCCCACTTGGAAGGGCAATGGCATCAAAAACCCTGCAGGCGCGCCAAGATGCCTTTCTGCCTGCAGGTGAAGATTTGGGAAAGATACTGTTACGGATACAGGTATCCTGTATGTATTTGTTTTCTCTCCTTCTGCCCTAGTTACAGGTAACAGTCATCAGTCACAAATCAGTCGCCAATCTGAAGACACACCTGCTCCTTTTCCCTTACCCAATCACATCCCCTTTCCCTTGGTTTAAAAATCCAGTCAGTCTCTCTCTCTCTTTTGTGCCTACATCTCACATTGTCCGTATCATGTGAGTATGTATTGCTGTGGTGTATGGCTGTTTGTTTGTTTGGTGGGAAAGGGGGATACCAAGTCGCCCTTGGGCATACATTACCCGTAGGAATACCTTTGTCTAAATACCCTAGTTAGAACTTGTTTCCCTAAAGAATGAAGAAGCATCTTAGCGTCCGGTTAAAATCCTTAGAGATACTGGTGCGGCGCAGTCGTTTATATTGTCTTATGTGTTGCCCTTATCCGACAATACCTACTGTGGTTCCAGTGCGTTAGTTCAGTGTATTGAAATGGGTTTTGTCCCAGTACCATTGCACTTTGTGAATGTACACTCTGAGTTAATCAGTGGAATATTCAGAGTGAGGGTACATCCTATGTTGCCAGTAAAAGGTGTGACCTTTATAATGGGTAACGATATTGCCGGAGGAAAGGTGGTACCCGTATTGGAAGTATTGGATGAAAGTGACCACTCTCTCTCCAATGAGCTGGCACAGAGTTAGCCACATGTGTTCCCCGCTTGTGCTGTCACTCGTGCTCAGGCACGACAAGTGGGTGACGTAATAGATTTGTCGAACACTGTTCTGTTCAAAGAGTTTGATCAAGAGGATGGGTTGTGTGCTACCTCTGGGAAGCTGATCCCCTCTGACAAACAGCCCAGGGAAGAATCGAAGTATATTGAACTTATTGCTGATGCAATACCAGTCACTCGTGAGCAGCTGATTGCTAACCAAAAGGTTCACAACAGGCTTGCTAAATGCTTTTCTGGGGTTGTCTCATTGGAAGAGTTAAAGAAGAAGAACGTGGCTTACTTCATTGATGGTAATCTCCTCATGCGTAAATGGACATCCCATGTTGACGCGGGCGGAGATTGGAATGCTGTTTACCAAATAGTGATTCCTACAGCCTTTAGACAAAATGTGTTATCCCTTGCTCATGATCACCAGTGGTCCGGTCATTTAGGAATCACCAAGACTTATGATCGGGTCCTTCGACATTTCTTTTGGCCAGGTTTAAAACAAGAGGTGGCTCAGTTCTGTCGGACATGCCACACATATAAACAAAAATATAAAACGCAACACACAACAATTTCAATGATTTTACTGAGTTACAGTTCATATAAGGAAATCAGTCAGTTGAAATCAATTAATTAGGCCCTTATCTATGGATTTCACATTCCTGGGCATGGCCGCCACCACGGGTGGGCCTGGGAGGGCATAGGCCCACCCATTTGGGCTCTAGGCCCACCCAGTGGGGAACAAGGCCCAGCCAATCAAAATGAGTTTTCCCCCACAAAAGGGCATTATTACAGACATAAATTCTCCTCAGTTTCATCAGCTGTCCGGGTGGATGGTCTCAGATGGTCCCTCAGCTGAATAAGCCGGATGTGGAGGTCCTGGCCTGGCGTGGTTACATGTGGTCTGCAGTTGTGAGGGCGGTTGGACATACTGCCAAATTCTTTAAAATGGCGTTGGAGGCGGCTTTGGTAGAGAAATTAACATAAAATGATCTGGCAACAGCTATGGTGGACATTCCTGCAGTCAGCATGCCAATTGCATGCTACCTCAAAACTTGAGACATCTGTGGCATTGTGTTGTGTGACAAAACGGCACATTTGATTAGTATTGCCCAACACATGTATTAATATTTTGTGTCACTGAACCACAGGAGTCTTTCTTCTGAACCAGAGGTTTTTGTTGCTAAGCCAACTGAGAACAGTAGGCCTTGCTTTAATCTGATTAACACTTTATTACTTGTAGCATTTAATGTAATGTTCTCCAGCTATGTTTTTCACAGCTTGCTGCATCTAATATGGCCAGCCCTGCTTGATTATGCACTTGTTAATTGGTCATTTTCACTGATGGTTGTTATTAGAAGGGTCATTTCACTGCTGGAAGTAAAATCTCTGCAGAGCATGGCCACTCAGTAAAGTCCATTTATTCCCAGGCCAAGTCTAATTACTCTGCCTGGCCTGCCGCAGCTTTGGGCCACTTTGATCCAAGTCACAGCTGCCCCAGCACAGCACCGATAAGAAAATAGTCATTGTTTTCTTTGCTTTGTCTCCCAAGGGACCCGAATCACTTAATCAAGAGAAATGATTCCTTCTCTTTATTCGCCTACTATTCTGAAAATATTTGAGTTGTGCAGGCAAGGAGGAAGGAAATCTTTGCTCCTGTTACCGGTTGGGCCATTAACTTGAAACTGGCCAAATACCCTGAAAACAAATCTAGTAAATAAAGGGGGAAATAGATGATGGTTGCAGGACATTGTTCACTGATAGTTGTATTTGTATTTATAATGGATCCCAATGGAGACTGGTGACTTGAAAAAATGAGGAGGATGGGAGACCCACGGTATAGGCGCGTAACGCACAGAGACAACAAAGTGTGTTTCATAAATCGTCAAAGACTAACTATTTTAACCTAAATCATTTAATAAAGACATTTATAGTTTATTATGGGGAATGGGAATGAGAGGGATACTTACACCGTGTTGGAAAGGGATCACAGCAGTGATTGAATGAGGGTATGAGGCATGAGTGTTCAGAGGCTTGACCAGTGCAGGACAGGATTTGACGTGGCTTCAGTTCATCTCAGGAGAAAGTTGACAAAGGTAGTGGAGTGGAGTAGTCATCACCTCTTAATCAGGGAACAGGAGAGGACTTAGCTGTAAATACAAACAGCAGATACATTCCATTACAGCTGCGCCATCGTAGGTTTGAACAACGAGTTTCTCTATGAACTTAAACATCACAAAATTCATAAAGTCAAACACAGACTGCGCATCTCGCCCACTTGACATATCAAAGTATCCCAAGAAACGTTCATGAATAAAGCCCTGATCATCCACATACCTGACGATAACTGACAACTGCAAGCAGACTGGTGCCACCATAGGTCCCAGAGCGGTGGGGCAATTTGTACCCCCTGGGGCCTGGAGTTTTTCCTTATATGTTAACCTAACTAGGAAAACTCTGGAACCTATAAGGTTTGACAGTGATTAATCAGATGTAAAAATGTTTTATATGGGCTATGATGGGACCAGTTTTCCCTAATCAGGTCACAAAAACTCCTGGCCCTGGGGGAGTGAAAACCCTGTCAAACTGCGGCTACCTTATATTTGTTCATATAAATTATATTTAGACTAGATTAGGAGGGGGATTTCCTCTACCCAGACACAGACAACAACTGATAGAACTCACAGGGCTGAGCTTGCTTTATGCATGTTTGCATCATGCAGGCCTATGCAACTGTAGGCCTTACAAAACATTTACTCACAGCCGTCATCACTATTATGTTGATTCATTAATTCCAGTTAATCATTATGGATTAAAAACGTATAGGCAGCCTAAGCAGCCCAATTTTGAATATAAACAATATTTGATCACATTCACATTTTCTCCTGACACACAAATGGACTATAAATACATAACGTTACCAATTAGTTTACCCTGACCAGCTGGACAGGGCACATAGGCTGTATTTCTGCTGCTCTTATTAGTAGCCTACAGTTGATCAGACTGAAAAATAGTCTCGTTTTCATCCCATACAGCATGTCAGATTTCCAATGTTTAGGTGTAGCCTAGGATGCTGCAACATTTATATCATGAGTTTTTGCTTGTGTCTGTCCGGAGGGATTATGTGTTATCATCTTTGCTAAATAAATACCAGAGGAAAGTGGAAAGTCTACTTGAGCGTACGCGAAAAATTGCTCTGCTTCAAACTCTCTTTAATCTTTTAATGGATGATGCGATGGAAGCTATCAAATCATTTGGAATTGTTTTTGACATCCCAGAAAAGACAGTCGAAAGTTTGATATGTTCAGCAAGTAAAGCATTGTAACGTGCGAATAAAGTAAACTCACCCCATTCCGTACAAATGTGTGCAACCGCGACATTCAAACGAGGCTGCAAAGAAAACTAATGGGACTGTAGTGACTGTGTTGACTTCAAAATCTGGGGTGTGAACTACGTTTCTATTCAAGCATTGATCGACATGGTAATGGCTCTATAGTATTGGAGAAAAGTTGAAAAAACTGACCCTCCGTTACATGCCGTAACGTACAGCACGCATAAAGCAACTATTTCTGTCTTACAATCTCTCTCCACCAGGTGTAGCACTTCTCTCATCGTTTAACAACAAGAAATGGACAGTGACGGGGGTAAGGGGGGGATACCTAGTAATTTTTTGCGCCATCACCGCAAGCGATCATGACTCTCAAAGATCACTTTAGCATCGCCCTAAAAACCCGATTCAAATTCGACACAAACCTTCAAATAGGTATGTGATGACACATTATATAAACTCTTTAGTGTTTTATTTACATTTTAGAGGCGATAAGGTGATAAGTTGGACAGATCACTATCACGCATTAGTTTTGCTTTCCCACCAGCCATTTTTAAAAAGACCCGACGGAGTTCATTGCCTTCTTGAATCATGCAGAAACGGGCAGCGTGGAGGTCATGTAATTGATTCTGTTGGAAAGGGGAGAAATTGTGCTTAACAATGGTATTAACATTACAGTTGATCTGGAACTATTACGTTTTTGGGGCTCTAAAATAAGGTTAATTGTACGGACCAAGGCGATGTACAAAAGTGAGTGAGTTCACGTTACCTCTACGCCTTGTAGTTGCCCTTGTCGGCGGAACTTTCCATCTCGCCGTGTCCTCTAAAAGTAAATTCTTGCCTGCCCAAAAACGCAGGCAAGTTCAGCAATACAGGTGGCTTGATGAAAGGCTCCCTATCAACTTTTGATACCAGGTGGTATTGAACGCCCTCACCTTTTCATCCTTCTTCATGAAACTGATCTCAGGCAGAGGTCGACGCTCGCTTTTAATTCATACCTTTTCCGTGTACCCCAGAAGGTAGGGGTTCTTCAACAAAAAGTACACAAAATTTTCAGCAGCGTTGGCCATTCTACCATTCTGGCACAGAAAACTGCACACTCACGCTGGTACAGTAGCTAGCTAGCTACTGAAGTTAGCAAGGCAAATTGAAATAAATTGCACTTACTGGACACAAAAATAAAGTTCTAAAACCAAGAAAACAATTTAGAATATGCCTCAGTTTCCTGTAATTTGAAAAAAATAATTAGAGTTGAATAATATCAAAAAAATGCTCAATTATCACTTTTCACTCTTAATCTCTAACCAACAATGTCACCAAGCTAATCAACACATAAAACCCCCATAATGCTCTGTGGCACAATCACAATACAACTCAGTAGGTTCATTCCTGAACCTAATTATATGATTGGATGGACAACATGTCAATTCATACTACAAAAGTTTGATTGGTTGGAGGACGTCCTCCGGAAGTGGTCATAATTACCATGTATGTCTATGGAAGGGGGTGAGTTCTATGAGCCTTCTAGGTTTTGAATTAAAGTCAATGTAGCCAGAGGAGGAGCATGGACGCTAGCTTTTTCTCCGGCTGCACCACGGTGCTACCCCAGACCGTGCTGTTGAAGTTACTGTAGACCTTCATTGTAGACCTTCTGTCACGCCCTGACCATAGAGAGCCTTTTAATCTCTATGTTGGTTAGGTCGGGGTGTGACTAGGGTGGGTTATCTAGGTTATTGTATGTCTATGTTGGCCTGGTATGGTTCCCAATCAGAGGCAGCTGTTTATCGTTGTCTCTGATTGGAGATAATATTTAGGCAGCCATTTCCCCACTGTGTTTTGTGGGATCTTGTTTGGAGTTAGTGCATGTTGCACCTCTAGCGTCACGTTTCGTTTGTGCTTTATATATTTTTTTGTTGCCGGTTCACTAAATAAAATGTTGAACCCATACCACGCTGCACTTTGGTCCGATAATCCTTACAACGACGTTCGTGACACCTTCACTGCAAAACATTTTTATTTAATCAATTATTTGGTGACATATGAATATATTTAATATAGTTTTATGTAAAAAGGATAACCTTTTAAATGTTTCACTATTTTCATGAAATTTCACTGAGGAGGATGGTCCTCCCCTTCCTCTGAGGAGCCTCCACTGATGGATGCCAAGGCAGCAGCTACTCTTCCTTGTATCATCATTTGCAGAACCTATTTCCTCTACATGACTCATTAGAGAGACTAAATTAACACGACCCTCCCAATTGTTCTTAAAGGGGAATTTCCCCGTGGGGGAATCTGGGCTTGTTTTCATAATTTCTGAGGCATTTCTAGGACAGTGATATGTAATTGCCCAGGAGGAAGGCAGGTCAGTGATCCAAAAATGAATGTAGTCCTGCTTCGCGGCATTTCACGAAGGCTATTTTTTATACTGATCGCACTATACGTTTTTGTGGGTGTTGATATGGTTGTCCTTGTTCGATAGATCCATTGGACGTATTTCAGAGGTGTTCCTATTGGCGGATTCATTGATAAATATACAAGCAGACATTTTTTCCAGTCTCTGAAAGACTACAACTTGTATTGGGCGGTGCTTTATGCTCTGGCCCCCGTTCCTCCCCCAAGGCGAACATTAAAACCTCTTAGATGTAATGGCAAAACGTAGAATTCCGTCTAAATAGACATATCCAAAGGTAACTGCTATTCATGTGTAATTACATGATTCTGACATGCCAAAACTTGGTGTATTTGGAAAGAATACATTATGAGGAAAGAACATTATGAGGAAATGATCAGAAGATAGGAGTTACATAGTTCAGAATACACAAGACCAAGCACACACAAAATAACTTTTATTTTTTATGTCATCTTTCATTGACAAGCTATAAGTGAGTGGTTGAAAAACGAGTTTTAATGACTCCAACCTAAGTGTATGTAAACTTCCGAGTTCAACTGTATATGATATGCTTGTGGATATCTCTGAAAGGCGAGCTACTGTTTATGATAAGATTGATGAATTGCTAGGTTTTTAAAACAACTAATCTATGGATGAAAATTTTAAAAGAATGTTATTCCCATATGACAAAGGGCATTTCCATCTAAAAGGATCCATGAGCACCAACATGTGAACGTCATAGGAGCATGTCAAATTGGGTGTCAAATCAAAGCTAAGAGTCTATATTCTTGAGAAATCATGGCATAACATGATTTCGTCCGTTCCTCGCCCCGGGCTCGAACCAGGGACCCTCTGCACACATAGACAACTGACACCCACGAAGCATCGTTACCCATCGCGCCACAAAAGCCACGGCCCTTGCAGAGCAAGGGGAACAACTACTTCACGTCACCGATTGAAACGCTATTAGCGCGCACCACCGCTAACTAGATAGCCATTTCACATCGGTTACATACATACATGTATATCTAAAAAAAAATCCATCCAAAAATGTTGGACTTTGATTTCTGGTCAAACAGATGGAAAATTGGTCTTGGACAACATCTACCAGAAAAAGTACATCAAAACACAATAATGTTGAAGAGTACTGAACATATCTACTCTACTGTGCTATACTGTACTGTACTCTGGTCCATACCAACCAAATGCTCATTACAATAATAGCCAGTGTGTAGAAAAAAACTCTAATATGCAAAACAAGGATATTGCATATTTCTATCTATGTGTACCTATTCAGGATACATCACCATGATGAGAATGATATTCATATCCTTCGTTATGCATTTCTGTTTAGTACAGATCAGGGATCCATGATGCAATTCCATTACCGTAATTCCGTTACCAGATGTAAATCCACTTCACCTACTGTAGTTCAATAACCAAAATAAATTATTTCAAACTGAAGGTGTCATGTCATAACTGACACCCCATTCTTTCTGCATACATATTTGAATCTTAATTATTGGAAAACGTGGTTGCATAAGAAACTGATGGAGATTTTACCGTAATTCTATTACCAAACTTTGCATCTGCACAGTTCTTTAAGTAAATGTAAGTGTAAATTGTTCAAAGTACTCATTGTGCATGGAGGTATATGGTTTGTTAAACTTGGAAATCAATATTTTTGTTTGGCATACATTTTAAAGTGAAACATCTGAGTCAGTGTAATTCGGTTACCATGGAATTGCCCTGATGTAATCACTAGCAATTTTCTATGCAATTGTGCAATAGTTTTTGAAATATTATTAACTTTGCAGCTTGCTACTACATCGTCCAGATTAATCCCCACAATTTAATTTCTCATAAATAATAAAACATACTCACAAAGGGAACCTCATTAACATATTCAAACACATTTCACAACATACAGGTGCTGTGTTTACATTTGATATGTGAAAATAAGTAAAGTATTGTATACTTTGTGTAGTCTTTCAACATTGTAAAAAACTAAAAGTTATTTCAGCTTAGCATGACAAAGTGCTGAGTGGATAGTGCAAATGACATACTGATAATTTTGGCAGTTAATGAGTGTAGGTTAACAAACTAAATTACAACGGTTTTAAGATATAAATTGTAAATGACATCTTCTCATAATGACTGTATTCATTTTGTTAAAAGTTAGTATACACATCAGAGAGCCATAAACAACTGCATAATATTTCTCTGAATACAGTAACACGCATAGTGATAACCCTACCAACCCTCCACATCCACAATAAATGGCTCTTTGACTTCTATCTTCCCACTGTTGACAATGACACACTCTGTGTAGGGCAGGTTCCGGTCATTTGTGTCTTGGAGCTCGATGGTGTGAACCACAGACTGAAAAAATAAGATTAGAATATGTATTAGTGTTGAATTGGACAACTATGTATCACCTGTGTGTGTGTTCTGTGTGTGTGTTCTGTGTGTGTGTTCTGTGTGTTCTGTGTGTGTGTGTGTGTGTGTGTGTGTGTGTGTGTGTGTGTGTGTGTGTGTGTGTGTGTGTGTGTGTGTGTCTGTGTGAGTGTATGTGTGAGTGACAGATGATTTTCCAATGTCTGTGGCCACAAAACAATTCAAATTCTAACAGCAAATTGTGAGCCTCCAGTAGTGTGCCTCCACTTACCATGCCCTCCAGGATCTTCCCAAACACCACGTGCTTTCCGTCCAGCCAAGGAGCCCTGGACGCAGTGATGAAGAACTGAGAGCCATTGGTGTCTGGGCCCGCGTTGGCCATGCTGACCCAACCTGCTCCCATGTGCTTCAGCTTGAAGTTCTCATCAGCAAATTGGTTCCCGTAAATGCTTCTACCTGTGCCAGCAAATGAGTAAACAGCATTTAGGGACTGTGTGGTGACAGATGGAGACACTGGGACTGGAGACTATGAGCCCATGTCAAAAGTAGTGCACTCTACAGGGAATAGGGTTCCCTCTAGGACGGGCCCAATGAGAACTTTAAGGGAGTGTACATAACCACCTTTTCTGCTTTGTTGATGCCCTATGAGAAAAACGCTTTACAAATTAAATGAATTATTATTATTGTTACTATTCCCAACATTCAACATGAGATCAAATGTCTAAGACAGGTCAAACTCTACGCGATCATACTTAAATCTTTCTTACCTCCATTTCCATCTCCAGCTGTGAAGTCACCTCCTTGGATCATGAAGTCCTTGATCACCCGGTGAAACGTACTTCCTTTGTAGCCATATCCTTTCTGCAAAAACAACGATTTTGGAAATTCAAATGAGTATCGCTTATCCATTTCCCTCCAGGATGCTGGTGATCTATTAGCTAGCAACCGTGTGTTAGAATCAAATACTGTAAATGGCACCATATTCCCAACTTAGTGGACTACTTTTGACAAGAGCCCCTATGGGCCCTGGTAAAAAAGTACACAATTTAGGGAATAGGGTGCCATTTGAGATGAAGACGGCGTGTTCAGTCTACTCTGCCAAAGCAACATCATGTCAACTCTTAAGACCTATGATCTATGGATGAATATTGGTATTCCGATGCTTTCCTTTGTGTTGTTTAAATCACACAACAATAACAGATTTCACAGACAGCATACAGTAGGCTTACCTCCCCTGTGGCAAGAGCCACAAAGTTATTCACAGTCAGGGGAACAACATCTCCAAACAGGCCAATCACGATCCGGCCAACTTCATGACCTGCCACAGTGATGTCAAAGAACACCTGGGATAGGGAGACAAACACCAAACATACGAGCTTCAATTATGTATTCATATACTGTAGACTGTAGAGTTATACAGTACAGTTTATAGAGTAGAGTTTTTTGAGAAATGTAAAACAGAAGTGATCATATTTGAGTCCTATGATATATTGGTGAACTGGAGAAAATGTCTCATCTAGTTGCACAGGCTTAAAGTCACTGAGAGTAGAACAATCTGAACCTTTGACGTTTACCTAAATAGGCCCACTTTATATTTACACATTTATGGATTGTAAATACTTATTATACACATTTGAATGGCTGAGATATCCCATAAACATAGGCCTACAAGCTGCATTTATGAACGGATATTTTCCTAAATGGTGCAATGGGGAATGAGTGTAGCATATTATGTGGAAAAACGTGGATTTTATAGTCCGACTCCTTCCATTCAATGCCTTGCGCCCAATTGGCAGTAGCCAGCCTAATGGTATAAAAAAAAAGCTATGTTGAGTTTAATCTCCGGTGAACTATTCCTAGCTCCCGATGCTCCTATGTCGATATGTGTAGGCTACCAAGCCGTTTAACGTAAGAATGGGATAAATACAGTGTGCTGTTATTGCGCTATTCCTGTTATGAACATGTAGGTTCTCGTGCTATGTATTCAACAATGCAGCTGTTCTTTGAAGGCTTCCATCGAATTCCCCCCGTAAGGCAAGCCTGTGTTTGTGTATTCTCCGACGTCGCATAAAATAACATGATAGCACGATGCTCTACTAACCTTTTCGGTCACTTTAGGTCCAACCCTTCCTCTAATACATCCGACGTTTTCTGAAAACGCAAAAACCAAGAAAACGAAGCAGGAAATCATTTGCGGCTCCATCTTGCAGACACAAAACAAATAATAATCTCAGTGTACCAAAGATATCAGAAAAAAATGATTTTTACCATCCATCCTTCCTGCATGATAAAACCACACTCCAAATTGGGCCGTGTTTTAGTGGAGAGGTTGGCTTTAGAATGGAGCCCAACCTATGCTTCAACTCAGTGAGAAATTAGATAGATGCCCCGAGCGCTCCTCAAATAGCCTCCCATCCGACAATGCATTCTCTATAATTTCGCGTTAAAACATGTTTACCAATCCAACAAAGCCGTAAAGGGTTTTGTGTCCCGATCAGGAACTGCGCCCTCTGGCAATTTTGGAGACATTACAATTGCACGGCGGTTTGAGGTGAGGCACACATCCAGCATCTGCAGCCCTTGAATTGAGACTCGGCTATATACTCTTGTTGTCGTTGGCTATTGTTTTATTTCCCTGTATACAAACAAATGTGAATAAACTGTGAATAGGTTACAGCATTCAGGACATGGGTAGGCAATTTATTAGACTTAAAAAAAAAAACGTTATTTAACTAGGCAAATCAGTTATGAACAAATTCTAATTTACAATGACACCCGTACAACGCTGGGCCAATTGTGCGCCGCCCTATGGGACTCCCAAACACCGCCTGATTAAATGCAGCCTGGATTTGATCCAGGTACTGCAGCGACGCCTCTTGCACTGAGATGCAGTGTCTTAGATGACTATGCAACACAATTCCAGTGGGTCAGAAGTTTACATACACTAAGTTGACTGTGCCTGTAAACAGCTTGGAAAATTCCAGAAAATGATGTTATGGCTTTAGAAACTTCTGATAGGCTAATTGACACCATTTGATTCAATTGGAGGTGTACCTGTGGATGTATTTCAAGGCCTACCTTCAAACCCAGTGCCTCTTTGCTTGACATCATGGGAAAATCAAAATAAATCTGCCAAGACCTCAGAAAACAATTGTAGACCTCCACAAGTCTGGTTCATCCTTGGGAGCAATTTCCAAACACCTGAAGGTACCACGTTCATATGTACAAACAATAGTACGCAAGTATAAACACCATGGGACCACACAGCCGTCATACCGCTCAGGAAGGAGACGCCATCTGTCTCCTAGAGATGAACGTACTTTGGTGCAAAAAGTGCAAATCAATCCCAGAACAACAGCAAAGGACCTTGTGAAGATGCTGGAGGAAACTGGTACAAAAGTATCTATATCCACAGTAAAACGAGTCCTATATCGACATAACCTGAAAGGCCGCTCAGCAAGGAAGGAGCCACTGCTCCAAAACCACCATAAAAAAGCCAGACTATGGTTTGCAACTGCACATGGGGACAAATATTGTACTTTTTGGAGAAATGTCCTCTGGTCTGATGAAACAAAAATAGAACTGTTTGGCCATAATGACCATCGTTATGTTTGGAGGAACAAGGGGGAGGCTTGCAAGCCGAAGAACACCATCCCAACCGTAACGTACGGGGGTGGCAGCATCACGTTGTGGGGGTGCTTTGCTGCAGGAGGTACTGGTGCACTTCACAAAATAGATGGCATCATGAGGCAGGACAATTATGTAGATATATTGAAACAACATCTCAAGACATCAGTCAGGAAGTTAAAGCTTGGTTGCAAATGGGTCTTCCAAATGGACATTGACCCCAAGCAGACTTCCAAAGTTGTGGCAAAATGGCTTAAGGACACCAAAGTCAAGGTATTGGAGTGGCCATCACAAAGCCCTGACCTCAATCCTATAGAAGATTTGTGGGCAGAACTGAAAAAGTGTGTGCGAGCAAGGAGGCCTACAAACCTGACTCAGTTACACCAACTCTGTCAGGAGGAATGGGCCAAAATTCACCCAACTTATTGTGGGAAGCTTGTGGAAGGCTTCCCGAAACATTTGACCCAAGTTAAGCAATTTAAAGGCAATGCTACCAAATAATAATTTGATCCCTTTGTCTTTAATAGTTTGCAAGCCCTGCCACATCCGACGAGGGTCGGAGCCGGTGTAGTACGATTCGTTCTTAGTCCTGTATTGCTACTTTGCCTGTTTGGTGGCTCGTCGGATGGCATAGCGGGATTTCTTATACGCTTCCGGGTTAGAGTCCCACTCCTTGAAAGTGGCAGCTCTACCCTTTAACTCAATGTAGATGTTGCCTGTAATCCATGGCTTCTGGTTAGGATATGTACATACAGTCACTGTTGGGACGACGTCATCGATGCACTTATTGATGACGCCAATAACTGATGTGGTGTACTCCTCAATGCCTCTGGTTGCACATTTAACATGCTGATAGCGATTTGGTAAAACTGATGTAAGTTTCCCTGCATTAAAGTCCCCGGGTACTAGGAGCACCGCCTCTGGATGAGCATTTTGCTATTTGCTTATGGCGGTATACAGTTAATTGAGTGCGGTCTTAGTGCCAGCATTGGTCTATGGTGGTATGTAGACAGCTACAAAAAGTACAGATGAAAACTCTCTTGGTAGATAGTGTGGTCTACAGCTTATCATGAGATACTATACCTCAGGCGAGCAAAACCTCGAGACTTCCTTAGATATCGTGCACCAGCTGTTGTTTACAAATATACATAGACCGCCACCCATTGTCTTACCAGAGGCTGCTGTTCTAGTGTATAACCCGCCAGCTGTATGTTATCCATGTCGTCGTTCAGCTACGACGCGGTGAAACACAAGATATTACAGTTTTTAATTACAGTTTTATTTGTCCAATTCAGAGCAATCACTGCTCTGATGTCCAGAAGTTATTTTCGGTCATAAGAGACTTTAGCAGCAACATTATATACAAATTAAGTTACAAACAATGCGAAAAAACAAACAAAATAGCACGGTTGGTTAAGAGCCAATAAAACGGCAGCCTTCCACTCCGGCACCATCCACATGCATGTTATGATGTTGAAGTTCAATAATGTAATACAATTCTCAAAATATAATTCTGTAAATATTGAAAATATTGGGGATTTAAGATAGAGTCGGAGAGTTGGTGAAGTATTTGACGATCTTGTTGTTGTTGTTGTTTTCCCACCATTTCTTTCACCTGAAAGTACTAATGAGCTACTATGGTGCGTTCCATCTGGGGCTAAAGATGGTGAGTGGCCCCTTCCACCATAATGAGGAGACATTATGCTTCAAGGCTCAGCTCCTTGTGTGTCTGACATTATGTAGATATATACATTCTTAGAATCAGATTTAGGATTGAAAGGTGCATGATCGGAGGTCTGCTGAGGAGCTGAGCCCATCGTTTGGTGAAGCAGGGGAAACTGACAGAAATGTAACAAACATTTTCACAGAGTGATGGGAGAGGGCTGATCCCTAGCACTGTCAAGAGAACATCAAGACCCTAGTTCAGTTTTAGAGCACCCATCTTTATAGATCTGTGGCAAAATGCAACTTTGAGATATCTGCTAGACATGTTTTATTACATGTCTGATGATTTCACACACATAAATTGGTTTGGGTTTTCTTCTAACTTCATGTTTAAAATAGTTATCTGCTTTCAAATTAGCCCCAGCACTATCTATTACGCATTGCACAAATGTTGTCCTGTTAGTTTGGTGTGTATTTTCTTTTTATGTGTTCAATCTTGCGTAAACGTATGTTTCCCCTTTCAAAACCCCCTAAGGTCGATGTCCGCGCCCCGCGGAAAACTAATAAGCATAATACAGCGCGGCAGGTAGCCTAGTAGTTAGAGCGTTGAGCCAGAAACCGAAAGGTTGGTAAATCAAATCCCCGAGCTGACAAGGTATATATCTGTCATTCTGCCCCTGAACAAGGCAGTTAACCCACTAATCCTAGGCTGTCATTGTAAATAAGAATTTGTTCTTAACAAACTTGCCTAGTAAAAAAAAAAATAATAAATCCCCATAAAAATCCATCAGTTTAAGACAGAGATATCTGTTTTTTAGCAGGTGACAGAGCTATAGCATTTGTCAGACCATGAGACTTCTCACAAAATTGTCTGTAGCATCGGCACGGTTTGGCCTACAAACTATTATGACCCCTCTATGGAAAGATGAGACACTCACGGACACAATATTGTTCTCCGTTTTGCTCTACAATCCCCAAGCGTCTTGGGATTCGTCTAAAGCCGGTACATCCGATCTGCCAACTTTTGCCTGGAGCGTCCAAACAGTTTGGGCAACACACTAATATGACTCTCACGAACATGTTCACTGCATTCAGAAAATATTCAGACCCCTTCCCTATTTCCACATTTTGTTGCGTTACAGCCTTATTTTAAAATTGATTACATTGAAAACAAATAATCTACACACAATACCCCTTAATGACAAAGCGAAACAGGTTTTTAGAATGTTTGCAAATTTATAAAAAATAAAAAACAGAAATACCTTATTTACATACAATTGAAGTCGGGAGTTGACATACACCTTAGCCAAATACATTTAAACTCAGTTTTTCACAATTCCTGACATTTGATCCTAGTAAAAATTCCCTGTCTTAGGTCAGTTAGGATCACCACTTCATTTTAAGAATGTGATATGTCAGAATAATAGTAGAGAGAAAGATTTATTTTAACTTTTATTTATTTCATCACATTCCCAGTTGGTCAGAAGTTTACGTACACTCAATTAGTATTTGGTAGCATTGCCTTTAAATTGTTTCACTTGGGTCAAACGTTTCGGGTAGCCTTCCACAAGCTTCCCACAATAAGTTGGGTGAATTTTGGCCCATTCCTCCTGACAGAGCTGGTGTAACTGAGTCAGGTTTGTAGGCCTCCTTGCTCAGACACGCTCAGACAAGCCATTTTGCCACAACTTTGGAAGTCTGCTTGGGGTCATTGTCAATTTGGAAGACCCATTTGCGACCAAGCTTTAACTTCCTGACTGATGTCTTGAGATGTTGTTTCAATATATGAAGGCTGCGTGGTCCCATGGTGTTTATACTTGCGTACTATTGTTTGTACAGATGACCGTGGTACCTTCAGGCATTTGGAAATTGCTCCCAAGGATGAACAAGACTTGTGGAAGTGTACAATTTCTTTCTGAGGTCTTGGCTGATTTCTTTTGATTTTCACATGATGTCAAACAAAGAGGCACTGAGTTTGAAGGTATGTCTTGAAATACATCCACAGGTACACCTCCAATTGACTCAAATGGTGTCAATTAGCCTATCATCAGCTTCTAAAGCCATGACATACTTTTCTGGAATTTTCCAAGCTGTTTACAGGCACAGTCAACTTAGTGTATGTAAACTTCTGATCAACTGGAATTGTGATATAGTGAATTATAAGTGAAATAATCTGTCTGTAAATAATTGTTGGAAAAATGTCTTGTGTCATGCACAAAGTAGATGTCCTAACCGACTTGCCAAAACTATAGTTTGTTAACAAGAAATTTGTCGAGTGGTTGAAAAACTAGTTTTAATGACTAAGTGACTAATTTGGACTTTCATCATTTGTTTTTCAACGGACAGTGACCCAAAACACACCTCCAGGCTGTGTAAGGGCTATTTGACCAAGGAGAGTGATGGAGTGCTGCCTCAGATGACCTGGCTTCCACAATCACCCGATCTCAACCCGTTTACGTTCTGTCAGAACATGTTATGGTTAAATCTCATGTACCCTATGGAGAGGAGAAGGGTAACAATCTGGTTTCATTCACTAATAAGACAGGACAGCTGTGAGTTAGGGAGGAGTGAGGAATGTGGGCCGAGGTCAGGTCAGATGAATTGAGGAGGAACAGTCCTATGACATACATAGATAGGAGGCAGGGTCATGACTACACAAATGAGAGGAACCACTTAAGTTCCTGCCTAGCGACAGAGATGTATTGCCTGTCTAGATGTGCAAGGAGTTGACTCCGCCCAGTAGAGGGTGTAAATAAATGTACTTGAGAAACATGTATTTTTCTTTTCAGCTGTTTGACCCAGTGGGTGAATAAACTTGGTTTGAGCTTTTTCTAGTTGTCCGTTTGAGTTTTAACTCTGATTGTCAGAACCAAACAGTTGGCGTTGTCGACAGGATTCACCACAATTTATAGACGAATCAGTGGAACAGGAGCCGGCATATAAAAAACAAGGTAAGCAATGTTCCTACACCTGTTACTACTCATGCTGACATCTTGGGGAGACAAAAGTCGCATGCTGAATACAAATTACCGGATACGGATCTGAAAAGCTTGAGTTTATTCAGTAGGCCCACTGTAAATACTCCCGGTAGACCTAGGGGTTGGGGCCACCAGAAGGTTAGACTAGGCACTGTGTTCCTAGGAGGGTTAGCCACCAGAAGGTTAGACTATGCATTGCATTCCTAGGAGAGGTTAGCCACCAGAAGGTAAGCCTGAGCATGGAGGGTAAGTCCTAGGGGGTAAATCCCGATTGGGTTGGTTCCTGCAAGTACCATAAAGAATAGGGTAAGTCCCGGAAGGTTAGCCTGAGCAGAGGGTAAGTCCTAGGGGGTAAATCCAGAGTGGGTTTGGCTCCCTACTAGACCCATGACAGCACAGCTGTGGTGGCCGTGAGGCTGTAGAGTGAGCGTGTGCGTGTGTGCGTGTGTGCGTGTGTGTGTGTGTGTGTGTGGATAAATTGTTATGGAAGTGGGCATCAATGTCTTGAAAAGTAATTGATAGAGGGCTTTTATTGGAGCTGTGAATGAGGGAATCTAAACACCCTAGGTGTCTAAAACTCTCGTAACAGGGGGAATAGGAAAGGAAAACAATAGCAAACCATAGATGCGCACAAGAATTCTACCAATTCGGCTCGAATATTAAAACATTTTTGCAAACGGGGAGACTCGTCGAGGCCTGGTAACAGATGGAGTATACAAGGTTGACGTTTACACAGTAACAGCATGGACGAGTTGATAGCTCAGTTCGTCCGGGCCCAACAAGCACAACAGGCGGTTCAGGAACGAACGCTGGAGGAACAGCGACTACAAAACGTCCGCCTCATTGAGGAAGTCAGGAAGCTGCAAGGAGGAGCTTCTCCTGGATCACATCCCAACCAGTTTTTGATCAAGCTAACGGAAGACGATGACATTGAAACCTACCTCTGTACATTTGAACGGACAGCACTACGGGAAGGATGGCCAAGGCCGCAGTGGGCAAGTCTGCTTGCTCCGTTCCTCTCTGGGAATGTCCAAAAGGCGTATTGGGACCTGAATGACGAACAGGCGGCTAACTACGACGGACTCAAACGGGTGATACTCAGCCGCTATGGGTACAGCCTGGCCCATCGGGCTCAACAGTTCCACGACTGGAGGTTCATACCCGACGCATCCCCCCGAGCCCAGATGAGCGACCTACTGCGCGTCACCAGGGCATGGCTCCTCACGGACGTATCCACCCTCTCCGTCCTTGACAAAGTGGTCCTGGATCGCTTCTTACAGGCGCTACCGTATGACATGAAGAGGGCCGCGAGTCTATGCACGCCCCAGACCTTGGAGGGCCTCCTGGAAGCAGTGGAGACGCATAAGAACACTCAGGCACTACTGAGTGGGAGCCGGGACGAGTCGGCGACCCGTCCGTGGGGACGGAAGGACAGCCCCACCGCGGTGTACCCCGAACCGACAGTTGGCAGGGCCAATGGACCGCAAACCCGTGGAGAGACGGCGGGGGTAGGGCCGACTCACCACCGACGACCCCAGGTAGAGGGAGACCAAAGGAGGTGTTTTGAGTGTGGCGCCCGGGAGCACATTGCCTGGAATTGCCCGGCTTGAGAGGAGTCGATGCCATCAGCTAGCCCCGGAGGCGAGGTGGGTCACACCGTGAACTATGTCACCTCCTGTTGGGTGCACCACGAATCAACTGCACCCATGGTCCCTGTGAAGGTGGACGGACACGACACGGAAGCGCTATTAGACTCCGGAAGCATGGTTACGCTCGTAACCACGAGCCTGCTGAACCAGGAGACCGAACGGGTTAGGGAGATGTCCATTTCCTGTGTTCACGGGGACACAAAGCGGTATCCCACCGTATGGACCAACATCGTGACGCCACAAGGGAGCTGTCAGATGATGGTGGGTGCAGTACCAGAGCTGCCGGTACCTCTCCTAGTGGGATGGGATTGTCCGCTGTTCGCGGCCCTATGGGTCTGATTAACGGTTGCAAACCTGTTGTGGGGGGAGAGTCACTGCCACCGATGAAGCAAGACACCATTAAGCTGGGGGCTGGGAAGTCGATGGCGGAGGTTCTTCCAATATTACTTGAACGAGGCATAGTGGTATGAGCACCAGCTCAGTGCAGCAGCCCTTTATTCCCAATGAAAAACATGACTGCAATGGCGTGTTATGGTGGATTTTCACAGCATAAATCTGAAAATCACAACATTGGTGGCGGATTTGACAAACCTTTTGGCATCTATTCCAACTCAGAATGGTACAGTGACATGAAAAATGGATTTTGGTCAGTGCCGGTGGCTGAGGAGTCGCGACACTGGTTTAGCTTTTGTTGCCAGGGGAGCAGTATACATGGGCGAGAGTACCAATGAGGTTTACAAAAAAGTCCAACTTTGTGTCACGCCACATTGAAAGGTTGTAGATTTGGGGGTTCTGTGTTGGTACGGTATGTAGATCATTTGTATTGCCGTCAAAAGATGAAGAAACTCTTATGCGAGACCTCACCACATTAGTAAACTATTTGGCAGAGCAGGGTCACAAAGCATCGTATCAGAAAGCACTGCTAGCGAAACAAGAGGTAACATATTTAGGTGTTTCGATTTCAAAAGGCACGAAGCACATTACATGTTATCGAGTAGAAACAAGGCGTTTTTGGCATGACCAAACACTCCTCGCAGACTCAGGAAAACCCTAGGTGTTTTTCAATCTCGTGAGACACATTATTCTGTTTTATTCTGGAATAGCTTTATAGAATTGACGAGAAGAATGTTTCGTAAATAACTTGATTGTCAGGTTGTGTTGCTACCATGCTGTGTTGACATGTGTTACTGCCATGCTATGTTGTCTTAGGTCTCTCTTTATGTAGTGTTGTGGTGTCTCTAGTCGTGATGTGTGTTTTGTCCTATTCTTTTTATATATATTTTTTTATCCTAGCCCACGTCTCCACAGGATACACAAGGTGACGTCGCTTTAAGACTTCAGCCAGTAGTCCTCCCAACACCAGTCTACAAGATGGGCAGAAAGAAATTCCGACCCAGCTTCAATGAAACCAGAAAGTCCTTTATTGACTTGCAGCTTGTAAGTTTAAATAGTGGATAGGAATAAGGAGATTGATGGGGAAATTAGATGATAGCATTTTGTAAACCTTGAATGAAAGGAACAGCATTCCAAAATCTGTTACACATAACTGCACACTCCAAGACATTAGGAAGGTTTCCATCCAATTTGTGACAGGTTTTCATGTGAATTTTCAAAAATATGCATAAAAAATATGCACATTTTCCAGCAAACTGACTTTTTGCTGATAAAAGCCTTTGCATGATGGCACAGTGCACATAATAAATATCTTTCACCATTAAATTCCAATGTACCAATAAAAAAATACAAGTTTAAAACCTTTTGTCAATAGGGAGGCGCTATTTTCACTTTGTAAAAAATCGTTCCCAAATTAAACTGCCTCGTACTCAATTCTTGCTCGTACAATATGCATATTATTATTACTATTGGATAGAAAACACTCTCTAGTTTCTAAAACCGTTTGAATTATATCTGTGAGTAAAACAGAACTCATTTTGCAGCAAACTTCCTGTCAGGAAGTGAAAAATCTGAAATCGGGGCTCTGTTCCAGGGCCATCCTATTAATTTGCCTGAAATCTATGGATCTACATGCACTGCATACGCCTTCCACTAGATGTCAATAGGCAGTGAGAGGTGGAATGGGGTGTCTAGCTTGATCTGAGGCCGAACAAGAGCTTTTGGAATGACGTGACCAGACTTTTCATTGTTCAGGAAGGCGCGAGAAGGGACCCAAGGTTGCGTTCTGAAAACCTTTCTGTATAGACGTTAGATATCTCCGGCTCTGATTTTATTTGATATATGTGTTAAAAACATCATAAAGTAGTTATTTTAAACCGAGTTATATCAGTTTATATCAGTTTATTATTTGTATTTGTCAAAAAGCAGCCAAGCATCGATCGTCATGTCACCAGAATAAGACCCTCAATATTTATTGGAAAGGAGCATCAAGCTCATCACTTTACACATTCACTATCATGTGAAGTTAAGCATTTGTTTAATCTGTAGCCTAATAAACTGCATGCTTTCCCAAATGGTAGTGGGAGGACCACACAACATATCATTGCGTGACTCTAAGTTTACTTCAATATGATGGTTATTATATCAATATTTGCACATGAATGAGTTTCCACTGCCATTTCGCGCATAATTAATTTTAACGACACAAAAAGATCCCACCATGTCAAACAAAGAAATTGTCTGTAGGAATTTACAAAATTGTACCGGCCGTTCGTGACTTTTTTCCTGCGTCAGGTAATTCATCCGCATTAAATGGTTGGATGTGTCACGTATACTCCCTCTCTGGCCTCTAGGTCACCAGACTGCTGATTATTACGCACAACTGTCACCATCGTCATGTGCGCCAGCTCTTATTGACACTCACCTGGACTCCATCACCACCTTGATTACCTGTCACTCCCTCTGGGTCCTTCCCCAGGCGTTATTGTTTCTGCATCTGTTTCATTGCGGGCGCTGTTCGTGGTTTGTTCATGTTCATTTACTTATTACATGTATTCACTCCCTGAACTTGCTTCCTGACTCTCAGCGTACATCGTTACAGAATGGAATGTGGTCAGTGTTGTGTAAATTAACCCATAAGCCCTAGACCCAAATGGAAGATGTAGGCATTAAACAGGGATTGGTTCTTGATTGATTGTACAGGTAAATGGCTATAAAATATACAAAAATTATTTGTGTGTGTGATGGCAGTGTCAGTGGGCCCCCGTGCTTTGCACAAGTCCTCATATTCTAAAATCAAATTCTCTCTAACAGATTGGGACCAACATGGTTGAGTACCTGCACCAGATGGAGGTGACCAGCCCCCACCCATTTGTGTTTGCTCTTGGGGACTGCTCACAGGTGTTTATAGTCATTAGTACACTGGCATTGGAGCAAGGTACACTGCTTGGGGCACTGGATGTGTGTTTCAAGTCCTATTATGTATTTGATATCAACTTTCCCACTGTTCCCCAGCATGGTAATTCCTACAGACCACATATCAGCTGCCAGAAACAGAATCCCCTGCAGAATGACTGTTGCGAGAATGTATTTTTTCCACTGAATAGTGGATAAGTATCTGCTCTTGTCTGTAGTGTGAGAAGTGACAGGAGGATGTGTTTCTGTGAATTAATAGATCAATGGATACTTTTTTGTTATGTTTTATTTTTACTTTGTTTTACTTTACTTTTAACTTTGACTGTCATTCTATCCCCTGCCCAGCAACTCCACTCCCACTTGTCTCCAATTGCACATCCCAACCTTCAGCTTCCCTCAGCCCATCCCACCTATCTCTGCTGGCCACCCTCTTTGGATTTCTACGCACCGTATATCTTTCAAATATGCTGTGATGTTTAACGTACAATTTCAATCTATCTAATCGAATCCACAGATTGCAAACCATTTTGGGTCAAATAAAATGAGTGAGTGAATGAGTGAGTGAGTGAATCTTTTAGAGAGAGGTTTAGTGCTTTTATATTTAATAATCTCAACCCACCAAATTCATAATATAGATAGGCAGCTTTTGTCTGGTTTAGCGTTCCAGATAAAGCACTTTTTTTTTTGCTCATATGATTTGAAAAACAAATCATCAGGAGTAGGCAGCACCATAAGTAAGTGAGTAAATTGAGATATGACTGTTGTTACGCACGCCTCTGTGAAGAGGGAACGCAACACCCTGCTACAACTCAACTTTCTGTGAAGCGAAAGAGGTATGGACTGTAGGTGCGAGTAAGGATGACAAAAAAGCAGAATTGACCGCTTACTAGGATTTATTTCCTTACACGGTAATATGGGGAAAAGGGGCTGTACGGAACCAAAGCAAAGAAAGTAAATATCAAAGCTCCCCCTCTCCTATCTAACCTGCCTACCCACTACTTACCTAACTTAGCACCACCTGGTGCCCTAACCAAAATACAGGGGGTGGTCCGCCCAGGTCTTACCTAGTGTGCCTAGACATGGAATATACTACGGGTATATGTATGCCCGCAGGCCTCTTGCCTAAGCACTCCCTAGGTGCCTTCCCCTTCCCCCCTGGGAACAAATGAAACAGAATATCAAACAATACTCAAACAAACTAATAAACAAAGGACATCAAATAAGCTCTAGCTGAGCAACAATCTCACACGGAACATACCAACTGCTCCCAGCAACAACTAACACAGTACATACCAACGCTTTCTGATAAACAATCAACACTATCACAATCAAATTATCCAGCAATGATCTCTGCCTAGCAATGATCTCTGCCTAGCAATGATCTCTGCCTAGCAATGATCTCTGCCTAGCAATGATCTCTGCCTAGCAATGATCTCTGCCTAGCAATGATCTCTGCCTGCCAATGATCTCTGCCTGCCAATGATCTCTGCCTGCCAATGATCTCTGCCTGCCAATGATCTCTGCCTGCCAATGATCTCTGCCTGCCAATGATCTCTGCCTGCCAATGATCTCTGCCTGCCAATGATCTCTGCCTAGCAATGATCTCTGCCTAGCAATGATCTCTCTCTTCCTGAACAGAACACTGGCTTTTATATAGCTTCAGGTGGCAATGGTAATTAGAGACAGCTGTATCTTGACGAGGGGGCGGGGTCAGCTCTCCAATCATCCATTGGGGCCGACCAATCAGCTGCTTGGGGAGAATTTCAGGAAGCCATCTCCTGAAACACACACACTCAAATACAAACTCAACACAGAAACTGGGGAACGTAACACTAAGGAGTTAATCAGGGCAATTTTTCCATAAATAGGCAGGTATTTACCTCTCCATGGTTGCAGGATCTTGTCTATTTTTTATAAGTTTTCCATTGAAATTCATTGTGGAGAGCTTATTTATATATTTTGTGATATGAATACCGAGTATGTCTACTTCACCATCAGCCCATTTTATAGGTAAACTGCAGGGTAATGTAAAGGTTAATTAGTGCTGAAAATCCACTTTTTCCGGGCGTTGCTACGGGGTCCCTGAATGAGCTATCGGATAGAAACTTTAGGGTCCGTCTCTATGGGATGATGCGGTTTCAATGCACCTAGTCTTGTGACTCCCAGACTTTTCTAAATGTTGTCATTTTCACGATGGTCAAAATGAATTGAAGTCATTGCAAATGTATGAGGCTGTTTCTCGGCCTGAGAACCTTCTAGAGGGAGAGGACCCAAGCAGAGCTTGCCTTGTTGGAGCATGGCAAACAGTGAGCTGTGTGATGGTGCTAGGAGTTACTGTGGGCCTATGGGTTGAATACAAATCCTCTACTACTCTTCTCACAAAATCTAAGGTTGTGTCCTAAATGGCACCCTATTCCCTTTATAGTGCCCTTCTTTTGACCAGGGCCCGGTTTCACGATAGCGATGGAACTTAGGCTTAGAAGTGTTTTTAACAACGCACCTTCCCTACAACGGCCGAAGATGTAACATGAGTTTCCCAAAACACTGCACAGAGAGAACGGTCGCTAAGTGCATCGTTGGAGCATGTGTCGATACTGATAGGATTGAAAGAACGGGAGCACTGCTCGAGGATCAGCGTTCTCCATTCAAATGTTTCCTTAAGATTAGAATTACTTCACGATACTGATGACGGATCAGCTCCTAGAGAGGTGTTACTACCTACAGCTGCAAATATTGAAGTAGCTTATTCTACTGCTTACCAAATACAAATGCTCGAAATCAGGCTCCACATCATGACATATATTGAGACAAATTACAGACAGTAGCCTACAAGTAGCAACATAGAACGTGAAATGTATTTCAATATGATTGAAATAGGCCTATAGCTTACAGTTTATATTTAATGCAGTCATGTTTCATTTGGTTTGTATCAATTGCAAAGACATTGGCAACTTCGTACTGAAGTTATCGACATTCACAGAGAGACTAATAAACCATGTGATTCTAGGTTTAGCTGAGATCTTCTGTGTATAAAGTGAAGCGTAAGGGAACAAAAGCATCCAAAAATGCCTTTAGCTGTTCTACGAGTGGTCTGAGGCAGGCGTTAGATTACGAGCGTTTTCAAGTGCAACGTTAATAATAATAGCTTAACAATGCTCCTATGATGGTTCTAACAATGAACTTAAGATGTTTTGGGGAAACCGGGCCCAGGGCAGTACACTATGTAGGAAATAAGGTACCATTATGGACATAGCACATAAATATCATGGCGTAGTAGTGTGACCAGAGTTGACTGTAGAATTGTCACGGTGTCCTTACTTGCTTAACAGGAGCAGGGAAGAATAAGCATTGGCCAGCATCAGCAAGATGAAGTTATGAACAGCAGGTAAATAAGTGTGTGCTGTTTTATTAAGGGTACGAATGGATGAATCTAATTTCATTGGTGTACACACAGAGATAGTTCCAAGGGTGTACGTGTCTTTTGCTCTTTTTATGTCATGCAGAGCCATAAATAAATGTTTGCATAATTTGCATAATTTGAACAAGAGCAGATAATAATTAGAGATCAGACATATTTGCCATTTGTGATTAGGCTGAGATCCACCACTGGCTTAATGTCTACCGATGTGGGAGGCAGAGGAAGCTGCTACTCCAACACCAGAGGGATATTCAGCATATCAGGAGGACTGCAGCCCAGTTCAGACATTAAGTTCAGACACTTTAAACTTTAAACTATGCACTTTTATGTTTACATACCCTACATTACTCATCTCATATGTATATACTGTACTCGATACCATCTACTGCATCTTGCCTATGCCGTTCTGTACCATGACTCAATCATATATCTTTATGTACATATTCTTTATCCCTTTACACTTGTGTGTATAAGGTAGTAGTTGTGGAATTCTTAGGTTAGATTACTCGTTGGTTATTACTGCATTGTCGGAACTAGAAGCACAAGCATTTTGCTACACTCACATTAACATCTGCTAACCATGTGTATGTGACAAATAACATTTGATTTGATTTGATTTGAGACATAAGCTGCAAGGCCAGAGTGGCACAGATTTAACACTCAGGCAGAAGGAATGGTGTCTGCACTGGTTTCTCACCTCCCTCTCCTAGTAGGGATCAGCTAACCAAGACCAATGGTACTAAGTGTAAAGACAGTATAACACCTGTAGATACAAGGGAGTATGGGTTGGATATGCTATTGCATACATCTCATCAAATGTATGCAGACCATACCACACATAAGAGGAAGTATTTTTTTCCATGAGGATGGTGAGAGGATTGGGCAAAGAGATGTTGTCCAAGTAGAAGAAAATACTTGAAGTTTTGTCATACTTACACTGTCAACAAATGTCCACCTCTTACTGTCAAACATAATTCACAGTAGGTAACATATTTCATTTACTTTCAGTAACATCCTGTAGTCATTATACAGTGCAATGCATTCTCTACACAGGATATACAGAGGCCCACTGCAAAACCTGAGTTCCTGTCTGATGTGCCACCTATGGGCAAGCAGTCCAAGGAGGAGAAAAAGCAAGAGTGAAGTAAAGGTCCATCCTTTTAGGAAACATGTATTTAGTCATATAAGAATAATCTTAAGAAATCTCATTATCTTCAGAAACAATCTGTCACAATAAATCTCAGATCTTGGGAGAAAGTATGTGTGGTTCAGTAAAATCTGAAATTAGCAGTGAATGTCATTTTATGTTTATTTTTAACCTTTATTTCACTAGGTAAGTCAGTTAAGAACAAATTCTTATTTACAATGACAGCCTACCGGGGAACAGTGGGTTAACTGCCTTGTTCAGGGGCAGAACGACAAATGTTTACCTTGCCAGCTCGGGGATTCGATCCAGCAACCGTTTGGTAACTGGAACAAGGCTCTAACCACTAGGCTACCTATCGCCCCAAAATCAGTCATTGGTGTATCATTCTGTCAAAACCATTACTCATTCACTAATCATATTCAACACATAATGGTGCTAAGGTCCTCGCAACATTGTGTTGTGTAATGTTTACCCAGCAAACATGGCCCCATTTGGTGGGCAGGGGCTAGCCTACACTAAGGCCACAACAGCCAAACACGGGCTAGCCTAGCACAGGCTAGCCCACAGCAATCCCACATCATCCCAACACAGTTTAGCCTAGCACAGGCTAACCCACACCAAGCCCACACCAGCCAACATGGGCTATCCCTCATCAAGCCCAGCTCAGGCTAGCCCACATCAGCCCAACACAGGTTAGCATACACCAGCCCAACACAGGCTGGTCCACAACAAGCCCACACCAGTTCAACACAGGCTAGCCCACACCAGCACAACATGTGCCAGCCCGTATTGGTCTGGTGTGGGCTTGGTATGGGCTAGCATGAGTTGGGCTTGTTGTGGGCTAGCTTATGCTGGGCTAGACCGTGTTGGGCTAATGTGGGACTGCTGTGGGCTACTCTGTGCTGGGCTAGCTTTGTTAGCCCAAAATATGCTAGCATACACCAGCCCAACATAGGCTAGCCCATACCAGCCCAGCATGAGCCAGCCCACACCAAGCCCAACACAGGCTAGCCTACACCAGTCCATCCTGGGCTAGTCCAGCATGGACTTTCCTAAACCAAGCCTACACCAGTCCAACACAGGCTAGCCTACACCAGCCCAACACGGGCCAGCCCACACCAAGCCCAGTACAGTCTAGCCCACACCAATCCCAGCTACTTCATTAGAATATTTGGGGCCATGGTTTGCAAATACCCCAATTCATGTTGTTAAGTAAAAAAATAATACAAGATAGAAATTGCTGACACCATTTAAACCAATGAGGGTTCAGAACTTTAAAGCCAATTATCTCGGGAATCATATTTTTTCAGATTGAACCTTATAGTTCTAAGGTCACAAGTTATTTTTCTGCAACCGTTACTGATAGTGTTGTTTAAGTGTTCTGTTGTGTAACATTAAAAAAGTATTTTGTAAAAGACCAATGATGAAGTCTGTAAAAATAAGTGCATGTGACATATGAAAAATTATATATATATACAGGTGTCTTTTATACAGGTAACGAGTTCAAACAGGTGCAGTTAATACAGGTAATGAGTGGAGAACAGGAGGGCTTCTTAAAGAAAAACTAACAGGTCTGTGAGAGCCGGAATTCTTACTGGTTGGTAGGTGATCAAATACTTATGTCATGCAATAAAATGCAAATTAATTACTTAAAAATCATACAATGGGATTTTCTGGATTTTTGTTTCTGATTCCGTCTCTCGCAGTTGAAGTGTACCTGTGATAAAAATTACAGACCTCTACATGCTTTGTAAGTAGGAAGACCTGCAAAATCGGCAGTGTATCAAATACTTGTTCTCCCCACTGTATATATATATGTATATATATATGTATATATATATATATATATACACACACATATATACAGTACATATATGTATATGTACTGTATATATTGTTTTAAGTGAAATATTAGCTTTTGTCTGAAACTGAAAGACATTAAATTCAAAAGCTAATTTGGCCTATGCACTAACAAGGCTTTTCAGCATAAGCAGCTTGACTACTGCTAGTGTACTGTAGCTTTATTGATCTACTGTACTTGAACAACATATGTACTTACATTGGATGGGTTGATTAGGATTCAAACCTCTCGAACAGCCTAATACATACTCTTAGAGTAGTTTTAGCTCATTAATGTACTTGGTAATGAAAATACGTTTTATCATGTAAGACACACACATGCAATCTGCCATTTGGGAATCTGTTCAATGTTACAAATCTTGATATATACAGTACTTAAAGTGGCTCTTATAGGGACAATCTGCAACATGGCTGTCATTGGCAGCCTAAAGTGGTTGGTTTTATAAATGGTACAGCTCTTTAGCAGTTTAAGATACAGACATTAGATCAACTGTAAAAAGGTTTTACAATTACATAACGGGACAACGAGCCCAAGGGCTGGCATTTATATGCCCTCCAAAGAAAGGTCGGTGGACCAAGATTCAAAATTCAGATTAGGAAGGAAAAGGTGGTGTTTGCTCGGTTGCGCCTATGACATTGTATTCATCAATACCATGTGGTTTGCAAGCATATGACTAGTTTGTGTACAGAGTGTATGGTTGATGAAACAGTGAAGCATGTGTTGATGTATTGTTGTAAGTACCCGTATGTGGAAGAGCGGGAAAGAATGATGTGTAGGTTTATGGAGATTGGAAGGGGATGGGTGGGGTTTGGAAGGGATTTGGGGTATGGGGGAGGGTTTGTTAGAAGTTAGAGCTCTTTTTATTTTCTTCGTAGCACAGGATTATGTAGAAAGGTTTAGTTTTTCTTCATGTTTGTTTCTTTGTTCATTTAGTCTGTAAGCTGTGATTTGCCGCTAGAAATGCCACTAGAAATGTGTTCATTTGAAGGTAGAAATGTGTTCAACATCCACTAAAGTAGCTTGCAAATTTGCTAGATCGCAATAGTATCAGCCTTGGTAACCTGTAAGGGGTCCGTAACTGGTGGCAGGGAAGTCAGACTCAGGAGAGCAGAACTAGGTAATAGCCGGAGCAGTTTAATTGCAAAACCAACAGCATAAAGAATAACAAACATGGGTACAAAACCCGTCGCGCACCAGTAAACAAGTGCACAAGCACTTACAACAAAGATTTCCACACAAAGACATGGGGGTAACAGAGGGTTAAATACACAACACTAAATGAGGAAAATGAAAACCAGGTGTGTAGGAAAACAAGACAAAACAAATGGAAAATGAAAAGTGGATCGACGATGGTGTAACGGCTTTCTTCTGTGGACGAAGGAGATGACCAAAGCGCAGCGTGGTTAGTGTTCATCATGTTTAATAAAGACAATAAACGTGAACACTACAAAATACAAAAC
Source organism: Salvelinus alpinus (assembly GCF_045679555.1). NCBI lineage: Eukaryota > Metazoa > Chordata > Actinopteri > Salmoniformes > Salmonidae > Salvelinus > Salvelinus alpinus. The sequence goes on along the minus strand of NC_092104.1, from coordinate 52,427,679 downwards.
AACAAATGTGAAAAACCGAAACAGTTCTGTCTGGTGCAGACACACGAAGACTGAAGACAACCACCCACAAAACCCAACACAAAACAGGCTACCTAAATATGGTTCCCAATCAGAGACAATGACTAACACCTGCCTCTGATTGAGAACCATATCAGGCCAAACATAGAAACGGGAAAACTAGACACACAACATAGAATGCCCACTCAGCTCACGTCCTGACCAACACTAAAACAAAGAAAACACAAAAGAACTATGATCAGAACGTGACAGATGGCTAGAAGACTGGCGATGCCGACTGCCGAACGCCGCCCGAACAAGGAGAGGAACCGACTTCGGTGGAAGTCGTGACATAACCAAAACAAACATAATTATTCGTTTAGCTAACCAAACCATTGGTCCCAGCTTGCTATTATTAAAATTGAATTCAACAATGCCAATAATGTTTTCAATACAACTTTTGCTCTCTCAATTCTAAAAACATGTAAGAATTAACTATAGCCATTAACTACAGCACAGATTGAAGGGTACACTTCCAGCTTTTACTTTTTACTTCCTGGCATGAGTACACTCAAAATGGCTGCCAATCAACCTATTATGCCATCATTGACGCCCTTTCTATTCATTCTTATTTCTATGGGTTTTGCATAGGCGAGTGAAGACCATACTGTAACGTTAGGACGGCCGGTGGGTCGAAAATCCAAGCTGTTCAACTGATTCAAACCGCTATTTTGGGAGCTGAATGGTGGCGAGTAGTGAGGATGCGGCGATGGAGGATATAGATAGGTTGGAGAAGCAACGGCTGCACGGAATCATGGTGGAAGCAGAAGTGCTGGTTGATTCTGATTGAGCAAGCTCGGTGAGAGTGAGACTTTGGCAATGAAATATAGAGCAAAAATAGCAAAGGTTGTAAATTATCATTGGTTTCTTGTTGGCGTGTGATTTGTTAAGGATGTACAAAGTATTCAGATCCCTTCTCCACATTTTGTTAATTTACAGCCTTATTCTAAAATGTATTAAATATAAAAAATTATCAGCAATCTACACACAATACCTCATAATGACAAAGCAAAAACAGTTTTAGAAATTTTGGCACATTTCTTTAAAAAAACAGAATTTTTTTTTTTACGTAAGTATTCAGACCCTTTGCTATGAGACTCGAAATTGAGCTCCAGTGCATCCTGTTTCCATTGATCACCCTTGACATGTTTCTTCAACTTGATTGGAGTCTACCTATGGAAAATTCAATAAATTGGACATGATTTGGAAAGTCACACACCTGGCTATATATTGTTCCACAGTTGAAAGTGCATGTCAGAGCAAAAACCAAGCCATGAGGTCGAAGGAATTGTCCGAGGAGCTCCGAGACAGGATTGTGTCGAGGCACAGATCTGGGGAAGGGTACCAAAACATTTCTGCAGCATTGAAGGTCCCCCAAAAGACAGTGGCCTCCATCATTCTTAAATGGAAGAAGTCTGGAACCACCAAGACTCTTCCTAGAGCTGGCCGCCCAGCCAAACTGAGCAATCGGGGGAGAGAAGGGCCTTGGTCAGGGAGCTGACCAAGAACCCGGTGGTCACTCTGACCTGGAGGAAACCTGCAAGCATGGTGGTGGCAAACATCAAGAGATCCTTGATGAAAACCTGCTCCAGAGCGCTCAGGACCTCAGACTGGGGCGAAGGTTCACCTTCCAACAGGACAATGATCCTAACCACACAGCCAAGACAATGCAGGAGTGGCTTCGGGACCAGTCTCTCAGCAACTCCCCATCCAACCTAACAGAGCTTGAGAGGATCTGCAGAGAAGAATGGAAACTCCAAATACAGGTGTGCCAAGCTTGTAGCGTCAAACCAAAGACTTGAGGCTGTAATCGCTGCTTCAACAAAATACTGAGTAATTTGTCTAAATACTCATTTAATGTGATAATTATATATTTTTTTTATATGAATTAGCTAACATTTCCCAAAACTTGTTTTTGCTTTGTCATTATGGGGTATTGTGTGTAGATTGATGAGGGAAAAAAACTATTTAATACACAGAATTTTATGTAGCGTAACAAGATTTGGAAAAAGTCAAGTGGTCTGAATACTTTCCGAAGGCACTCTATACTTGGGGAGATCCATTTCAAATCAAATCAAATTTTATTGGTCACATACACATGGTCAGCATATGTTAATGCGAGTGTAGCGAAATGCTTGTGCTTCTAGTTCCGACCATGCAGTAATATCTAACAACTACCTTATACACACAAGTGTAAAGGAATGAATAAGAATATGTACATATACATATATGGGTGAGTGATGGCCGAACGGCATAGTTAAGACGCAGTAGATGGTATAGAGTACAGTATATACATATGAGATGAGTAATGTAGGGATTGTAAACATTATATAAAGTGGCATTGTTTAAAGTGACTAGTGATACATTTATTACATCCAATATTTCATTGTTATAGTGGCTAGAGATTTAAGTCAGTATGTTGGCAGCAGCCACTCAATGTTAGTGATGGCTGTTTAACAGTCTGATGGCCTTGAGATAGAAGCTGTTTTTCAGTCTCTCGGACCCAGCTTTGATGCACCTGTACTGACCTCGCCTTCTGGATGATAGCAGGGTGAACAGGCAGTTGCTCGGGTGGTTGTTGTCCTTGATGATCTTTTTTGCCTTCCTGTGAAATCGGGTGGTGTAGGTGTCCTGGAGGGCAGGTAGTTTGCCCCGGTGATGCGTTGTGCTGACCTCACTACCCTCTGGAGAGCCTTACGGTTGTGGGCGAAGCAGTTGCCGTACCAGGCGGTGATACAGCCCGACAGGATGCTCTCAATTGTGCATCTGTAAAAGTTTGAGAGTGTTTTTGGTGACAAGCCAAATTGCTTCAGCCTCCTGAGGTTGAAGAGGCGCTGTTGCGTCTTCTTCACCAACGCTGTCTGTGTGGGTGGACCATTTCAGTTTGTCCGTGATGTGTACGCCGAGGAACTTAAAACTTTCCATCTTCTCCACTACTGTCCCGTCGATGTGGATAGGGGGGTCCTCCCTCTGGTGTTTCCTGAAGTCCACGACCATCTCCTTTGTTTTGTTGTCGTTGAGTGTCAGGTTATTTTCCTGACACCACACTCCGAGGCCCCTCACCTCCTCCCTGTAGGCCGTCTCATCATTGTTGGTAATCAAGCCTACCACTGTCGTATCGTCTGCAAACTTGATGATTGAGTTGGAGGCGTGCATGGCCACGCAGTCATGGGTGAACAGGGAGTACAGGAGAGGGCTGAGAACGCACCCTTGTGGGGCCCCAGTGTTGAGGATCAGCAGGGTGGAGATGTTGTTTCCTACCCTCACCACCTGGGGGCGTCCTGTCAAAGTCCAGGACCCAGTTGCACAGGGTGGGGTCGAGACCCAGGGTCTCGAACTTCATGACGAGTTTGGAGGGTACTATGGTGTTAAATGCTGAGCTGTAGTCGATGAACAGCATTCTTGCATAGGTATTCCTCTTGTCCAGATGGGTTAGGGAAGTGTGCAGTGTGATTGCGTCATCAGTGGACCTATTGAGGCGGTAAGCAAATTGGAGTGGGTCTAGGGTGTCAGGTAGGGTGGAGGTGATATGGTCCTTGACTAGGTCCCGTGTGGCTCAGTTGGTAGAGCATGGCGCTTGCAACGCCAGGGTTGTGGGTTCATTCCCCACGGGGGGACCAGGATGAATATGTATGAACTTTCCAAATTGTAAGTCGCTCTGGATAAGAGCGTCAGCTAAATGACTTAAATGTAAATGTAGTCTCTCAAAGCACTTCATGATGACGGAAGTGAGTGCTACGGGGCGAGTCATTTAGCTCAGTTACCTTAGCTTTCTTGGGAACAGGAACAATGGTGGCCCTCTTGAAGCATGTGGGAACAGCAGACTGGGATAGGGATTGATTGAATATGTCCGTAAACACACCAGCCAGCTGGTCTGCGCATGCTCTGAGGACGCGGCTAGGGATGCCGTCGGGGCCGGCAGCCTTGCGAGGGTTAACACGTTTAAATGTTTTACTCACGTTGGCTGCGGTGAAGGAGAGCCCGCAGGTTTTGGTAGCGGGCCGTGTTGGTGGCACTGTATTGTCCTCAAAGCAAGCAAAGACGTTGTTTAGTTTGTCTGAGGTCACAAAGATGATAAAAGAGGTGTTAGGAAAGGTACAAATCAGTCAGTTACCAGTAGTGCTTTTGTTCTGATTTCATGAGTATCGGAAGAACCATAGGTTGGTGACATCTAAAGTGGAAAGCCATGACCTTTGGAGCAGGGCACTGATTTTAGGTGTGATATCAGGAGTATCGCTGGACATTGAGGCTTCATGTCTTGAGAAAAAGATTCCAGGAGTGTTGGAAGCACATTGGATGGAAAGAAGGAAGATAGTCAGTTTGTTTTCCTGATGTTTGATGAAGAGTATCTGCCTACAAGATTGGGTAAGTGAGATATACTGTAAGAGCTTTCATAAATAAACCGTTACAGTGCCGAAATTGCAAAAAGTATGGCCATATATCAAGTGTGTGTGTCAACAGAATCAACATGTAGTTGAAGAATCTGATGATGTCCGGTGTAGCAATTGTGGTGTAAATTACATTGGCGAGTTCCTGGAGTGCCCTAGTAGACTAAAGGAGTTTGAAGTTGCAAGGATCCGAGATGTACAACAGGTCTCTTACAGAGTGGTGCAGGAAATAGTTGAAAGAGAAAGTGGAGCTGTGAAATTGTAGGTGCGGCTGAAATGTTTTTGGTTCTGGAGGAATTCGTTTTTTTATTATCACATACACTGGATAGGTGCAGTGAAATGTGTTGTTTTATCAGCCGAAGCAGCATTGTATGGAATACTGAATGAATATGTTCCACCCCTCTCAGGCCCCTGAACCTGTGCAGGGATTTGATTTGGATTGGACTGTGACCGAAGGAGTGGGATGGTTTTTTAGTTCATATGTTGTTTTGTACAAAAAAATGACATTGTGCAATGGACAGTTTACTGTACAGTTTACTACCTGTACAGTAGGTGTGGGAATGGACATTAACACTAACTCACGTCAGCCATGGAGAACGAGAGCTGACAGTCCTCAGGAGCGGCCCGCGTCGGCAGCACTGTGTTATCCTCAAAGAGGGCGAATAAGGTGTTTAGCTTGTCCGGGAGCAAGACGTCGGTGTCCACAACATGGCTGTTTTTCCCTTTGTAATTCGTAATATTTCTACATTAAAGTTGATCAGTTTTCACCAATCCCAGTAGGTGGTGGCATGCACCTCTAACATTTGTTGCGGACCGCCATAATACTATAGAAGAAGAAGTAGTAACCATTGAGTAGTAGCTTTAGGACATGGTCATCAGAGATTGGATTATTTTACCAGTGCCTTGCTGCTATTCCAGTTTCAACTGTTCTGCCTGCGGTTATGGAACCCCTACCCGTCCTGCTGTTTTCAACTCTTAATGATCGGCTATGAAAAGCCAACTGACATTTATTCCTGATTTATTATTTGACCATGCTTGTCACTTATGAACATTTTGAACATCTTGGCCATGTTCTGTTATAATCTCCACCCGGCACAGCCAGAAGAGGACTGGCCACCCCTCATAGCCTGGTTCCTCTCTAGGTTTCTTCCTAGGTTTTGGCCTTTCTAGGGAGTTTTTCCTAGCCACCGTGCTTCTACACCTGCATTGCTTGCTGTTTGGGGTTTTAGGCTGGGTTTCTGTACAGCACTTCGAGATATTAGCTGATGTACGAAGGGCTATATAAAATAAACGTGATTTGATTTGATTTGATGTTGAATGTCCAAATATAAATAGCTAGCTATTATATTAAGGTAAAAAGTAGTTTGTTTGTCGCTGGGCAGTGACGTTGTATCGCCGATATTAGCAGACATGTTAACTAGCAAATGAACTATCTAACTAACTAACGTTAGGTCATAGACAACTAACTAGCTAGTAAGCCAAGCTATCTAGCTAGCTGGGCCTGGTTTCCCGAAAGCATCTTAAGGCTAAGTTCATCGTTAGAACATTCGTAGGAGCATAGTTAGATCTCCAAGCTGTTTCCCAAAACCATTGTTACAAAAGTTGCTTTCAAAAACGCTCGTTATTGAATGACAAGTTCAGAACACTCGTAGAACAGCTAAGTACATCTTTAGATGCATTTTTTCCCTTCCACGTCACTTTATACACTGAAGGTCTCTGCTAAACACAAAATCAAGTTGTTAATCTGTCTTTCTGTGTCCACCGATAACTTCAGAACAAATGTGACAGTACCTATGTTTCCATGAACTTGTCCAGTGATTTTGTTGTCGACATTTAGAAAGTTGGCATAAAAAAAATTATGCGCCTGCTAGGGTGCGTGTCGATAAAAACAGCTGGACGTAATGATGTCACATCAACAACAACGCAAAGGTTCTCGTAAAGACCTAGTATCGATCAAAATGTAGTTGTTAAAGTGTTCCCATTACCCATTTAGTCAAATGTACACATAAATAAATTGCCGACATGCTGTATGCCTTCCCACCTATCTGTTTCATGTCTCAGATAGACCGCGAAAGCCAGCATGGATATACAGTGGGGAGAACAAGTATTTGATACACTGCCGATTTTGCAGGTTTTCCTACTTACAAAGCATGTAGAGGTCTGTAATTTTTATCATAGGTACACTTCAACTATGAGAGACGGAATCTAAAACAAAAATCCAGAAAATCACATTGTATGATTTTTAAGTAATTAATTTGCATTTTATTGCATGACATAAGTATTTGATACATCAGAAAAGCAGAACTTAATATTTGGTACAGAAACCTTTGTTTGCAATTACAGAGATCATACGTTTCCTGTAGTTCTTGACTAGGTTTGCACACACTGCAGCAGGGATTTTGGCCCACTCCTCCCTACAGATCTTCTCCAGATCCTTCAGGTTTCGGGGCTGTCGCTGGGCAATACGGAGTTTCAGCTCCCTCCAAAGATTTCCTATTGGGTTCAGGTCTGGAGACTGGCTAGGCCACTCCAGGACCTTGAGATGCTTCTTACGGAGCCACTCCTTAGTTGCCATGGCTGTGTGCTTCGTGTCGTTGTCATGCTGGAAGACCCAGCCACGACCCATCTTCAATGCTCTTACTGAGGGAAGGAGGTTGTTGGCCAAGATCTCGCGATACATGGCCCCATCCATCCTCCCCTCAATACGGTGCAGTCGTCCTGTCCCCTTTGCAGAAAAGCATCCCCAAAGAATGATGTTTCCACCTCCATGCTTCACGGTTGGGATGGTGTTCTTGGGGTTGTACTCATACTTCTTCTTCCTCCAAACACGGCGAGTGGAGTTAGACCAAAAAGCTCTATTTTTGTCTCATCAGACCACATGACCTTCTCCCATTCCTCCTCTGGATCATCCAGATGGTCATTGGCAAACTTCAGACAGGCCTGGACATGCACTGGCTTAAGCAGGGGGACCTTGCGTGCGCTGCAGGATTTTAATCCATGACGGCGTAGTGTGTTACTAATGGTTTTCTTTGAGACTGTGGTCCCAGCTCTCTTCAGGTCATTGACCAGGAAATCAATAATTGACTAATATTTGCCATATTCTAATAATTCTCATGTGCCAACGTATCGCCACAGATCTAGCGCCCATGGGCATGCACTATGCCTAGGCTAGTCCGTGCCATGGTGTAACTTCTCTCTGGTAGATCTGAAATAATTGGATGGTGAAACTTGCCAGCCAACCAGAAAAGCAAGGCGAAGCAATTCAGGCTTTCTTGAAAGTCAGGACAATCCTGACAAAATGGTCGTTAAGACACTAACAGCTTACAGACGGTAGGCAATTAAGGTCACAGGTATGAAAACTTAGGACACTAAAGAGGCCTTTCTACTGACTCTGAAAAACACCAAAGAAAGAAGCCCAGGGTCCCTGCTCATCTGCATGAACGTGCCTTAGGCATGCAGCAAGGAAACATGAGGACTACAGATGTGGACAGGGCAATAAATTGCAATGTCCGTACTGTGAGATGCCTAAGACAGCGCTGCAGGGAGACAAGACGGACAGCTGATCGTCCTCGCAGTGGCAGACTACGTGTAACAACACCTGCACAGGATCGGTACATCCGAACATCACACCTGCGGGACATGGTAACAACAACTCCCCGAGTTACACCAGGAACGCACAATCCTTCCATCAGTGCTCAGACTGTCCGCAATAGGCTGAGAGAGGCTGGACTGAGGGCTTGTAGGCCTGTTGTAAGGCAGGTCCTCACCAGACATCACCGGCAACAACGTCGCCTATGGACACAAACCCACCGTCGCTGGACCAGACAGGACTGGCAAAAAGTGCTCTTCACTGACGAGTCGCGATTTTGTCTCACCAGGGGTGATGGTCGGTTTTGCGTTTATAGTCGATGGAATGAGCGTTACACCGGGGCCTGTACTCTGGAGCGGGATCAATTTGGAGGTGGAGGGTCCGTCGTGGTCTGAGGCGGTGTGTCATCGGACTGAGCTTCTTGCCATTGCAGGCAATCTCAACGCTTTACAGGGAAGACATCCTCCTCCCTCATGTGGTACCCTTCATGCAGGCTCATCCTCACATGACCCTCCAGCATGACAATTCCACCAGCCATACTGCTCGTTCTGTGCGTGATTTCCTGCAAGACAGGAATATCAGTGTTCTGCCATGGCCAGCGAAGAGCCCGGACCTCAATCCCATTGAGCATGTCTGGGACCTGTTGGATTGGAGGGTGAGGGCTAGGGCCATTCCCCCCAGAAATGTCTAGGAACTTGCAGATGCCTTGGTGGAAGAGTGGGGTAACATCTCACATTAAGAACTGGCAAATCTGGTGCAGTCCATGAGGAGGAGATGCGCTGCAGTACTTAATGCAGCTCGTGGCCACACCAGATTGATTTTGAACCCCCCTTTGTTCAGGGACACATTATTCAATTTCTGTTAGTCACATGTCTGTGGAACTTGTTCAGTTCATGTCTCAGTTGTTGAATCTTGTTATGTTCATACAAATATTTACACATGTTAAGTTTGCTGAAAATAAACACAGTTGACAGTGAGAGGACTTTTCTTTTTTTGCTGAGTTTATATATTGTGTTTATATTATTTATTTACAAACATTGGAGTAAAAAAGCTTATTTTGGGTTCTGATGGTGTCACGTTATATAAGAATCGGAGACAGGCGCAGGAATTCGAAATAGCGGGATTTATTACTCCACCCAAAATACAACATGTCATGAAAATGGGCACGGGGAAGAAGCCCAAAACAAACACGTATATAAAATACACAGGGTTGTAACCCAAACAAAAGAGCGAGGTTTATCGTCTAAAGATTACACGGGACGAGACCCGTAATAACACTACACGGGACGAGACCCGAAATAATAAGTGCACAGCCGAAACAACAAAGCACAGGTACTCACAAGACCAACGGACATTGGAACAATAACCGACAAAGACAATGGGGAACAGAGGGCACATATATAACATACTAATCAGGGGGAATGGGAACCAGGTGAGCGTAATGAGACAAGACATTCTGGGGTTGGTGGTACTGAATCCAGTTTAGTGAAGCCTAGAAAGCCGGTGACGTAGACCTCCGGAGCTGGTGCACAAAATGAGCAGCAGTATCGGGGGTATCTGTGACAGATTGGATATGACAGTTGAACTAAGCTCATGAGGCATCTATAGGTCATATTCTTCAAGAATCAATGGGTACATATAATTAATTTATAAGTCCAAAAATGGATGTAGCAACTGCTGATTGCCACTTTAATGTAAGAGGGAGATCCCAGAGCAGTGCTTCCTTTCTTTTGACCCTATCATTGTGGACACAGGCCTCAACGAAACACTTATCGAGCGTTCTCTCTGCGTTGTGTTTTGGGAAACGCATGTTAAGCCTGAGTTCCGTCGCTATCGGGAAATCGGTCCCTGGCTAGCTACAGAATGGCAACCTTGGGTCTCTACTTTGGCTAGATAGCTTTACATTCCTCCTGCTAGCAGTCAATTCTACTTTTTCCTGTCAGCAATCACGTCTAGGTCCTAAAAGTTATGACGTTAGCTAAATAGCCAGTTATTTAGCCTGCTAGCTAGTTATTTATGACTATGTCAGAAATACTAATATCTTGGTATATATTGCTTTGACCTAGCTAGTTAACGTTATCAACCAGAGAGACATTCAGGTCTTAGTTCCAATTCCTAGCTAGTTGTCGCAGGGTTTCCCAAACTCGGTCCTGGGGTCCCCCGTTTTGGTTTTTGCCCTAGCACTACACAGCTGATTCAAATATCCAACTCATAATCAAGCTTTGATTATTTGAATCCGCTGTGTAGTGCTAGGGCAAAAACCAAAACGTGCACCCAGGAGGGGCATCAGGACCGAGTTTGGGAATCCCTGGTCTAACACAGAACCCAAACCCGGCTGCGCGCGTGCGCTATCGTGCATAAATGTATTTTGCCCCCCCACACCAAACGCGATCACAACACGCAGGTTAAAATATCAAAACAAACTCTGAACCAATGACATTAATTTAGGGACAGGTCGAAAAGCATTAAACATGTATGGCAATTTAGCTAGTTAGCTTGCACTTGCTAGCTAACGTTAATTTGTCCTATTTAGCTAGCTTGCTGTTGCTAGCTCATTTGTCCTGGGATATAAACATTGAGTTGTTATTTTACCTGAAATGCACAAGGACCTCTACTCCGACAACCGAATCGTTTCTAGTCATCTCTCCTCCTTCCAGGCTTTTTCCTCTTTGAACTTATATGGTGATCGCATCTAAACTTTCATAGTATTACCACGACAACTGGCAACAAAGTTCGTCTTTCGATCACCCACATGGGTATAACCAATGAGGAGATGGCACGTGGGTAGCTGCTTCTATAAACCACTGAGGAGATGACTTTCGGCGCGATCTGCGTCAGAAATAGGAACGACTTCTATTTTAGCCCTTGGCATCGCAGATGCTCGTTGGCGCGCGCGAGCAGTGTGGGTGCAATAATTGAATAACATGGATTTCTACATTTATTTTGCGACGCTCGCGCAAGCGACATGTCCGGTCTGGTCAGCATGTAACGCTAACTGTAAACAGCCAAGTTGACTTCCTATTTTAACAGGTCTTGATGAATAGAAAAACTAGCTAGCTAGTTGAGACAATGAGAGGTAGGCTACACCTGTAGTCAAACTGTTACTAGGATGGTCTGTGTGGATGTGGTTGGTCTTTCTTCATCTCACCTCTCAATGATCATTTCTGTCATGCCCTGATCTCTTATTTTGCCTCTCTCTCCCTCCCTCCCCTTTCTCTCTTCCCCTTTTCTCCTTTTCTCTCCCAGTGTGAAGGCTGTGTATAATGAGCTACTAAACACTTTCATGGCCATCAATGAGCAGGGCAAAGCTGTACTGGTGGAAGAACCCCCACAGACCGGGCAACACACACACACACACACACAGCGGGCTAATGCGGCCCAATGGAGTGGAGTGTACTGTACTATGGGATGATGTAGACTTCAAACCCTTTGATATTGTCAGTTACAGTCTAATGTAGTGAACAGTGTTACAAGCTAATGGAGCAGACTGTATAGTAGCGTATGGTCCAACAATGTGACCATTATTAGAGACAGCTGGACGGTAATTTACTGGACCGGCCTGCCTTGTTGTTCAATGGAGTCTGATGAAACCTCTCAAGAGTGGGCACCAGAAAATAAAAGCAAAAAAGGCAATGAAAGAGGTAGAGGCACAGCAAGGCACAATAGAGTTGAGCATGTCTCCGTCTGTCTTTATGATCTCGTGCTACAGTACAACGATCATTCAGTTCTTACCATCTCATTATGATGAGTTATCAATTCTTAATTACTGATTGCTTTGTTAATTGTTTGTAGATACTGTTAGTGTATGGTTGATTTACAGTTGTTTCCTCTTTCTCTCTGTGTGTGGATGGATGCATTCACAGACAACAATCAGCTTGATGGGGATGAACTAGGAGCATAGTGCTTTAGCGGTGGGACAGAGGAGACGGCAACATAGAGGGCTTCGTTCTGAGCCCTATACTATGACTCATGTTTGAGCTGTTTGTATTAACTTTGGTTATAACCGGTAACATGAAAGTGGCTCACCTTTTAGCCAGGGCAAAATACTTCAGAACTAACCTGCCTGGGGGCAGGCTAACTCAGGGCTAACCAATGAAATCAGATACCCTCCCTCTCACAAAGATTGTGCAATCATCCCCTTCATTTGAGGAAGACTACTGCTTTCAATAATTTATTAACATGCTTTAGTGACTCTAAACCTAATATAGACGTGACTATCAATTATCGGGCCACCTGCCTTAGGGCCGATGTGGAGCTGATTGGCAAAGGCGCATCGGTCCAGTGTGGGCAGCCTACTTGGGTTCAATGTTTTAATATGCATTGGGCCCACATCGTGCCAATGTGGGCATGTTTTCTGGGAAAAGATGGGCTTATTTCAGGCGATGTGAGGGCTGCCATCACCAGAAATGGGCTGCCCACACTGGGCCAATGTCTTGGAGGCCAATGTGGAGCCGATGAGCAGAAGTCCATCGGCCCAATGTGGGCAGCCTAAGTGGGGCCAATATTTTAGCCTGCATTGGTCCCTCATCTTGCCAATGTGGACATGTCTGCTGGGTATGTGCTACAGCCACTGCAGTATAATATTTCAGGGGGAAAACAAAGATAATTTTGAACCTGAAGTGCTTCTTAGGGGATTTACATTGTCAGCAGTGTGTATACTGAGAGAAGATGTTAAAAGCTTTGTTACAGTGCGTCAGACAGGGTATACACTCAGAGAGAGAGAGAGTGAGAGAGAGAGGGGAGAGGGAGAGAGAACAGGAAGGAGTGGAGAGGAAAGGAGAGGGGAGGGTGTATACAGAGAGAAACTGATTGGCCAGAGAAAGCGAGAGAGAAAGTGGGAGTGAAACAAGCTAGAGAGGAGCAAGGGAAAGCTTCGGAGAAAGATGCATCCTCCTCGTGCTATGTGATCATTTCTGGTGTTAGGATAGTAAGATGGGTCAGACGGCTGAAATGAAAGAGATGCAGCCAGGGGTGTGGCTGCAGTCTCTCTCAGGAAAACTCAGTCTTGCCTTGAGCTGCAACATCTCTGACATAACAGTTGTGCCAGTATGCCAGTCATGAACAGGCCAGGGTAGGTGGAGGACATTTTTTCTCAGTATTATATATGCATGCACTGCTTGGTAGATTTCAAAGGGCAATATTTTTAATAGGACAATCTATGTAACATGGACTGGTTGAGGACAAAGAGTGTCCTGGGTTGGTGTGTCCCACATGTCTGAGCCATACTGATACTTAATATTATCATATGTCTATATGAGATTTATTAACCAGACCCAGGCTGGATCAGTGTCCAAAGGATTTCAGCATGGCTGCTCTGCTCTGAAGAGAGAATATTTATCTGTGTTTTGTCTTGTCAGGTTTTGGACAGGCTCAGGGTTGAGCAGACTCTTTTCATCTGGGGAACTATGGAACTATGACGGGAATTCTAAGGAACAGCGCTTGTCCAAGCAAGACCTACGTACAGCTAAGGAGCCAAGCTCCTCTCATAGTCACACTCTCAAAGGCTTACCTCGGTCTCAAAGTGTCAGAGTTGAGCTCTGTGCAGGAAAATCGCCTCGGTGTGAGACAGTGGAGCGAGGTGTGCAAATCCCGGAAGATATTCTAACAGGTAGGTGGAATGGGAACAGGCTTTGCAGACACTGCAATAATCTTCTTACAAAGTGGTTAATAAAGGTCAGAATAATTCATGATGCTTTCAAAATCTAAACTTCCACATTTGATTGGAGTGGATCTTTGAGATATGCTGTAGATTCATTCCCTGCTGCTGATACTAAAGAATATTATTATTATTGCAATACAGGCTGCAGAGGAGGAATGTGTGTCAGTAACACTACACTGTCTCATGATATACCTTTTTTCAGAAACTGATAAAGGCAGCATGTTAAATGTATTGCATTGGAGCTATTGATTCTTATTGTCCTGATTTTTAACAATATACTGCTACATAAAGATGACAATCTATATCCAGAAGATTTTCCAGCCTTGCATATATATTCATGCTCTCAGGCTGACTCAGCATATTTAGTCCAAGGCAAAAGAGGGTGGGAGGCAGAGACCGTTTTCAATTCGCGCTACTGTTTTTGGATTGACTGATTCAATTGCATCTGATGAGAATTTTATTCAATTGTGAACATGAACATTTATCTGTAAAATGAATCTCCCTGTCAGACTTTTTAAATTAAGCTGTAAGCTGTGTTGTATATGCTATGGAACAATGTATTATTATTATTATTATTTTTTTTACAGGATGTCTGACTGCTTACCCTGAGGAAAAGAGATCGTCTGAAAAGAATGGCAATAAAGAAACACTTCCCCCTTTACTCAATGTGGCCTCGTCTCTTGAGAATGTTTCCATCTGTCCATCATTCTCAAACACTCCGAAAGCAAAAACAGTCACTGTAAGTTCCATGACGGGATCTTCTTTCCTATCCAATAGCAAGGAGCTCTTTGAAGATTGCCAGAAGAGGTATGAGGGACAGAGGAATGCACAGGATCAGGAATTACCAATGACGTCCTGTGCTAATCTCGATGCTGTGGACACAGACTTCGCTATAGAGGCGATGTGCGACCCAGTAATTCTCAATGTACAGAACGACCAAAGATCACAAGGTCTATTGCCGTTAAGCAATAATGGCGAGACCAATCACCAGTTAACCAGTACAGGGACTGAGGAGTGTTTGGTATCCCACCCAGGCAGCACCATAATAGAACCTAAAGAAGCTGAACAAACAACGAAGACCAACATATTTGTATCCAACAGAGGAAGTCTGTTCAGTGCAACCTTTGTCCACAACACAGGCAATAGTGACACAAAGATGAGTCGTGAAAGCCCCTCGTGTGATGACAGTGTCTCTGAAACAGGGGATGAATTAGATGCATTTTCTTCCAGCAGTGACTGTCTGACCTACATTGAGGACGAGGAGAAGGCTGTTATAGATGGAACGAGAGGCGGAGGAAACACACGCTTTCCACACTTCACCAGAAGGTCAAAAAATGGATCACAAACTCAGCCTTTATGTCTAAACCCAGCAAGGATATACCACTCTTCTTCGAGTAAGCCATTCGCTCAGTCGTGCATTCCACTGGTTTTACAGATGTCCAAACCAGTTACTAGAGGGTTGTCAAAAACAACTGTATCTGAGGAGGGTCTGTCAGAAATCCTTTCCCCAGTTGATGAGGTTCTGTCCTATGGAAGCTACGAGCTCCCTCCACCTGTAGCGCACTGTGCAGGAAATGGGAGTGTTAGCTCCACTCTGCTACCTCCCCAACCTGATTTTGAGGTGATCACAAGTGAAGAGGAATTCCCGCCTTCTTCTGAAGGAAATTATCTTTATCTCAAAGAAGATCCATCCATTAACAGTGAGCTTGTTCCTCCTCTCCCTGATGATAAGACACTACATGTAAACAACACAAAAAACTCTGGTGAAACTAACAAAGACCTTGCTGAAGGTCAGAATGTTTTTGACAGAACTGAGAACTCCAGCTTGGTTCCAGCGGACGAGGATGTCACAGACTTGCTCTTCTCCTTTGACATTGGCGACAGGGTTCTTGTCTGCCTTTCCAGACCTGGTGTGCTGAAATACAAAGGGCAGGCAGCATTTGCTGGTGGCCTTTGGGCAGGTGTGGTGCTGGACAGGCCAGAAGGAAACCACAACGGGACCTTTAGAGGGGTGAAATATTTCAGATGTGATAGGAACTGTGGTGTTCTGGTCCGAGCGGAGGACATCTCTCCT
This sequence comes from Salvelinus alpinus, assembly GCF_045679555.1. NCBI lineage: Eukaryota > Metazoa > Chordata > Actinopteri > Salmoniformes > Salmonidae > Salvelinus > Salvelinus alpinus. Next base: position 52,411,912 of record NC_092104.1, on the reverse strand, counting down.
TTACGAGGGACACAAGACAGTGATCTGGATACTGAGCCTGAGGAGGATCCCTTCTCAGATGAAGAACCACCAAACTGCTTGAAACCACAAGAGGATGGATTGAAAGAAGATGAAGCCTCAGGTGGACCATTGGAAGGCAACATAGACAGGGGACAAAATAAACCAATCAATGATCCTTTAACTACTAAAATGACCTATAAAGAGGGACAATTACAAGAGAAATGGTGCCAAAACCCTCAACTTGACTGTTGTAACGAGACACCTGAGGCATCAAGTTCATCCACCCCTATGCCTGTATCATCATTATTTCAAGTGAGTTTTGTCTTAATCAGACCGTGTAATAGCACAATTGAGGCAAAGCATAGTCATCACAGACTTTTACCTTGGGGGTATTTGATGTGTTTTTAAACTCCTTAAAAAATGCTCGCTCGTCAAACTATTTATTGGTCCTATTTTGCAGATTGGTTTTGATTCATGCCCCCAAACAGCAGGACACAACATGAGCTCTAGTTTTGACATAAACTCTTGGGTGGAAAGTTTGACCGAGGAGCTGATCCAAGACCTTATGATGGATGCTCTAGAGATAAGGATGAGAAACAGAGAGAAAGGCTTGCTCAAAGAGGACAACAAACAAATTGATGTGAGTAAAGTTTTAAATGTTTAGTTTTTTTACATCACCTTCCCAAAACAAACAGCATAGACCAGCATAAATGTTAAGCTTTTCCATACTTGTCTATTCTGTTTTATGCTGGTCGGAATCTGGTCAAGCTGGTCTAACCAGCATAGTTTAGCTGGTTTTGCTGGCTGACCAGCATGGTCTAGCGGGTTATGATGGGAGACCAGCATGGTCTAGCAGGTTATGCTTGCAGACCAGCTTTTGTTGTGTTTTCACTGGTGAAAAGCCTTTATTGTGCTTCCACTGGTGGCCAGCCTCCACTGTGTTTTCACTGGTTACCAGCCTACACTGTGCTTTGGACATTGGTGTCCAGCATAATGTAAGGGGTGTTTAACTGGCGGCAGAGAAGTCAGACACAGGAGAGAAATAACTGTATTTCCAACGGCGCAGTTTATTACAAACCCCCCCCCAGAAAACATAGTAATAAAAATCAACGGGTAAACATAACCCGACGCACACCAGTACAGACGTACACAAACACTTACAATAAACAATCTCCGACAAGGACATGAGGGGAAACAGAGGTTTAAATACACAACATGTAATTGATGGGATTGGAACCAGGTGTGAAGGAAGACAAGACAAAACCAATGGAAAATGAAAAATGGATCAGGGATGGCTAGAAGGTCGGTGACTTCGACCGCCAAACACCACCCAAACAAGGAGAGGGACCGACTTCCGAAGTCGTGACACATAAAATAAAGCAAAACCAGAATCAAGTATTGTTTTATACTGGCTTGCAAAGGGATGTTTCATTCCTATTGGAAACCAGCCAGGGTATATTCTCACAATCTGCATTCAGAATGACTGCCAAGGTTAGAAAGACTACCAAACCATCTAAACTGGAACAACCATTTCACTAATGGGTGCAATAAATCTAACAGATTGGATTAGTTTAGAAAAATGTATGTTATTTATCTTTGTGTGGCATAAGATATATTAACTGATCAATCAATGTACATGCAAAAACACAGATATTGAAATTCAAAATGTTTCAACTGCAATAGAGCATGCTGGGTAATATGATGAAATATAATAATGGGTGTGGTTTTGCAGACCAGCAAAATTATGATTATCAGGGGTCAACCTTACTTGGGATTTGGACTTGCAACATCTCGGTTGCCAGTGTCCTGGATTTCCTGCTACGCCATTGGATCTGTGGGTATGATAAAGATTGTTAAAAGGTTAGAAGCAATAGATATGTAATTTGTCCCTATGGGGGAACCCTTCATGAAGAACCCCCCACGAAGAACCCAACTGGCGGACCCCCCCATGTGTATCAGCAGTGTCTATTTTTTATGTCAGTCACTGACCGTTACTCAATTAGCCATGTGTGCTGAATTTATTTTAGATTGGTAATTTATTCTATGCAGCTGTCTAGGCTTGTTGTAATCATGGTCGAATTACCGATTTGGGGGCCCTCACTTATTTTGTGTTCACTCTCACTCAGACATCATATTAAGCAAAAGTCAGGGCTCTGACTGCATGTGTGGGTCTGTATGTGGGTAAACAGACCCATGAGTCACTACCACCCCTCATGATGAGTTCAGACTTTTTGTGGGCCCCCCCCCCCCATCAAAGATGCCCAACCCTGCTGTAGGGGAACCATTTAGAGTTCCATTTAAACCAACTCATGAAGAACCCTCTGGCTCCATGTAGAGCCAATGACAGGTTTTACAGTTTAAGTTTTTTCGGAAAGTATTCAGACCCCTTGACTTTTTCCACATTTTGTTACGTTACAAAAAATCTTCATCAATCTACACACAATACCCCATAATGACAATGCAAAAACAGTCAAGACATTTTTGCTAATTTATTAAAAATAAAACCCTGAAATGTTACATTTAAATAAGTATTCAGACCCTTTACTCAGTACTTTGTTGAAGCACCTTTGGCAACGATTACAGCCTTAAGTCGTCTTGGGTTTGACGTTACAAGCTTGGCACACCTGTATTTGGGGAGTTTCTCCCATTCTTCTCTGCAGATCCTCTCAAGCTCTGCCAGGTCTCTACAGAGATGTTTGATCGATTCATGTCCGGACTCTGGCTGGGCCACTCAAGGACATTTGGAGACTTGTCCCGAAGCCACTCCTGCAATGTCTTGGCTGTGTGCTTAGGGTCGTTGTCCTGTTGGAAGGTGAACCTTTTCCCCAGTCTGAGGTCCTGAGCACTCTGGAGCAGGTTTTCATCAAGGATCTCTCTGTACTTTGCTTTGTTTATCTTTCCCTCGATCCTGACGAGTCTACCAGTCCCTGAAAAACATTCCCACAGCATGATGCTGCCACCACCGTGCTACATTTCAAAGCGCAAAGATTATTGTGCTTTATATTCACGATATTGTGTAGAAAAATTTACCGTTGTAGATTATCCGCACATGTACCCTAAAAAAGTTCCTATGTGTGCCTTTGACCTTTTTGTACCCCAGGGAACAACACTGTACTGTACCTGCACTGTACATTCTTGGTAATAAAGATGTACCTGGTGGCACTTCTGAAACGTTAACGCACTTCGACCCCAAAGCTTGCAAATTCAAATCCACAAAGCCTTTATGCACGCTTTACTTCAAATGTCCTTGAGCACTGCTATTTTAAAGTTGGTGTTGTCAGATAATCTGAAAATGATTGACTTGACTCTGAGCAATGTTTATCAAAGTTCAGAAATGTATTCTTCATTAAATCTGTGGCCAATCTCTGTCATGCGGACAGACCTGATGACGTTTCAGGAAATTCTGGTCAGTAGCAACCAAGAGGTTGTGAGATTAAATCCCAAATGAGGAATAGTCTCAAGTAACCTGCTTTCAGGAGTATATTGTCCTTCTACAGCAATAACACCTTTATTCAGCTGTAAAAATTCAGTAATGTGTTGGTGTTTAATTTACTTTCAATGCAACCAGTAATCTTTTAGTGTACCGTAAAAAGTACAGGAACTTTTTAACAGTGTAGCATTTCATGGCATAAAAAGGAAAGCATGGTGGAGAGGGAAAGAACAGGATTATTCTTAACTGACAGATGGTTCTTAGCAGTAAAGAACCCTTCCTGAAATGCAAAAACACATATCACCCTCACCCCTGACAAATAACATTTTTGTCGTTGTTGTGTATTCTGGTCCAGTGGTTCAGTCCAGGTCAGTGGTCACCAACCGGTTGATCGCCAAACATTTCAGTAAATAGGTGCACCTGATTCAGCTGCCCTGCGCGCCAGGTAGGCAAAGTGTTTCCATTTTGAACCATTTTATGTGTCTGAAGGTACAAACTATACCCTCCCAGCGGGCCAGAAAGCAAATCACATGCACTATAGGCCTAACACTGGTCAATCGGATGGCTCAGATTAATGTGTCTGCTGTAATGTAGCAGGCATAAAAGAAAGCTAAAGCAAAGTTGATACTGTGAGATTTAAAAACTTTTAAAACCATGACTAGAGAGACTATCAACAAATACAGCAAAAAGCTGCTGTTTTTACGAGTGAGTTTAGGTTTAAGTTTTTACTCAGCAGTGTCAACACTTTTATAAGCCATAAAATGTGTGCTCTTCTTACTCCCACTACAACGAGCACTGCAGCTGTAATGAATGAGTAGGAAAGTGTATCGATAGGCTTGCATTGTTATTATTAGCGACTTGGGTATTTTTTAATATCGAGGAATATTTCATTTTCTCTCTTCATAGCAGTAACAACATGGATTTGTGCATGAGGCAGAAATAATGCGGTGCGACTCGAGTTTTGCCATCAGCTGGAAGACGATGTCCTTTTTTGGTCAGTCAGAGGAGGAAAGGGAGAGCAGAGGGAAATTGAGAGGTGGACCCTCAGTCTGCTGCTCTCTCCCTTCACTGAGAATGACCATCAGATTCAGGCACCATCATTCCAGTAAAATCAAAAGGAAATTATTTAAATGTATGCTCACTCAGCTGTGCCTCACAAGTAATACAACAACTGATCTATTACTGTGTGATCATATAGCTTACCATAATTATTATTTTTTTAATAAAAAAAAATGGGGTGAACAACATTGCATTGGCAGGGCAATTCAAGCAAAGCCAATATGAAGTGATAATGTATTAGTGTCACGCCCTGACCTTAGTTATCTATGTTTTCTTTATTATTTTGGTCAGGTCAGGGTGTGACGAGGGTGGGTATGCGTGTTTTGTCTTGTCTAGGGTTTTTGTAGATATATATATATTTTTTGTAAGTCTAGGTATTGTAGGTCTATGGTGACCTGAATTGGTTCCCAATCAGAGGCAGCTGTTTATCGTTGTCTCTGATTGGGGATCCTATTTAGGTTGCCATTTTCCCTTTTGGTTTTGTGGGTTCTTGTCTATGTGTAGTTGCCTGTCAGCACTTGTTTTTGTATAGCGTCGCGTTTGTTCTGTGTTCTTTCTTCATTAAAAGAAGAATGTATACATATCACGCTGCGCCTTGGTCTCCTCCTTACGACGAACGTAACAATTAGGTCTATAGATTACTGCACAAACTTAATTGCTACAGTACAGTACTGTTTAATAGATTAATGTTGCATAGGCTTATATATAGGCTTATATATCATGTAAAAAAAAAAATCTTAGTGGGAGATCTCAGCTTGCATTTTGACTCAGACAGTGCTCTGGTGACCACTGGTCTGCAAAACCACGCCCATTGTAATAGGTCTGGGTGTAGCTGGTGCAGAGGAGTCAGGCGCAGGACAGCAGAGATGAGTAATATACGTAATTTTACTCAAGACTCAAATACTAGTCGATAATACCTAGCCCACAATACGGACCGTAAAGACAACAAACAAACACGCACAAAAACCATGGGGAAAACAGAGGGTTAAATAATGAACATGTAATTGGGGAATTGAAACCAGGTGTGTAAAACAAAGACAAAACAAATGGAAAATGAAAAGTGGATCGGCGATGGCTAGAAGGCCGACCGAACAAGAAGAGGGACCGACTTCGGCGGAAGTCGTGACACCCATCATTTTCATACTTCCCAGCATGCTCTATTGCAGATTGTTTCAAAATCTGTGTTTTTGCATGTACATCGATTGATTAATTAATCAATACATGTATCTTATGCTACAGATAAATAACATATTTTTCTAAACTAATCCAATTTGATAGGTGGGTTTATTGCATCCGTTACTGAAATGGTTGTTCCAGTTTAAATGCTTTAGGTAGTCTTGTTTACAATTTTTTTCCTACTTGGCAGTCATACTGAATGCAGATTTTAGGTGAAAAAAAGTTCAAATTGTTGGATATCCCCGCTAAGGCTGGATTCCAATAGGAATTAGACATCACTTTGCAAACTAGTGATGGGCATTCCGGCTCTTTTCAGTGAACAGGCTCATTCGGCTCAGCTCACCAAAAAGAGCTGACTCTTTTGGCTCCCAAACAGCTCTTTGAAAAAAGAGCGATAGTTTGACTATGATTGGTGTTAAAACAATTGTAATTAAATTATTAAATGAAATCATACTCTACCTTAACCACGATGTATTTAAAAATGCATTGGTTTATTATGAAAAAGAATGCTATTAAACATTTGCATTTAAAGTATAACTTTTGAATGTATATAAACAAAGTGCATATAAATCTAACCATTCAAAATGAATTCAATCTGAACAGCATAATAGAATATTGCACCATATCAAAGAAAAATAAGTAACAATTTGCAGAACTACAGCATCCCACAAATTGAAATAAATGTAAAAACAAAGGATGTGTAACGATCTGGGTGTCGTGGGTGTGAAGTCAGGCGCAGGAAACAGAGAGTTCAAGGTAGTGCTCTTTAATGCACACACGGTGGACATAGGCCACCCCACTAAACACTGGGTGCTACAAAACAAAATGCCCCAAACATGGGGACTAAAACAGTCCAGCAAAACCCACGAACAGGAACAAACACGTTCGTCTCCAACATACACAAATGTTACAACAAACAATCCCGCACAAAGAAACAGGCGGGCCGGCTGACTAATAAAGCCCAACTAATCACCACAAACACATAACAGGTGTAACCAATAACAGACAAGGAGGGGGAGGAAAGAATCAGTGACAGCTAGTAGGCCGGCGACGACGACCGCCGAGCGCCACACGAACGGGAAGGGGAGCCACTTTCGGTCGGAGTCGTGACAGGATGCTATTACACATGTGCATTAAAGTCTAACTTTTTTAATGTGTAGAAACAAAGTGCATATAAATGTAACAATTCAAAACAAATACATTCTGAACAACATAATAATAGAATATTGCACCATGTCAAAGAAAAATAAATAACAGTGCAAAACTGCAGCATCCCACTTAAAACATTAAACGGGTCCCTCTTTTCTCTCTCTTCTTTATTGGCATGTTATAACCAGCAGCACACAGCAATACTGACCATGGTTTCTTCTCTCAGTAACTATTTGTCCCGTTTTCGAGAAGACCCTCTCAGAGGGAATGGATGTGGCCGCTATGCAGAGTCCCCCTGTCATGACTTTAGTAAGCCGTGGGTAGACCGAGGCCTTGTTTTTCCACCAGCTCAGAGGATCTGCAGATCTTTGGGGCTCCTCCAAATAGGATCGGCCTCCATTATGACATCTGCTGAGGGATTCCTTCGTGTTGCATCCCCAGTTGCTCTCTCGTCAAACAGCATCCAAACAGCAGACGTTTGTGGCACTACTGCTGGTGCTTCTGTTCTCTCTTCTTCCTGTTGCCCTGGTGCCTGAACCACCTGACTGCTGCGGCTGTCCATCCCTGCTGCTGAGGTTATTCCTTGAAGAGCCTCATCAATCGCTCTGGCTTCACTGAAGGCTAACTTCTTAAACCTGGGGTCAAGTGCAGCGGTTTCTGGGGTCAAGTGCAGCGGTTTCTAGCACGTGATTATATTCCATTCTGTGCAACTTTCTGTCCATTGATGAACATAGGGTGTCCATAAACTCTGTCACATGTCCTGTGGTTACATTTGCTTCTCTCTGGCGGCTGGCTGTGATTCGCTGCAGACCCTTACACAGGAGTATCTTTTTTGAGGCTGTCACATAGCTGAAAAGAGAGAACAGTAACTTATTAGTTCATGTTTTGTCTACATTCTCATCTACTGCTCATAGGCATTTATAATACTGGATTAAATAATGATGTAGTAATAACTGTTTACTGTACCTCTCTCCACTGATCTCCACAGTGACCTGCTCAAAGGGTTCCAGGACTCTGCACACCTCCACCACCACCTTCCATTCCTCTTGAATCAGAGCATCAACAGGTGCATTGACAATGGCCAGGGTAGAGATGATGGCATCCTTTGACTCAAGAATCCGCTTCAACATATAAAATGTTGAATTCCACCTTGTAGTGGAATTGTAGTGCAGTCTTGTTTAGACCTCAGCTCAGGCATCCCCATCTGGCATTGTGTAGACTTTAGTTTTTCAGGAAGTATTCCACAGCTGCTTTCACTTTGTCCACAGTGGGCTTCATCACCTTCAGAGCATATTTTACAATCAGTTTGATTGTTTGGGCAAGACATGGATGATGGGTCCATTTTTAAATTTTCATGACTTTGGTTATGTTAGCTGCATTGTCGCTAACACAACAGACCACTTTTCCATCTACTTGCCATTCTCTGGCCACTCTCAACAGTTCCTCTGCCAAGTTCTCTGAGGTGTCTGTCGCTGAACTCAAAGCAGTCCAGCAGTCAGTGGTAAGGCAAACTGCAGTAACTTTTTGGACTCTTTCCCGCACTAAAGCCTGTGTGCTCTTGTACAGTTGTGGAATAAGTGATTTTGAAAGGGTTTTCCTGATTGGAATTGTGTACATTGGATTTAGACTATTGCTATCATTTCTAAAACCTCTGTCCTCCACAATCGAAAATGGCTGGAAATCGGAGGCAGTCATTTTAGCCAATGCAATATCAATTTGGCCTTGTTTTGCTACAGACATTGGCATAAACTGGTCCACAGAAGACTGCGTTGCTGTGGGTCGCGGAGTAGGCCTACTTGACTGAGTGGATACATCTCCACGTGTGGAGGTGCTGGCTCCACCACTGTCACCAGCAGGCCCGCTAGTTTCTCGAGGCTCCGCTACAGCTAGCTTCACAGTTGTGTGCACAGTTCGCTTATGCCGGAGTAGGTTGTGCGTAGAACCGGCTTCATATGAGATTTTGTTTTGGCAAATCCTACACTGTGCTCTAACATTGTCTACATTATTAAAATGGAACCAAATGCTACTGTGCTTCCAACTCATTTTCCAGCTGTTGTTTTCACAGCTGTCCTTCCTCTCTCCTCGGCTGCTAAGTGTGTGACTGTTAATGAGTTGGCTCGGCCCTCCCTTACGCATCTTTGGTTCATTGGTTGACACTGCGTGTCTGATTGACAGGAACAACAGGTGAGGCTGTTAGTCTGAGCAGACAGTCAGAACGAATGTGTGTGCGCGTTAACATTTAGGCCTATATTATTTTATTTATTTTTTCGTTCTTTGAATTAGTTAATTCTATTCATTTAAATCTTTTGATTATTCATATGTCGTGTCTTTGACTATGCCAGATTAATTGCTATGACATGCTATTCTATAAAATAATTTCTCCGTAATTAATATTACCTGATTGAACTAATCATGTAAATGTTAATTAACTAGAAATAATATTTATAGAGCTGTTATCTTTCGAATAAACTCTTAAAGATTTAGTAAGATTTTACATCCATAACAGTCACATTAATCGTCATTTTATTCAGTCTCATCTGAAAGTTGTAAATCCTTGATTATCGGCAAGAATCCTGGCTAACAAGTTGAATCAGCAATACAAAATTGGGTTTAATTATTTATTTACTAAATACCTAACTAATCACACAGAATCACACATATACAATTAAATCATAACTTGATTACAAAGTGCCGTCATACAGAAAAACGTCCCTAGCGGGCGGAATAGATATGACAGCTTGTTACACAAAGAAAAGGGGCGGGATTTTAGTGAAAGAGCGGGAGACTGGAACAGAGGCGAAGCTGTGCTATCGTAAATACAGTATCTTATGCATTCTAAATTAGCGCCCATTTGAAGGAGGAAAATGCAATAAATATTTACTCTGAGCTGCGCTTCAGTAGGTTGGTGGTAGATGGACCGTGTCGCCAACCCGAGTCCTCTGTCCTTTGAAGAATGTCTCTGGTGCCTTACTGGATACGTTGGAGTAACGTTGTGTGTAGTAGACGGGATACTCGGACTGTCCTTCCTAACCTGCGTTTGTAGCAGCTGTTGCTAACTCAACGGCTAGGAGATATCACTTCTGTAGTGAATACGAGTTCAAAGTTCATACCATTCACAATCAAAGTCCATGCTGCTGTTGGCTTGGTTCTGTAGTTATTATCTGAACCATTCTGACACCGGATCATCATCCTAGCGTACCCGGAACAGAAAGTTATATTCTTGTCAATGGCTTTTATAGTGGAGGGAGAGGGGTGTGTCTGAAAAGTTTATAACCCATGCCTCTTCACAGGGGCGGGCCACTGTGAGCAGAGGAAAACTTATGAAAGTCCAAATCTCTCATTTGGAAGCTAAAATTACATTTAATCTCTTCACCAATAATTTCATATTCAAACATTTGAATTAAACAACAATTCCCTGTGAATCCGATACCTCTGACATTTAGACTTTCCACAGTAGAGTTTATGTCATTCTATCATTGATGAGAATGTGTCAGAGGGCAACCGAACTGACATAATATACCTTAAGTACCACCGCATATGTTCAGTTGGTCGGATTAGCAAAATATAGTTCATTTCCCCCCACTTCTGATGTTCTCAGAATCTCTATGTTAACCAAGGGGTTTTCTTATGTCACATCAGTTATAGTAGGGAGAGGGAAAAAGGGGGAAAGAGGTATTTATGACTGTCATAAACCTACCCCCAACCCAACGTCATGACACATATCTTAATTTTTAAATATTTGTATAAATAGATTTGGCTCTTCTGATATGCGAGCCGGCTCCCAACGTTCACCTACAAGAGCCGGCTCTTAGAGCCGACTCGTTCGCGAATGACCCATCACTATTGCAAACCAGCATAACGTCTTGTGGGTCACCAGCAAAAATACAGCGAAGGCTAGTCACCAGTGAAAACACAACAAAGGCTGGTCCATGCTGTTTTTTTCAGCAGGGAACCACCACAATGATGATTTCAAACCATAGAGATGGATAGAGGGTTCACTTGCCACATCTTGTTTTAGGATGGGGAGTGCCATTAAGGGCTTTCACCATAAAACTCATGATCTAACATTCCAGCACTGCAGGTGGCAGTTAATCCCCACCCTTGGCTTTATGGCCAATCAGTCTCCATCATTGTAGCTGGTATGCACCTTCTCTGTTTATTAATAACTGCCAATGAGCTCAGAGAAGCAGGCAGATTGCTAACACAAATCGAGTGTTAACAAGAACCTGGCATCCCCTGCTTGTAAAATGAGGGTGCCCTATTTTTAAATTGAGATACAGTAGCATGGGCGGCACTGAATTGCAGACTGTCAGAAATGATCATGGCAAAGATAGGTGTACCCTATTTCCATTCAAAACCTTCCATTTTCTGTTTAGCGCCTATTGAAGGACATATTTTGTTTAGTAATGCAGTAATAGTTGTCTCTCTTGTTGTGATGTGTGTTTTGTACTATATTTATATTTTATTTATTTTTATTTTTAATCCCAGGCCTCCGTCCCCGCAGGAGTCCTTTTGGTAGGCTATCATTGTAATTAAGAATTTGTTCTTAACTGACTTGCCTAGTTAAACAAAGGTTAAATAGTTTGAATTCATGAATATGCAATGTGTAGGCCTATTACTTGTCTTTTTCTTTTGAATTATCGTTTTTGTGATAGTTTTGTATGCTTTTCAGACAGTAAAGAAGAAAGATGACAGCACAGCCAGTAAGCTGTGTTTCATAGAACAGTGGCACGATACTCTCTGCTCTGCAGCTCCTGAGAAGGTTCAAATCCAGCCCCACGACCGTGACATAGTGTACAGACTGGTTGATACTGCCTTGGAAACCCTCTTAGGCCAAGCAAAGAGTACCATGATTTACAACCCAGAAGCACCAGGCTATATCATTGACGAAGAGAGTGTCAGAGTTTACGGACGGGTGAGAGTTTGTGTGCAATTATTGGATGATTGTAAACCTGGATGAATTCACAGATCAGGATGCTAATGTTGTGTATGTTTGAGGTCATTAGCCAACTATATCTTACTCTAGATCATGCACCAACTCACCTCTGAGATTCTTCATGGGGTGTTGACCAATCACTTTGGGATTACAAGATCTATGTGGCAGACAAAAAATACACTCTCAAGTCTCCTATCAAGTAGAGTCTTTCTCACCGACCTGAAGGTAACAAGTAGCCTTATATCTGCTATATACACAATCTCCTGTCTAAATAAATATGAAAATGAACATGGAACCTATGCACTTACCATATTTTGTGTATTATGTATATGATATGTACAGTATAATGCAATGCACAAATATCTATGTACAGTATATAGAAAAATAACAATAACCCACTTGGTGTTGATTTTGTGCAGTAATCATCCCCAGGTGAACTTCTGAAGAACATAAGTGCAAAAATGTCAAAATTTGAAATGTAATGTCATATTTCGCAGGCTGCTGTTAAATCTGAGGTGCAGAAAGAGCTCAACTTGGAACGGACGGACCTTCAGATGAAAGAGATTCTCCTGACGTTGTGCAAATACAGGAGTACAAAGAGAGACAGAGTAGACTACATTCTGGTATGTGATAATCATTTTGTTCAAATGCCTTGGTGGGAACAGTTTATTGGCAGTCCTACGTGAAAGATATTTAGAGTATATGAGCATCAATAAGTGCAATGCCTAGCTAGGTTGTAGTGGGTGAAGGCATACACATCTTTCAGCAACAATGTTCAAGTTCATGATCACATTGAATCCTCAGATCCAAGAGCTTCACAAAGAAGAACTGCAGTGGGTGGACTACAGCGCTGACCAGATGACTGTGAAGATGAGACTGTCTGAGGAGATTTTCAGTCTTCTCCTGGAGGACACTATATCAGTTCTCAAACACATGTACATGACACCATCCTTTTGAACCTGAGAAAGAAGGTTACGGTTCCCTCTATAAAATATATCTTATTAATTGCCATTCTATTCTCAAATGCTTTGAATTCACTTACAATTACATGTATTGATTATCTATGATCGTTGAAGAATTTAAATAAATCACTCATATTGGAATTAATTTGACCCTACGTGTACATCTTTTTATTGCGCATTCCTCCCTGATTGTCGGTCTATCAAGCAATAAGCACATAACCTCCATTAACGACTGCTGATGAAACATAACACAATAATGTGCAACATTGCTCCTAAAACCGTATGTACAGTACAGTGCCAAAAAAGTGTACACCCTCTTACACAATGTTCACATTTTCTTTACTAACAGCCCGGAATTTAGACACATTCAAGAACAACATAGGTTTTCCAACAAAATAAACTGTGAAATGGTTAGAACAAAGTTCATTAATATGCACCACAGCCAGACACTATTGATCAGTCTTTTACTGGAGAAGAAGGAAACTGCATCATCATGAGGCCAATCTGAGATTCAAACAACAACAAAGTGGTCACCCGGCTGAGGAGACTGGGCCTGAGACTGTTCTTGACTTCTGACCTGATGGACTTCCTGTTTTTGCTAAGTGGGATGCTTTTGGTGCGTTCAAGACAATTGGGAACTAAGAAAAATACGAAAGAGGCCTGAGTTCCCGAGTTGGAATTCTGAGTTGGATGACCGTTCCAAACTATTTTTCCCAGTCGGAGCTCGTTTTTTTCTGCCTTCCCAGTTGTCTTGAATGCACTGAAGTAGGAAGTCTGAGATTTCCCAGTTTCCAGCTGTTTTGAATGGATGCCGGCATGTTTGATGACCCACAGTCCTTAGCCGATAACCCACAGCCCTTAGCCGTGGTATATTGGCCATATACCACAATTCCCTGAGGTGCCTTATTGCTATTATAAACTGGTTACCAACGTAATTAGAGCAGTAAAAATAAATGTTTTGTCATACACCTGGTATACCACTGCTGTCTGCCAATAAGAATTCAGGGCTCGAACCACCCAGTTTATAATGTAAAATATACTGTATCCGTAAAATGTATATAGTATGTACAGTATAAGCTGGATGTAACGACTTTCTTCCTGGGATGAAGGAGAGGACCAAAATGCAGCGCGGTTAGTGTTCAACATGTTTAATTAGACAATAAACGGTGAACACTTACAACCATACAAAAACAACAAACGTGAAAGCCGAGACAGTCCTATCTGGTGCAGAACACAAACACAGAGACAGGAAACAATCACCCACAAAATCCCAACACCAAACAAGCCTCCTATATATGATTCTCTATCAGGGACAACGATTACCAGCTGCCTCTGATTGAGAACCATATTAGGCTGGACACAGAAACAGACAAACTAGACACACAACATAGAATTCCCACCCAGCTCACGTCCTGACCAACACTAAACAAGCAAAACACATAATAACTCTGGTCAGGACGTTACAGTATCCCCCTCCTGAGGTGCGGACTCCGAACGCACCCCTACAACTCAAGAGGAGGGTCTGGGTGGGCATCTGTCCACGGTGGCGGCTCCGGCGCAGGACGAGGACACCACTCCACCACTGTCTTTGTCCCCCTCCTTAGCGTCCTTTGAATGGCGACCCTCGCCCACGACCTTGGCCTAAGAATCCTCCCCAAGGCCCCCACATGATTTAGGAGGTAGCTCAGGACAGAGAGGTAGCTCAGGACAGAGGGGCAGCTCAGGACAGAGGGGCAGCTCCGGACAGAGGGGCAGCTCCGGACTGAGTGGCAGCTCCGGACTGAGTGGCAGCTCCGGACTGAGTGGCAGCTCATGACTGGAGGGCAGCTCATGACTGGAGGGCAGCTCATGACTGGAGGGCAGCTCATGACTGGAGGGCAGCTCATGACTGGAGGGCAGCTCATGACTGGAGGGCGGCTCCTGACTGTAGGGCGGCTCTGGCGGCTCTGGCGGCTCCTGACTGGCTGGCGGCTCTGGCGGCTCCTGACTGGCTGGCGGCTCTGGCGGCTCCTGACTGGCTGGCGGCTCCTGACTGGCTGGCGGCTCTGGCGGCTCCTGACTGGCTGGCGGCTCTGGCGGCTCCTGACTGGCTGGCGGCTCTGGCGGCTCCTGACTGGCGGACGACTCTAGCGGCTCCTGACTGGCGGACGGCTCTAGCGGCTCCTGACTGACGGGCGGCTCTAATGGCTCGGGACAGACGGGCGGCTCTGAAGGCTCGTGGCAGACGGACGGCTCAGATGGTGCTGGGCAGACGGATGGCTCAGATGGCGCTGGGCAGACGGATGGCTCAGATGGCGCTGGGCAGACGGATGGCTCAGATGGCGCTGGGCAGACAGATGGCTCAGACGGCGCTGGGCAGACAGATGGCTCAGACGGCGCTGGGCAGACAGATGGCTCAGACTGCGCTGGGCAGACGAGCAGTGCAGGCGGCGTTGAGCAGACGAGCAGTGCAGGCGGCGTTGAGCAGACGCCCGACTCTGACCTGCTGAGGCGCACAGTAGGCCTGATGCGTGGTGCCGGAACTGGTGGTACCGGACTGGAGACACGCACCTTAAGGCTAGTGCGGGGAGCAGGAACAGGGCACACTGGTTTCTCAAAGCGCACTATAGGCCTGGTGCGTGGTGCCGGAACTGGTGGTACCGGACTGAGGGCACGCACCTCAGGGCGAGTGCGGGGAGAAGGAACAGTGCGTACAGGGCTCTGGAGACGCACAGGAGGCTTGATGCGTGGTGCCGGAACTGGAGGCACTGGGCTGGAGACACGCACCACAGGGAGAGTGCGTGGAGGAGGAACAGGGCTCTGGAGACGCACAGGAGGCTTGATGCGTGGTGCCGGAACTGGAGGCACTGGGCTGGAGACACGCACCACAGGGAGAGTGCGTGGAGGAGGAACAGGGCTCTGGAGACGCACAGGAGGCTTGGTGCGTGGTGCCGTAACTGGAGGTACTGGGCTGGAGACACGCACCACAGGGAGAGTGCATGGAGGAGGAACAGGGCTCTGGAGACGCACTGGAAGCCTGGTGCGTGGTGTTGGCACTGGTGGTACTGGGCTGGGGCGGGAAGGTGGCGCCGGATATACCGGACCGTGCAGGCGTACTGGCTCCCTTGAGCACTGAGCCTGCCCAACCTTACCTGGTTGAATGCTCCCCGTAGCCCGTCCAGTGCGGGGAGGTGGAATAACCCGCACCGGGCTATGCACACGTACAGGAGACATCGTGCGCTCTTCCGCATAACACGGTGTCTGCCCGTACTCCCGCTCTCCACGGTAAGCATGGGAAATGGGCGCAGGTTTCCTACCTGCCCTCGCCACACTACCCTTTAGCCCCCCCCCAAGACATTTTTGGGTGAGCCTCTCGGGTTTCCAGCCGCTCTGCCTTGCAAGCGCCTCATAATGCCGCCTCTCCGATTTTGATGCCTCCAGCTCCGCTTTGGGGCGGCGACACTCCTCTGGCTCTGCCCAGGGTCCTTCTCCGTCTCGAATCTCCTCCCATGTCCATTCCTCCTTGTACCACTGCTGCTGTTGCTGCTGCCCGTTTCCACGCTGCTTGGTCCGGGTTTGGTGGGTGATTCTGTAACGACTTTCTTCCTGGGATGAAGGAGAGGACCAAAATGCAGCGCGGTTAGTGTTCAACATGTTTAATTAGACAATAAACGGTGAACACTTACAACCATACAAAAACAACAAACGTGAAAGCCGAGACAGTCCTATCTGGTGCAGAACACAAACACAGAGACAGGAAACAATCACCCACAAAATCCCAACACCAAACAAGCCTCCTATATATGATTCTCAATCAGGGACAACGATTACCAGCTCCTCTGATTGAGAACCATATTAGGCTGGACACAGAAACAGACAAACTAGACACACAACATAGAATTCCCACCCAGCTCACGTCCTGACCAACACTAAACAAGCAAAACACATAATAACTCTGGTCAGGACGTTACACTGGAAGTAAAAAGCCTAAATGTTATTTTCCATTAGTTTACTCCAATTAGGGGAGGGGTGGTAGGGTTAGGGAAAAATAATAAAGGAAAATATATAAAGATCTATATTTAGATTATATATACAGTACCAGTCAAAAGTTTGGACACACCTACTCATTCAAGTGTTTTTCTTTATTTTTACAATATAATAGTGAAGACATCAAAACTATGAGAACACATATGGAATCATGTAGTAACTAAAAAAGGGTATTTAAGATTCTTCAACGTAGCCACCCTTTGCCTTGATGACAGCTTTGCACACTCTTGGCATTCTCACAACCAGCTTCACCTGGAATGCTTTTCCAATAGTCTTTTAGGAGTTCCCACATATGCTGAGCACTTGTTGGCTGCTTCACTCTGCGATCCAACGGATTAAACCATCTAAGTTGGGTTGAGGTCGGGTGATTGTGGAGGCCAGGTCATCTGATGCAGCACTCCATCATTATCCTTCTTGTTCAAATAGCCCTTACATAGCCTGGAGGTGTGTTGAGTCATTGTCCTGTTGAAACACAAATGATAGTCCCACTAAGCGCAAAACAGAAGGGATGGCGTATTGCTGCAGAATGCTGTGGTAGCTATGCTCGTTAAGTGTGCTCTGAATTCTAAATAATTCACAGTGTTACCAGCAAAGCACCCCCACAACATCACACCTCCTCCATGCTTCACAGTGGGAACCACACATGCGGAGATCATCTGTACACCTACTCTGCTTCTCGCAAATACACTGTGATTGGAACCAAAAATCGCACATTTGGACTCATCAGACCAATTTCCACTGGTCTAATGTCCATTGCTCATTTCTTGGCCCAAGCTAGTCTCTTATTCTTATTGGTGTCATTTACTGGTGGGTTCTTTGCATCAATTCGACCATGAAGGTCTGATTCACGTGTCTCTGAACAGTTGAACTCTGTGAAGCTTTTATTTGGACTGCAATCTGAGATGCAGTTAACTAATGAACATATCTTCTGCAGCAGAGGTAACTCTGAGTCATCCTTTCCTGTGGCGGTCCTCATGAGAGCCAGTTTCATCATAGCGCTTGATGGTTTTTGTGATTGCACTTGAAGAAACGTTCAATGTTGTTGATATTTTCCGGATTGACTGACCATCATGTCTTAAAGTAATGCAATTTCTCTTTGCTTTTTGAGCTGTTCTTGACATAATATGGACTTGGTCTTTTGAAGAATCTCAAATATAAAATATATATATAACTTTTTTGGTTACTTCCATATGTGTTATTTCATAGTTTTGATGTCATCACTATTATTCTACAATGTATAAAATAGTAAAAATGATGAAAAACCCTGTAATGAGTAGGTGTGTACAAACTTTGACTAGTACTGTATATACAGTACGGTCGGAAAGTTTTTTGTTGTTGCACATAATGTTGAGTTACAGCCTTATTCTAAGGCTCCCCCCCAATCAATCTACACACAATACCCCATAATGACAAAGCAAAAACAGGGTTTTAGACATATTGGCAAAAATAAATTATTTTTTATTTTTTAAATATGACATTTATATAAGTGTTCATACCCTTTACTTGGTATTTTGTTGAAGCACCTGTGGCAGTAATTACAGCCTGCAGTCTTCTTGGGTATGACTCTACAAGCTTGGCACACCTGTATTTGGGGAGTTTCTCCCATTCTTCTCTGCAGATCCTCTCAAGCTCTAAGGTTGAAACAACAACAAAAAAGAACACCGTGGTCTCCGTCATTCTTAAATGTAGCAGAATTTGAAATTGTGTTTTTTAAATTGGATAAAAGTAGAGACTCAGAGCTAGAAAATGGTATATCATACACTACAGTCGAGGAACAAAGGGAAAGTAATTCTGCTTTGAAAGTTGATAAACTTGTAACCTCACTTTTGAGAAAATGTTTCTTGAATGTTTTGGTACCTACTGGAGAGCTCATCTTTGTCTACACCCATTCAGCATTATTCACACCATTTTAAGCTTTTTCCCCATCCATCTCTATAATGATTCACATGTGAGGCTATGTACTGAACAACCAAAGATTTCAAGACAAAAGGCTGTCTCATACTACGGGTGTGTTCGTGAATTTATTCTGGAGTGCCAGAGTGTGCTCTGGGCGTTCGTAAACTCAGAGCATTGTCAGATTGGCCATTTGTAAATTCTAAGTGCTTCGCTCTCGGAACACACACTGGACGCTCTGGCCGAAAAGTAGAGTTCATCCGAGCGTTCTGCCCTAACAACAGCAGTCAAGCAACCAAGCTAACTGGCTAATGTTGGCTAGCTTGCTAGCTACTTCCAGACACAAATGAGAGAAAGGTTCGCTGACCATTTTACTCGCCCTAGCAGAGCTTGTTAGGCTGTTTTTATGTTATCCAGAGCATTGGTGACTGCAACTGTGCTGCTGGTGTCACGCCCTGACCTTAGTTCCTTTTTTATGTCTCTATTTTGGTTTGGTCAGGGCGTGAGTTTGGGTGGGCATTCTATGTTTTTTTTCTATGTTTTCTTTTCTATGTGTTTGGCCTGGTATGGTTCCCAATCAGAGGCAGCTGTCTATCGTTGTCTCTGATTGAGAACCATACTTAGGTAGCCTTTTCCCACCTGGTGTTTGTTGGTAGTTGTTTCCTGTTTTGTGTTGTTTCACCTTTCAGGACTGTTTCGATTTTCGTTTCTTTCATTCACTTTGTTATTTTGTATTTTCGTGTTCAGTTATAATAAATTAACATGGACACTTACCACGCTGCGTTTTGGTCCGATCTTTCCTGTTCCTCAGATGAAGAAGATCGTTACAGAACTACCCACCACCAACGGACCAAGCAGCGTGGTAAGGAGGAGCAGAGGGTTCGGGACTCCTGGACGTGGGAGGAGATATTGGACGGTAAGGGACCCTGGAGACAGGCTGGGGAATATCGCCGCCCGAAAGCAGAACTGGAGGCGGCGGAAGTGGAGAGGCGGCGGAAGTGGAGAGGCGGCGATATGAGGTAAGGCATCGCAGCAGGCATGAGAGCAGCCCCCAATTTTTGGGGGGGAGGGACACGGGGAGATTGGTGGAGTCAGGCGATAGACCTGAGCCAACTCCCCGTGCTTACTGGAAGCAGCATAGTACTGGTCAGGCACCGTGTTATGCGGTGAAGCGCACGGTGTCGCCAGTGCGCGCTCATAGCCCGGAGCGCTATAGGGCAGCCCCCCGCAAGTGCCATGCGAGAGTAGGCATCCAGCCAGGGCGGATTGTGCCAGCCCAGCTTGTTTGGTCTCCGGTGTGCCGTTTCGGCCCAGGGTATCCTGCGCCGGCTTTGCGTACTGTGTCTCCGGGGCGCTGGGAGGGTGCTGTTCGTCCTATGCCTGCGCTCCGCCCGTGCTGGGCGAAAGTGGGCATTGAGCATAATGGAGAGGTGCGAGTGGTGAGCACCAGATCTCCAGTGCTCCCCCACAGCCCGGTTCGACCTGTGCCTGCACTCTGGAGGGGCCGGGCTAAAGTGGGCATTCAGCCTGGAGGAGTGGTGCCAAGGCTGCGCACCAGAGCTCCAGTGCTCCCCCACAGCCCGGTTTATCCGGTGCCTCCTCTACGCACCAGGCTTCCTGTAGGTCTCCCCAGCCTGGTGGGCCCTGTGGCAGCCCCACGCACCAGGCTGTCTCTGCCTCTCCTTCCAGAGTCTCCCTCCAGTCCGGACCCTCCAGAGTCTCCCTCCTGTCCGGAGCTGTCAAAGTCTCCCTCCTGTCCGGAGCTGTCAGAGTCTCCCTCCTGTCCGGAGCTGCCAGAGTCTCCCTCCTGTCCGGAGCTGCCAGAGTCTCCCTCGTGTCCGGAGCTGCCAGAGTCTCCCTCGTGTCCGGAGCTGCCAGAGTCTCCCTCGTGTCCGGAGCTGCCAGAGTCTCCCTCGTGTCCGGAGCTGCCAGAGTCTCCCTTGTGTCCGGAGCTGCCAGAGTCTCCCTCGTGTCCGGAGCTGCCAGAGTCTCCCTCCTGTCCGGAGCTGCCAGAGTCACCCTCCTGTCCGGAGCTGCCAGAGTCTCCCTCCTGTCCGGAGCTGCCAGAATCGCCCTCCTATTCGGGGCCCGCTGCAAGGGTCTTCAGTCCGGGGTCGGCGGCGAGGGTCGCCGCTCCAGAGGCGCCACCTAAGTGGGCCAAGACTAAGGTGGAGTGGGGTCAACGTCCCGCGCCAGAGCCGCCACCGCGGATAGATGCCCACCCAGACCCTCCCCTATGGGTTTAGGTTTTGCGGCCGGAGTCCGCACCTTTGGGGGGGGGGGGGTACTGTCACAACCTGACCTTAGTTCCTTTTTTATGTCTCTATTTTGGTTTGGTCAGGGCGTTAGTTGGGGTGGGCATTTATGTTCTTTTTCCTATGTTTTCTTTTCTATGTGTATGGCCTGGTATGGTTCCTAATCAGAGGCAGCTGTCTATCGTTGTCTCTGATTGAGAACCATACTTAGGTAGCCTTTTCCCTGGAACACTCAGACGAGAGTGCTCTGAAATCAGGGAGAAGATAGCCAGAGCGAATTTACCAGCTACAGTTGAAGTCGGAAGTTTACATGCACCTTAGCCAAATACATTTAAACTCAGTTTTTCACAATTCCTGACATTTAATCCTAGTAAAAATTCCCTGTCTTAGGTTAATTAGGATCACCACTTTATTTTAAGAATGTGGAACATTATTTCTTTCATCACATTCCCAGTGGGTCAGAAGTTTACATACACTCAATTAGTATTTTCTAGCAATGCCTTTCAATATTTTAACTTGGGTCCAACATTTCGGGTAGCCTTCCACAATAAATTGGGTGAATTTTGGCCCATTCCTCCTGACAGAGCTGGTATAACTGAGTCAGATTTGTAGGCATCCTTGCTCGCACACACTTTTTCAGTTTTGCCCACAAATGTTCTATAGGATTGAGGTCAGGGCTTTGTGATAGCCACTCCAATACCTTGAATGTGTTGTCCTTAAGCCATTTTGCCAAACTTTGGAAGTATGCTTGAGGTCATTGTCCATTTGGAAGACCCATTTGCGACCAAGCTTTAACTTCCTGACTGATGTCTTGAGATGTTGCTTCAATATATCCACATAATTTTCCTTTGTCATGATTCCATCTATTTTATGAAGTGTACCAGTCCCTCCTGCAGCAAAGCACCCTGACAACATGTTGCTGCCACCCCCGTGCTTAATGGTTGGGATGGTGTTCTTCGGCTTGCAAGCCTCCCCCTTTTTCGTCCAAACATAACAATGGTCATTATGGCCAAACAGTTCTATTTTTGTTTCATCAGACCAGAGGACCTTTCTCCAAAAAGTACAATCTTTGTCCCCATGTGCAGTTGCAAACCGTAGTCTGGCTTTTTTATGGCGGTTTTGGAGCAGTGGCTTCTTCCTTGCTGAGCGGCCTTTCAGGTTATGTCGATTTCGGACTCGTTTTACTGTGGATATAGATACTTTTGTACCTGTTTCCTCCAGCATCTACACAAGGTCCTTTGCTGTTACTCTGGGATTCATTTGCACTTTTTCGCACCAAAGGAAACAGAACGTGTCTCCTTCCTGAGCGGTATGACAGCTGCGTGGTCCCATGGTGTTTATACTTGCATAGTATTGTTTGTACAGATGAACGTGGTACCTTCAGGCATTTGGAAATTGCTCCCAAGGATGAACCAGACTTGTGGAGGTAAAAAAAATAAAAATTAGGTCTTGGCTGATTTATTTTGATTTTCCTATGATGTCAAGCAAAGAGGCACTGATTCTGAAGGTAGTCCTTGAAATACATCCACAGGTACACCTCTAATTGACTAAAATAGGCACAGTCAACTTAGTGTATGTAAACTTCTGACACACTGGAATTGTGATACACTGAATTATAAGTGAAATAATCTGTCTGTAAACAATTGTTGGAAAAATTACTTGTGTCTTGCACAAAGTAGATGTCCTAACCGACTTGCCAAAACTATAGTTTGTTAACAAGAAATTTGTGGAGTGGTTGAAAAATTTGTTTTAATGACGCCAACATAAGTCAAAATGATAAGAAGTTGAAGCTCAGTATTGAGAAGTCAGAAGAAAAACAGCGCTTGACCAGTATTGATTAGTCAGCTCTGGAAGGTCATGGATCTTTACACATGATAATAGCCCCTAACATCTTGTCTATTTTTCTCATATCACAAGATGGGGTCAGAGGGTGCCCAATCTATAGCCGATTACCAGCATGCCATCTAAGCGCTCTTGGCTTTGAAATCAAGGAGCGACTACGAACACACACTGGACAGTGTGTGTCCACTGGAGCCCTGATTTCGAGGCCTATTTTCATCAGTTGCTGTCCGACGCCATGGACAAGAGAGCACAATATGTGCTAAACAGCTTGGGCATCCAATCAGACGTAATTACAATTGGTCAAATCAAATCAAATGTTATTGCTCACATACACATGGTTAGCAGATGTTAATGCGAGTGTAGAGAAATGCTTGTGCTTCTAGTTCTGACAGGGCAGTAATATCTAACAAGTAATCTAACGATTTCCCAACAACTACCTAATTCACACAAATCTAAAGGGGTGAATGTGTTCCATCTGCTCCTGCCAAGCCCTCTACTGCTCATCCTGTGTCTCCCTGACCTGCTGCCACTCCCCCAGTTCCCTCTCCCTCTCTTTCTGTGTGTGTGATTGTTTGGGTGGAGACAGGGGTGCTGGAGTCAGAGCAGATCCGCACCAGCTGCAACCTGTTCCATAATCAAGACCTCTACAAATACTCAGTCCTGCCACTTCCACACTGCCAGATCGTAATCTCTGCTCAGTCAGTCTACGTTCCTAGCTGTTTGTTACTATTTAGATCCTGTTATCCTGTTGTGCATGTTTTCCTTGCCTGACACGGTTTTCCTCCCCGCTACAGTTCTGCCGGCTCTGACTCTTGTCCCTGTCTCCAGTCCCATGTCTCCTCATCCTGCTACTCTGCCCTGGATTCCCCACTCTACTTCTCCCTTGGATTCCCCTCCGGACCTGCTTACTCTGTCCCAACCCCTCTCCCTCTAGCCTTAGCCTCCACACCTGGTTTCCTGCAACACCCGAGCTTCGCCTGGCCTGCACTCCCATCTCCCCCCTGTTTCAATAAATACCTTAGTTACTTCATCCCATTCTCCTCATCTGAGTCTGCTCTTGGGTTTCCCTGTTCCACTCCGCGTAACAGAATGAGAATATGTACATATAAATATATGGATGAGCGATGGCCGAGGGGCATAGGCAAGGTGCAATAGATGGCATAAAATACAGTATATACATATGATATGAGTAATGTAAGATATGTAAAGATTATTAAAGTGGCCTTATTTAAAGGGGCATTGTTTAAAGTTACTTTTTCATTTATTTTATATCACCTTTATTTAACCAGATAGGCTAGTTGAGAACAAGTTCTCATTTGCAACTGCGACCTGGCCAAGATAAAGCATAGCAATTTGACACATACTGCCTGTAGCTCAGGCCCAGAAGCAAGGATATGCATATTCTTGGTATAATTTGAAAGGAAACACTCTGAATTGTGTGGAAATGTGAATTGAATGTAGGAGAATATAACACAATAGATCTGGTAAAAGAACATATAAGGAAATAAACATACGTTTGTCAGGTTTTGGCCAAGACTGTTCGGGTTTTGGTCACTAGATGTCCCCATTGCACCTTTTTTGTACCTTTTGTTTTTCTTGCTCTAATTATTGTTTGCACCTGTAGGTCATTCCCTTGTTAGTATTTAAACCCTGTGTGTTCCTCAGTTCCTTGCTCAGTGTTTGTAAGTTAGCACCCAGCCCCAGCCCAAGCCTTGTTTTATACAGATATTTCTCTTGTTGGATTTTCCAGAGGTTCTCTGGTTTAGTTCTTGTGTATTATTTGAGTAGTCTTTTGAGGTTTGTTTTTCCCTGCTGTTTTTTACCACTTTGTGGAGTTTCTTTTGTATTTTGGAGGATTTCCATTTTGTGCCTTTTGGCTTTATTTTTGGACATTGTGGATTTAGTTTCTTTGCCTGAAGATTTTGTTCTTTAATTAAACCACCATCTCTAGTACTGCTGTGTCTGCCTCATCTTCTGGGTTCTGACGATTATTAGTGACTGTTTCTCGCACCGGGTCCTGACAACGTTTTCAGTTTTTTATTGTTGCTGCATCATCTTTCAAATGACCAAGAACAGCCAAACATACAGATAGGATGCTGTGGATAATTTGAATGAAGAACATAAGATGGCAACAATAGCTGAGCAAAGTTTTAGACAGATAACTTCAAAAATGAGCGAGCTACATGACATTGAGCATGAAGTCACCCAGGTGTCCCACACAAATGTACCCAAATGTACCCAAGTGGCCGAATTGGTACAGTGATACATTTTGAAGGAAAGAACTATATACAAAATACATAAATGCTATTCTAACACACCCCCCTCAAAAAATATTGATATATGAAAAAAAAATATATATATTTTTTAAATAATAAACAAACAAATAACAAGGGTAACTATTTACACATTTTGTATTTACAATATTGTGAAGACCCTCAGTCCTCTACACAATATTGTGCTGCTGGTGCCATGGCCCATAGCAGTCTCTTTCTGCTGTAAAGCAGAGGCTTACTGAACAGGTGGTGCAGGTGACGGGGCATTTCCTGTGACAAAGGGCACAACGACGTCTCCCTATTGTGCCCTTTTAGCCCTGAGGCACATTCATGCCTGCAGAGATGAATCTGGGCAGGTGAACACCACTGGTTGGAGCAGAAGGGAAAGAAGGTGCTGCAGTGGACTTGCTGTAGCTAGCAAGTTCCTGGATGAGCAGCTCCCTGAAGGCTAGCTGTGAGATGGGGGACTGTCCACAGCTCTTGGCCATTTCCTTCTGGAGGATGAAGGAATTCACCACAGCAATGTCAATGAAATGATAGAAAAATGTCTTGTACCATTTCATGGTCTTGTGGAGAACATTGTAGTATCCTATCAGCGCATCTGACAGGTCCACACCTCCCATGCTCTTGTTGTAGTCCTTCACAGCAGCTGGAATGGGTACATTTTTTTGTGGTCCATGCCCCGGCACGCCTGACGACGTGATCTCCACTGAAGGACTTGTGGATACTGGAGCACATGATCACCTCTCTGGTATCCATCCACTTCACAAACAGCAGGGCATCTTCACGGATCCATCGCATGGTACCCCGCTCAGCCCGCTTAGGCATGTGATTCACCTTTGTTTTTGGAAATCACACCCTGTTGGTACGAATGGTGAAACAAGCCCACACCTCCCGCTTCCTCAGCTCTGTAAACAGGGTAGGGCTTGTGTAGAAGTTGTCCACAAACCCTTCCCCAGCAGTTGAAAATCCAATAACTCTATAATGGAATCATAACTCAGTCCATTACCGGTAGCAAAACTGTTTTTCCCCTCATAAACAAAAAAATTGCAAGTGTAGGCACACACAGAATCAGCCAAAACAAACAGTTTGTAACCCCATTTGGTTGGTTTGTTACGCATGGATTGTTTGAGGCTGATTCTGGCCTTTGAGGCTACCATCCTCTCATCGATGGACAGGTTCTGGGCGGGCTGAAAATAGGTCTTGCAGGCTTCAACGATGCTGGGGTAGAGAGGTTTTATTTTGCAGAGCCTATCAAACCTTGGTGTGCCTCTCTTCTTGTCATTCTCCCCATCAACTTCTGGGTCACTGATGTGAAGCGCCCGTGAGATAGTCAGAAACCTTTTAGAAGACATGACAGTCATGGGGAAAGGCAGTTGATAGAGAGCTGACGTTTTCCAGTAGTCCCTTAGATTTTTCAACTTCACCAGCCCCATGTAAATGACCATTGAAAAGTAGCAGAAAGGTCTGACATAGAAATGGTCTTCCATGCCTCTTTCTTTCCGGCCTGCTTCTTAGCCCCGTACTTATTGGTGTTCGACACCAGGGAATCAACAACTGACGAGGTGAAAAACAGTTGAAAAAGTTGAAGGGGGCTGTACTTTGCAGTCATGTCTAGTTGAGGTCCTGGCTGCCTTTTTGGTCTAAAAACTGGTGGATTTGGTTCCACATCATCTTCTAACACAGAGTGCCAACAACCCACTGGCACTCTGTCTGCAGGTTTCTCTCTTCCCCACCCCCGCTTCTTTGTCACTGACTTCACACCTCTAGATGGCCGGGTAGGTGTGGAGCCGGAGACAGCAGGGGTCCGGCTGGATGAACCAGCTTCAGAGGGAGATGGACACCTAGACATTGGCGGCTCATAATCAGAATCACTGCCACTGTGAAAGATAAAAAAATTCAGTAACAATACTTTCACGTATGAGCCCTGTATCAACACGTAAAATAAACAGATATATATAGAGTACAGAGAACATAATCACTATGGTGAAGTGCTGTTCCATTCCATGTTTATGTAAAATAAATTTAAAAAATATATCACACACACACACACATACACACAGTATAGCCAATGTGTACTTTACACATTTCATTACAGATTATATGTTTATATATTGCAAATAAAATAAGAAAATCTGAAAAAAAATCTCAAATGAATAATATTTCATATGATTAATTTCAAACAATGACATTAGCATTAGAACTTATCAATCCAGCATGGCATCCTCGCCGTGCAGAAACATTTCTACCGCCTGGGAGTCAAAACTAGCTTCGCTGAAAGATTAATCTACCTGAAGCAACTCGGTCTCGCTGTCTCTATCAATTTCCTCTATAATTTGGGTTAAATCTGTATACCTAGACTTTGTTTAAGCTTTTCCTGATTTATTCGCCATAATTTAAATATATAAACTTGTTGAAAATGCTATTGAATATGTACTGCTATGCGTAACACTGGTGGCTCCGTCAAGTAGGATTTGCAATGGCGAATTAACCTCTTTTACGCCAGAGTTTACGACAAAGGCTGGTCTTCGAACGTATAACCATTACATATTGCCGTTTACCTCAGCTCATTGGCTATCTTCCAAGCTAGATTTCAAGATGATCAGTGGGCATTGGGCCAAAATACAGTCAATCAACGATAGGCCAGTCCTACCATTGGTGCGCAATGAGGTCATTGATTGGTGTCTTCAAATCGGTTTGTTTCGGTGAATACGTCCCGGGAAAAGAACCATCATGTATGGTTGTGTTAGTTTATCCATGACTGGATAAACGTTTGTTTAGTGTGTGTAATTACCACGAACGCTTCGTCCAAAGTTGAATGAGACGGAAATCATGACGCAACCGGTTTACAAATGTTTCGTGTTAGGCTATCAGAGAAGTATCAGAAGTATCAAAGAAGTAGTTGGTAAACCAGGCGAGGCAATCATTTGAGAAACCAAGGCTGTCGAGTCTGCCAATAAGAATGTGGTGATTGACAGAGTCAAAAGCCTTGGCCAGGTCAATGAATACGGCTGCACAGTAATGTCTCTTATCGATGGCGGTTATGATGTCGTTTAGGACCTTGAGCGTGGCTGAGGTGCCCCCATGACCAGTTCTGAAACCACATTGCATAGCGGAGAAGGTACAGTGGGATTCTAAATGGTCGGTAATCTGTTTGTTAACTTGGCTTTCAAAGACCTTAGAAAGACAGGGTAGGATAGATATAGGTCTGTAGCAGTTTGGGTCTAGAGTGTCACCCCCTTTGAAGAGGGGGATGACTGCGGCAGCTTTTCAATCTTTGGGAATCTCAGACGATACGAAAGAGAGGTTGAACAGGCTAGTAATAGGGTTTGCAACAATTTCGGCAGATCATTTTAGAAAGAGAGTTTCCAGATTGTCTAGCCCGGCTGATTTGTAGGGGTCCAGATTGTGCAGCTCTTTCAGAACATCAGCTATCTGGATTTGGGTGAAGAAGAAATGGTGGGTGCTTTGGCGGGTTGCTGTGGAAGGTGCCGGGCAGTTGACCGGGGTAGGGGTAGCCAGGTGGAAAGCATGGCCAGCCGTAGAGAAATGCTTATTTAAATTCTCAATTATAGTGGATTTATCTGTGGTAACAGTGTTTCCTAGCCTCAGAGCAATGGGCAGCTGGGAGGAGGTGCTCTTACAGTGTCCCAGAACTTTTTTGAGTTTGTACTACAGAATGCAAATTTCTGTTTGAAAAATCTAGCCTTAGCTTTCCTAACTGCCTGTGTATATTTGTTCCTAACTTCCCTGAAAAGTTGCATATCACTGGGGCTATTCGATGCTAATGCAGAACGCCACAGGATGTTTTTGTGCTGGTCAAGGGCAGACATGTCTGGAGTGAACCAAGGACTATATCTATTCCTAGTTCAACATTTTTTGAATGAGGCATGCTTATTTAAGATGGTGAGGAAGGCACTTTTAAAGAATAACCAGGCATTCTCTACTGACGGGATGAGGTCAATGTCATTCCAGGATACCCCGGCCAGGTCGATTAGAAAGGCCTGCTCGCATAAGTGTTTTAGGGAGCATTTGAAAGTGATGAGGGGTGGTCGTTTGGTCGCAGACCCGTTACGGATGCAGGCAATAAGGCAGTGATCGCTGAGATCTTGATTGAAAACAGCAGAGGTGTATTTGGAGGGTAAGTTAGTGGTCTATAGCAAGCGGCAACAGTGGGAGACTTGTTTCTGGAAAGGTGAATTTTTAGAAGTAGAAGCTCGAATTGTTTGGGTACAGACCTGGATAGTAAGACAGAACTCTGCAGGCTATCTTTGCAGTAGATTGCAACACCGCCCCCTTTGGCAGTTCTATCTTGGCGGAAAATGTTATAGTTAGGGATGGAGATTTCAGGGTTTTTGGTGGTTTTCCTAAGCCAGGATTCAGACACGGCTAAGACATCCGGGTTGGCACAGTGTGGTAAAGCAGTGAGTAAAACAAACTTAAGGAGTAGGCTTCTAATGTTAACATGCATGAAACCAAGGCTATTACAGTTACAGAAGTCAACAAATGAGAGCACCTGGGGAGTGGGAGTAGAGCTAGGCACTGCAGGACCTGGATTAACCTCTACATCACCAGAAGAACAGAGGAGAAGTAGGATAAGGGTACGGCTAAAGCCTATACGAACTGGCCGTCTAGCACGTTCGGAACATAGAGTAAAAGGAGCAGGTTTGTGGGAACGATAGCATAGATTCAAGGCATAGTGATCAGACAAAGGTAAGGTAGGATATGAGTACATTGGAGGTAAACCTAGGCATTGAGTAATGATTAGAGAGATATAGTCATTGGGGGACGTCGCGATGGAGGTAAGTCTGTTTTTGCCTCTTTGTGCGTTGACGTCGATAGACCATTCGTGGATTAGTAGGGTTCCAAGTAGCTCTAGGTAGCTAGCAGTTCGCGGTTAGCAGAATGTGCCTTCCGCGGACGTCGCACCTGAGGGGCCTGTTCGAATCCTCGGGCAGATTATGTTGGTATTCCAGTCGTAGAGGATCGGCGGGGTTCCGTGCCCCGTACCGGCTGTAGAAGGAGTGGGCTTCGGTGGTAACCCAGGAGCCCTAGCCAGGCTAGCTTCAGGCTAATTGGTGCTTGCTCCAGGATGGAAATGCTAGCCAGGAGTAGTCACCCGGGATTGCGGTTAGCTAGTTGTGAAGATCCAGATGAAAATGTTCAGAGTTTGCGGTAGGAATGCGGGGATATGGAGAGAAGAAAATAGGTCCGTTATGCTCTGGTTTGAGTCACGTTGTACGAACTGGCGAGAGCTTTCCGAGCTAAAGGTTAGCTGATGACAGCTAGCAGTGGTTTGCTGACTGATAGCTGGTATGTAGTTAGCTGGCTAGCTTCAGTTGAGGGATTCCAGATCCGAAGTAAATAGAAATACTTTACAAAACCCAGATCCATGCCACATTGGGTGATGCGGGTTGCAGAGTGTTTAGAAGTTGAGGTTTAGGAAAATATTTTTAAAAGATATGCGAAGAAAAATATATACAAATATATATACAAGGGACACGACAGGACAAAGACAAAGACGTCTGACTTCTACGCCATCTTGGAATGCTGACTAGTGATCCGTGGCCAGTGATTGGGTCTCAATGTAGGCAGCAGCCTCTCTGAGTCAGTGATTGTTGTTTAGGAATCTGATGGCCTTGAGATAGAATCTGTTTTTCAGTGTCTCGGTCCCAGCTTTGATGCACCTGTGCTGACCTCGCCTTCTGGATGGTAGTGGTGTGAACAGGCAGTGCCTCGGGTGGTTGTTGTCCTTTATCATCTTTTTGGCCTTCCTGTGACATTGGGTGCTGTAGGTGTCATGGAGGGCAGATAGAATGCCCCCTGGAGAGCCTTGTGGTTGAGGGTGGTGCAGTTGCCGTACCAGGCTGTGATACAGCCCAAAGGATACTCTTGATTGTGCATCTATTAAAGTTTCTTCAGCCTCCTGAGGTTGAAGAGACGATGTTGCGCCTTAACCACACTGTTTGTGTGGGTGGGCCATTTCAATTTGTCTGTGATGTGTACGCAGAGGAACTTAAAACTTTCCACCTTCTCCACTGCTGTCCCTTCGATGTGGATAGGGGGGTCCTCCCTCTGCTGTTTCCTGAATTCCATGATCATCTCCTTTGTTTTGTTGACGTTGAGTGAGAGGTTGTTTTCCTGACACCACACTCCAAATGCCCTCATCTCCTCCCTGTAGGCTGTATCGTCATTGTTGGTAATCAAGCCCACTACTGTTGTGTACAGGAGAGGGCTGAGCATGCACCCTTGTGGGGCCCCAGTGTTGATGGTCAGCAAAGTGGAGATGTTGTTTCCTACCTTCACCACCTGGGGGTGGCCCGTCAGAAAGTCCAGGACCCAAATGTACAGGGCGGGGTTGAGACCCAGGGCCTCCAGCTTGATGATGAGCTTGGAGGGTACTATGGTGTTGAATGCTGAGCTATAGTCAATGAACAGCATTCTTACATAGGTATTGCTCTTGTCCAGATGGGATAGGGCAGTGTGCGGTGTGATGGCGATTGCATCTTCTGTGGACCTATTGGGGTCGTATGCAAACTGAAGTGGGTCTAGGGTGGCCGGTAAGGTAGAGGGGATATGATCCTTGACTAGTCTCTCAAATAACTTCTTGATGACAGAAGTGAGTGCTACTTTGGCTGCTATTCTTTTTGTAGTACGTGATTTCCTGTAGACACTGCCACATACGTCTCGTGTCTGAGCCATTGAATTCCAACTCCACTTTGTCCCTGTACCGGCATTTTGCTTGTTTGATGAGAGAATAACTACACTGTTAATATTCAGCCATATTCCCAGACCGCTTTCCATGGTTAAATGCGGTGGTTCGCTTTCAGTTTTGCACGAATGCCGCCATCCAACCACAGTTTCACGGTTTCTGGTTAGGGTAGGTTTTAATAGTCACAGTGGATACAACATCTCCAATATACTTCTTTGTAAACTTACTCACCTGGTAAACGTATAGATCTGTCACGTTCGTCGTATGGAGGAAGAGAGGAGGACCAAGGCGCAGCGTGATAGTAATACATTCTTCTATTTATTTACCAAAACGAAGAACACTTGACAAACTATACAAAAAACAACAAAACGAACGTGAAGCTAAATACGAAAAGTGCAGACACAGGCAGCTTACACATAGACAATAACTCACCTGATATGGTTCCCAATCAGAGACAATGATAAACAGCTGCCTCTAATTGAGAACAAATCTAGGCAACCATAGACATACAAACACCTAGACTAGACAACGCCCCTTTAACATACAAAACCCCTAGACAAGGCAAAAACACCTACATCCCCCATGTCACACCCTGACCTAACTAAAATAATAAAGAAAACTAAGATAACTAAGGCCAGGGCGTGACAAGATCGATGTTGTTATCTGAGGCTGACCGGAACATATCCCAGTCCGCGTGATCAAAGCAATCTTAGTAGCTTTGTTCTCATAATTTCTTTGTTAAAATCCCGAGCAACAATAAATGCAGCCTCAGGATATATGGTTTCCAGTTTGCATAGAGTCCAGTGAAGTTCGCTGCCAGACAAGGCTCCGCTGATAGCCAGGTGTAGCAGTGGTAGGATGTTGTGACTGCTGTTGGGACAGCTTTATGTAGGTCGTTTGTGGGCAGCGTTTGTCACCGCTATAGTGCGATTAATGTATAGTTTAGCGTTATGTAGTGGCTTTGCTGGCATGCATCCCACTTTCTTTTCGTTTTTTTGCCCCACAAGCTAAAATCGCCACTGTCTGATTCCCAGTTACCTTCAAAACATTGTTTTGAATTTTTATCTTCAAACAATTTCACCCATAATATTTGCAGGTCTCCATTTAAGCCCAACAGCAATCACCAGGTATATAATTATATATACTCCATGTTTCACTGTTGGGGAAGGGGGATCAGGTGTAGTAAAGACATCCTAAGAGTCTGGGCCTGGAACTGCATAAAGTTGGCTGCAGCTCGATATACCCAACACATATGGCCTATAGCGCAGGCCTATATCCTTTGTTAGGCAATGTGAGCTGTAGTGCCACCAAATTATAATATCTTAAGTGCTACTCAATACCTTAAATCATTGTTATTAATGACAAAAAGGGGGGTTGAGAGGAGGGGGGGTGAACCTAGTGCCCTGTGGCTGCGCTGAACTCCCATGTCCATCTCGGGTGGGAGTTATTTTATGCAATAGTTATTTTATGAAGGGCTCAATTAATTTCTGTTTATCTCATTTTCCAATCTTTTTGGCACTCCATATATTCTCACATTATTTTCCCTCGATTCCAAATCTTGACATTTGCTGTGAAAATATTGTTGGTTTTTGAGAGTGAAAGAGAGCAGTTTTTCTAGAGTACAACACTTGTCTTCCAACTCACCCACTCGGCCCTCCGCTGTCTCGAGTATGGTGTCAAGGTTCTGGATGGAAGTTTTCACGTCTTCTATTTTCTTTTCCACTGATTCAAACTGTTTGTACACATTTTCAAAACCACCATTCACTTCTGATCATTTTTTTTGCTCTGTTAAAACATCAGCAATTCCGGGCACTTCCGCCATCTGTTTATCGCACCCCGGCTTGTTGTCTTGTTTCTTGTATTTACTGCCGCATCTTGTGGTCATACCTTTCACCTATCTGGGGAAAATTCACTTAATATTTTCCCCTGCAGTTTTGTAAGTTAGTATAAGGGTTTAGTAACTTAACTTTGATATGCAGTCAAATATATCTCTTGATTTTCTGATTTAAGCTAAACTTGAATATGGATTGTTGGTTGCCAAGTCAATTTAAAAAAAAATATTATTGGTATGTAACTGTATTGAAAATTATATTGTCAATTTTTTTTTGTATTTAAACGTCACTTTAAACATGTACATGACACTGTAACAAAATTTCCCCATGGGGACAATAACGTCAGTAAGTAAGTAAGTAAGTAATTACACCATGCCAATTTCAAGTCTATATTTCTTGAAAATATAAAATTATTCCGATTATTTAGGATAGTTCACTGGCTAATTTATTGATCTTGCTTTCTGGAACACCCCAGAGGAGATTCCCTATGCCCTATACCTGTCACGCCCTGTTATGTTTCATCTGTCTTTGTCATTGTCTCCACCCCCCTCCAATGTGTTGCCCATCTTCCCCATTATCCCCAGTGTATTTATACCTGTGTTCTCTGTTTGTCTGTTGCCAGTTCATCTTGTTTGTCAAGTTTACCAGCATTTGTTCTGTCAGCTCCTATCTTTTCCCAGCCTCTCTTTTTCTCGCCCTCCTGGTTTTTGACCATTGCCAGTCCTAACCCTGAACCCGCCTGCCTGCCCACTCTGCCTGCCTGCATCCTGTACCTTTTCCCCTATCTGGATTTCTTACCTCTGCCTGACCTGAGTCTGCCTGCCGTCCTGTACCTTTGCCTCTGTTGCTGTAATAAACATTGTTACTTCGACACTGTCTGTATCTGGGTCTTACCTTATCCTGATAATGCCATTGCCTCAAAACCTCCAGATATTGTGTTTATCTTTAACTTATTTAAGTTATTCAAAACATAAATTGGTATGGCTAAGATTGTGTAAATTGTGTGTGTAAAACCTAATCATTTATACTTTTGCTTTGAGTAAATTGCTATGAATTTCATTGTGTACAATGCAGTGGTATTAGGATATTTTCTAAAATCTTTAATGCTCAAGATCTTTAATTTCCTCACCATCTCTTGGTGAATTTTTATGTGCAATCAATATTATTTGGTAGCTCTGTGTTAGTCTATGGTGATCTTTCATTGTGACCACTGTAAGAAATCTGCCACTGACACACAATAGCACTTTCATAATTGCATCATGTTAAAAACTATCATGTTGATCTCATGAACTGACGGTCCTTGCTGCAACCATAAATCCGTCTATGAATCTGAGAGCGGTTACATTTCCCCAGCCCTATTTACAAACAAAGTGGCAGGGTCAGGGCTGTTGAAATTCCATATTGTGCCTTTAATGTATCAAATTCATGTTACCTCTAGCCTATGTTTGGAGGGGTGTCAGTTTAACAAAAATACGTATTGTTTTTATGATCAGCCTACTACTAACATCACATCTGCAAACCCATTGACAGTGTCCTTAAAGAACCAGTCCCACATGCCCTCATATGCCCCAGCGCCATCTAGAATCTTGCATTACAAGGGTAATTTAGATTAATGCTGGCTACATGCTTAGAAGCTGTCTTTTCAAATCAAGTTGGCATGCCCTTCCTCATTCCTGGTTGAAAATATATCCATTTCAATATAGCCTTAACACAATAATCCTAGCAGTATCGGATAATAACCAGCTATCCTCAATAACCTACAAGTCATCCTTGCCATATTATAAGAAATAACAGGCACATCCAGCCCCTTCTTTATTCACAGATGCGTAGTCTACTCATTTGTGTGCAGTGCCCTGTGTGTCTGGCTCCTAGTTGGTACATAGACGCAGTACGCACACTATGTACTCAACATGCCAAGTTCAGACAAGCACTGCATTGCAGTGCAAGTCATGGCACACAAGCTGAGTGTGATCACATGGTGCAGGCCATCTACTGTTACGAACATGAGTCTGCAGTGTTATACCACAGTGTGCGTGAAAACACATATGTTGGAGGTCTTTATTTGTCTATTGTATTTTAGACAGTCTCGGTAACAATCAATCTAAGGTCTTACTCATCCCTGAAACAGATTAGTTATGTCATACATGTATTCCTTTCCCGGCTCTATAGTACACAGTCACCCTCTGCAGGGCAGTTGTCCATATTAGCTCTCTCCATGTCCATAAATAACTCCTCCTCTGTCTCACACCCACCCTTCCTCTGTCTGTGTCTATAGCCCGCCCCCCTTTCCCTGTGACACATACGCTAGACGTTGCATTGACGGAGAGAATCAGAGTGCTTCTGTTCTTTCTGGTGGGCAAATGTATCTTCTATCTGAATTTATGTTTGACTTGTTTAGAGAGGGCTGTGCCATACATGTTAGATACTTGTGATAGGAGGATGAGTGTTTTTGCTGACTGTCTGTTAAGATTCCATTTAGTCTATTGGACACCTGAAAGCTTATGCAGAGCAGTTCAAAACTCAGACCTTATATTCAGGATTGTTGATACAATGGAATAAGTTCAGGAATTTCTCTTTTAGCTTACTGACATTCGCAGATTTTTTTGTTGTAGTAAGTAGTTGCAAAGATACTGTGAACTCAGAATGTTATTTGTAAATAGCATATTAACATGCATGTTTTGTCTGAATGTGGATAACTTTTTTTCTCCATCTCCTCTTTCTCTCGTTGTCTCTATCTGTCTGCAAATGCCCTTTCAGCAAGACCTGTCTCCAGTGAAGACCCGCTGTCGTCATAATGTCCCACCTCCTGCATGTGGAGATCCCCAATTTCGGCAGCTCCCTGCTGGAAAGTCTAAATGAGCAGCGCATGCAGGACCACTACTGTGATGTGGCCGTCATGGTCAACGACCAGAACTTTAAGGCCCACCGCGCTGTGCTGGCCACCAGTAGCCTCTACTTTAGAGACCTGTTCAGCGGCAGCTCCCAGAACATGTTTGAACTACCCTCCTTGGTCACCCCAACCTGCTTCCAGCAGATCCTCTCCTTCTGCTACACGGGCAAGCTGACCATGGCCGCCAGCGAGCAGCTCGTGCTCATGTACATGTCTGGCTACCTTCAGATCCAGAACATTGTGGAGCACGGTATGGATCTCATGCTAAAGGCCAACTCTCCACACTGCGATTCCCAGACGGCCACCACCGAGGATCTGGGCTTCGAACCGTTGAGCCCCAACATCAACCATCCGGACCTGTTGCCAGTTGGCACGCCAATGGCAATTTGTAGAAATAAGCAGGAAAGATGTGAGTCCCCAATGAGTGAAGAGCACACAGCCAGGGACCTTGAGGGACACGCAACAATGAGCAGCGCTATGTTACATGGTACCCGGAGTGCAGTTGTACCCTCTGGCCTCTGGGGAGCACTCTAGCCCAAGGCCCTCCAACCTCCCAGCCACTAACAGCCCCACTTCCCATCCCAACGAGGAGGAGTTTGAAGAGGAGTTATGCGGCAGCAGAAATACAAACGGGGCCTACGGACAGATCTATGGGCACCCCACCAACTCATACAGCAGTAAATGATCCATCCTCTGGGTTACTTTTGAGAAAAAACAATAGTTCTCCTTTGACAGTCACTACAGGATTTTTTTTTTGCAAAATCAAGAATTGTACATTTGTCCAAACTTTGCACTATCACCGCATAAAATCACTAATGCTGCATATTACCGTTGAATCCCCGCTAATGCTGCATAAAACTGTCAGATCATCTCACTACACCATACTTTTACCACATAAAACTAAAGTTTTCCCCCGTCAGTGCATTTTCATGACAAATTGGACAACAATCATCACAAAATGTAAAATTTTGGCCCGCAAATATCATTTTAAAAAACACTGCAAAATCCTGGAGGGACTGCTTTGAGCACATCTTCAGCTTTAGAACACTCACTGGCTGGTATTGAAATTCCGCCACTTCTTGTGTTCCCCAGTGCAGGATAAGTTGGATGTGTTCTCCCTACTTCTGGCCACTCAGAGGCGGCCCTTTGTTCTGATCGGCAGGGACAAGATGGCGCTGCCAGCCAATCTCCTCAGCCAGATTGGCTACCACTGTCACCCCACACTGTACATGGAGGGAGATCCCGGAGAGAAGGTGCAGCTGGTAGTAGGTAAGACACAAGCAGTTTCCATGACATAGGCCTCTCTGGTAATATGTATCTCTATGGTGTATCTCAGCTTGCCTCAAGGACTCAAGTAAAGATCTAAGCCCTCATGTGCAGACCATTCTTTTTGTATCATACAATACAAATATGCTGTCCTGGAGATATAAATAGTTAGGGAGACCCGTCATTTTATTGTTTCATCATGGATGTGAACCCAAGTTTCATTGTTCTGTCCTTTTCCCCAGGTTCTGGTGTGTATACATATGACTCGTGGCCAGTTGATGAACTGTCATTTGTGTGCTGGTATTAGGCACAAAGTGCTGCTGCGTCGGCTGCTCACCACCTTTTTTGACAGGTTAGAAAGTCCAATTCAACAGTGCAATTGTAAATACACTGCTCAAAAAAATAAAGGGAACACTTAAACAACACAATGTAACTCCAAGTCAATCACACTTCTGTGAAATCAAACTGTCCACTTAGGAAGCAACACTGATTGACAATAAATTTCACATGCTGTTGTGCAAATGGAATAGACAACAGGTGGAAATTATAGGCAATTAGCAAGACACCCCCAATAAAGGAGTGGTTCTGCAGGTGGTGACCACAGACCACTTCTCAGTTCCTATGCTTCCTGGCTGATGTTTTGGTCACTTTTGAATGCTGGCGGTGTTTTCACTCTAGTGGTAGCATGAGATGGAGTCTACAACCCACACATGTGGCTCAGGTAGTGCAGCTCATCCAGGATGGCACATCAATGCGAGCTGTGGCAAGAAGGTTTGCTGTGTCTGTCAGCGTAGTGTCCAGAGCATGGAGGCGCTACCAGGAGACAGGCCAGTACATCAGGAGACGTGGAGGAGGCCGTAGGAGGGCAACAACCCAGCAGCAGGACCGCTACCTCCGCCTTTGAGCAGGAGGAGCACTGCCAGCAGGCCACAAATGTGCATGTGTCTGCTCAAACGGTCAGAAACAGACGTCCACAGGTGGGGTTTGTGCTTACAGCCCAACACCGTGCAGGACGTTTGGCATTTGCCAGAGAACACCAAGATTGGCAAATTCGCCACTGGCGCCCTGTGCTCTTCACAGATGAAAGCAGGTTCACACTGAGCACGTGACAGACGTGACAGAGTCTGGAGACGCCGTGGAGAACCTTCTGCTGCCTGCAACATCCTCCAGCATGACCGGTTTGGCGGTGGGTCAGTCATGGTGTGGGGTGGCATTTCTTTGGGGGGCCGCACAGCCCTCCATGTGCTCGCCAGAGGTAGCCTGACTGCCATTAGGTACCGAGATGAGATCCTCAGACCCCTTGTGAGACCATATGCTGGTGCGGTTGGCCCTGGGTTCCTCCTAATGTAAGACAATGCTAGACCTCATGTGGCTGGAGTGTGTCAGCAGTTCCTGCAAGAGGAAGGCATTGATGCTATGGACTGTTCCCCAGACCTGAATCCAATTGAGCACATCTGGGACATCATGTCTCGCTCCATCCACCAACGCCACGTTGCACCACAGACTGTCCAGGAGTTGGCGGATGCTTTAGTCTAGGTCTGGGAGGAGATCCCTCAGGAGACCATCCGCCACCTCATCAGGAGCATGCCCAGGCGTTGTAGGGAGGTCATACAGGCACGTGGAGGCCACACACACTACTGAGCCTCATTTTGACTTGTTTTAAGGACATTACATCAAAGTTGGATCAGCCTGTAGTGTGGTTTTCCACTTTAATTTTGAGTGTGACTCCAAATCCAGACCTCCATGGGTTGATAAATTTGATTTCCATTGATCATTTTTGTGTGATTTTGTTGTCAGCACATTCAACTATGTAAAGAAAAAAGTATTTAATAAGAATATTTCATTCATTCAGATCTAGGATGTGTTATTTTAGTGTTCCCTTTATTTTTTTGAGCAGTGTATATTGCCGTAGCTAGATTGTAGACCTACACAGTAGGCAACTAGCTCTTTATAAGGGAGGGAGAAAGAGATTATCCATAGAAACACTGGCCATTAGCTTTGGAACTGGAATTCGCTCCTCCACCAATGATCCCAGACGAAAACCTTTGGACAACTGTGTCCTAAACACTGTCAAACGTAGGTGCCCTTCTATTTTCTCAAGTCTTAAACACCACACTATATTAATATGGCTCAACACTGTAAGCAAATTAAGGCAGCGTGCATTTCTTTCAGTGTTGCATTTTCTCTTTTCCCCCTTTTCTGCAGTCTACTGTCAGAACTTTGCACCTAATTTCAAGGAGATAGATGAACATGATCGCAGCCGACATGTGCATAAATGCCCGGTGCGTGCGAAAGCGCTGGCTGCCCAATATCCAGTCCATGCTCCCGGAGACCAAGAAAAGCAACGTGAGCTCCAGGAAGGGACAGTCCAGGGCCTGTGCCTCATCCCAGACAAGAGCTGCGTCGTTGGCCTTACCCGTTGAAATGCACTTCAGACACCTGGCATCGTCCTACTGTTGGGGTTTGTTCTTTATATTCCTTGTCAATCATTGGCTCATTGGTGAAATTAGCATTCAGACAATATCTTTAAGTAAATCAATCATTCATTTATTAATGCAATTGCAGACAGAAGTTGACAACAGGAACATAGCACGCATGTTTCCGAGTAAGTTCTGCAAAATAGTTAAGGGTCCAAGTTATTTTATTAAGCCCGAAGTCCAGCCTTTTTATTTTTATTTTTTAAAAATTTTTTAGGGGTGGATCAGCTTAATATTGCGGAAAGAATGTTGCTTCCATCAATGTAATTGTCTGCATAATTTCCAATCCCCCATATTTTTGGGGTAAATATATATATCCATACACGCATACATACACATATATACATACACATACCTATATAGACATACTTTTTTAAAGAATATACCTTTATTATTATTCCCCGCAAACCCTACCACCAATCCCCCAATTGGAGTAAACTAATAAACACTTCTGCTTTTATCTTCAATTTATACATCTTATACACATTTTACAGACACAGTCTACTTTACAATAGTTCTCTCTTGTTTGTTCTTAGTCCTTCCTCTATTTCTAATGTTTTTCCAGTTTGATATCTATTTGTAACTGTGCTATTTCACAAAAGTTCCGAACCTATATACATTTTACAGATCCCGTATGTTTTACATTGTTTATCTTATTATTAGTCCCTCCATTCAACCCCTCCCATCTATCTCTCAACATCATCCATTTCGGATTTCTATTTGTCATATATTTTTCAGCTGTGCTGTGATGCTTCACAAAATAATTTAACCTTCCTATTCTCATAGCTTCTACAGATTGTAAATGAAAAATATATTTTTTAGCTAAAATAATAATTATATTATTGATTGATTGACTATGGCTTTTCAAATCACCCAGTATTGCTATCTGTAGCGTTAGTTCTAGGAAAATGTTGCAATTCTTCAGCCATTCCTGGACCTGTGACCAAAAACGAGCTACATATGGACAATATCAAAATAAATGATCTAATGACTCTGCCTCCTCACAGCAGAATCCGCAGAGCTGGGACGATTGTATCCCCCATATATATAACATTCTATTGGTTGCAAGAATTTTGTATAGTAATTTAAATTGAAAAATTCGAAGTTTTGAATCCGGCGTTGTTTTGCGTATCAATTCATAAACCATGTGCCATGGAATGGGTACATCGAAAATCTCTTCCCAACTATTTTGCAATTTATATGGCACAGCTATCAGTTTTTTGGTCCTTAAATGAAATTGGTATATGTTTTTATTTATCACACCTTTCTTTAACCATTTATGTTCTTTAATACTGGG
The DNA here is from genome assembly GCF_045679555.1 of Salvelinus alpinus. Classification (NCBI taxonomy): domain Eukaryota; kingdom Metazoa; phylum Chordata; class Actinopteri; order Salmoniformes; family Salmonidae; genus Salvelinus; species Salvelinus alpinus. The sequence continues at coordinate 52,370,437 of NC_092104.1, read as the reverse complement.
CCGACATACAAGTTCCTTACTTTTTCCCCTTCTACTTGCCTCTTCCATTTTTGTGGTAATGTTGCAATTAATAGGTTGTAATTTTGGGTAGAGCAGACATTTCCATATGTCCACCAGTCCTATTTATGATATCATTCACAAAAATTATACATTTTTTTCAAAATTTCTTCGATTAATACAGTTTTTTAATCAATTAGTATATTTTAATTTAACCACAATATTTGTTGTACTATTTGTTCCGTCCTTTCAGGTGGATTAAACTGAAATTGCAACCAACTTTCTAAGGCTTGTTTAAAAAATAAAGATATTTTGGAGATTATTTCCTTTTCAAACAACCGAAAGTGAGCAGGTGTAATCTGAATAAAGGGAAAAAGGCCCTTCTTGAACATAGGATGAGACAGTCGTACCAATTTACTAGAGAACCAGTTTGGATTTAAGTATAATTTTTGTATGACTGATGCCTTTAGTGAGAGGTCTAATGCTTTAATATTTAATCATTTCTGCCCTCCGAATTCATATTCGTTATATAAATAGGTCATTTTAATTTTATCTGGCTTGCCGTTCCAAATAAAATTGAATATTTTTGTTCATATAATTTAAAAAGCAGGTCACTAGGTGTAGGCAAAACCATAAGCAAATAGGTAAACTGTGATATGACTCAAGAGTTAATCAGGGTGATTTTTTCACAAATAGACAGGTATTTTCCTATCGATGATAGCAAGATCTTATCTATTGTTGCTAACTTGTTGCTAGCATCATGTTGTAGGGGTGCTTTGCTGCAGGAGGGACTGGTGCACTTTACAAAATAGATGGCATCATGAGGCAGGAAAATTATGTGGATATATTGAAGCAACATCTCAAGACATCAGTCAGGAAGTTAAAGCTTGGTCGCAAATGGCTCTTCCAAATGGACAATAACCCCAATCATACTTCCAAAGTTGTGGCAAAATGGCTTAAGGACAACAAAGTCAAGGTATTGGAGTGGCCATCACAAAGCCCTGACCTCAATCCTATAGAAGAAAAAAAGCTTCCGACTTCAACTGTATTGTGTAGAACAGAAATGATTGTCTGTTATATAGAACAGGGAATCGTGTCGACTCCATTCATTGTACATATTTCTATCTGCAAAGTTCAGAACTTTTCACGTCCCTGAAAAAACCTCAGAACTCTTTCTATGTGTCTGTGTGACGGCCTGTAGGAGCTGATCACTGCCTGGTACATTGGCTTTCTGTCCCTCATCCTGGCCTCCTTCCTGGTGTACCTGGTTGAGAAGGACAATGTCACCGTGGAGATGTTGGACTCTGGGGTTTGGGCCTCACTGTTAAGCCCAAACCCCAGGACTTTGACACACAACGAAGCTCTGTGGTGGGGCCTGGTGTGTATTTGTAGACAGACCCTTAGTTGGTACCTGTCAAGGTCTTTGCTGAAAAGAGAATCTCAGCCAACTGACCTGGTACATTCTCAGCTAGCAAAAAACATTCTAAGAACCAGGGGTTGGGTATGTTACTTTCTAAGTGTAATCCGTTACACTTACTAGTTACTAGTTACCTGTCCAAAATGTGAATCAGTAACGTAACCTTTGGATTACCCAAACTCAGTAACTTAATCTGATTACTGGATTACTTTCCCCTTTCCCCTGTTATAATGTATTTTTTTCTACAAATATCCTTTCTGAATTTCAAAAGTAATTCTCAGTACATTTAAGGAACTTTACAAAAAACATTATTTTCATTTTTGGTAATATTTTAGGAACAATCTCGAAATGGTGTGACATTGGGAATGATTACATTTAAATGTCATTTTTGGTAATATTCTAGGAACAATCTCGAAATGGTGTGACATTGCAAATGCTCTCAAATGTGACTTGTTTCAGGAAACTACTTCACAGGAGAGGCATTTAAACATAAACTTTTTACCAAAAATCTAAATGCGTTTTTGGCAGAAATGCCTTCTGGAACATGTGAACTTTCATGTGCCTTAATAACAAACATGTATGCCATTTGTAAATACGAATAGAACTGTTATATTACAAGCCTAGTTGGTTTAGCCACGGAAAAAGCGAGGAACCTTCCTGCTAGCCTTGATTGGCTGAGATAATGGATGGGCTGGACATTGCGAGAGATGAGCTCAGTTTGGTCTGCCATGTAGCACGCTTCTGTCTATAACATGAACTGGTCAGTATGTGTAGGTAATCCTTTCCAACGTGTTTTTTTAAATAAAGATATCACATTGTAGAACTGAAAAAAAGTGTTGCTCTCCACTTTCCAGAGGACCGAGTTTTGAAATCAGTGGAATGCCTGGTGGAATTAGAGTATGATAGCAAAGGAGATGGAGAAAATTCTGGCATTTGATTGCAAATATGCAGAGGGAGACGAAAAGAGAACACACAGAAGACTGTTGTATTAAACACCTGTCTCCGGATTACATCTTCAAACTAAGACAGAGGGAGAAGCATCCATCCATGTATATTGGTAAGAGAGTACAGCTTGCTACATTTTCAGATATTATACATTTCTAATTTTGTCAGAGTGTCGTTTACATTTCAAGTTAAAGTGTACTGTTAGCTAGCTAGCTAACGTTGGCTGGCTGGCTCGCTAGCTAGCTAACGTTACATGTATAATCTGTGCAGCAATATTATTCGTATCTCAGATCCATTTGCATTGTTAGTTATAGCCTAAGGTTAGCTAGCTAGCTAACATTGAACCTGGTTGGTTAGCTACATGCAGATTCATGCAGGGTACTAATGTTATGAGTTGGGATTATTGGTAATTGTTTAGCTAGCTAGCTAGCTACACGTCTAAACAAAAGACTCCACTATGCAAGTAATCATTTCACTACACCTTCTGTATCCTGTGCATGTGCCAAATAACCTTTGATTTTAATTGATATAGTATGTGTTGACCAGAGATGGTAATGTGAAGAACATGACCTGCACCAAAGTCAAATTAGGATATAACATTAGGCCAATGAGACAGTGTCCAAGTTCTAAAATTCTCTGGTAGAATGCCCTGCTTTTCATCACACTCACAACCATAAGCTATTTTCTCTAATTGGCTCGCCATTAACTTGTAAATAATGATCTTGTTGTGAGTTTCTTTTCCTGTAAAAATGAAGGCAAATTAGCTATATGATATGGTCATTATTTGAACTGGCTAGCCAGCTAACTTAACATTAGCTAGCTAGCTAACAAGCTAGAAGTGAACCAAAACATTGTTTAGAAAGTCACTTTCAGAAACAATGTTCATTTTGGGAAATGTCTACTTTAACATAACCTTTCCTATATAACCTCATGGTTCTATTTAACGTTATTCTGGGAATGTTCTCAAATAGTTACGAGAACTTTAGGAAACAATTATTTTGGTTCTATTTGGAGAAAAAAAATTGACTATATTCTGAGAACGTTCTCAGAATGGTGTGACATTAGGAATGTTTTCAAAACATAAAGATAATTTAGAGAAAACATTTTTTTTTGGGGGGGGGGAAATGTAATCTGCAGTTGCTAAATCAATTTTGGGGCTTTTAAAGTAATGATATAAAGCCATTGATTCTACCCCATCAGAAACCAAAATATGAGCTTGTTTTACTTCATAGTTTGTAAATAATGTAATTGTCAACAAACACTGTATAGCTTGAAAACACAGTTAAAACTATAATTTTGAACTCATGGATGGTCGGTCCTTGCATCGATAGCTCAATCTATGAATTTGAGAGTGGTTACATTTTTCCAGCCCTATCCCTGAGCTGTTTGCCGCTTTAAAGTTAATGTATGGTTCTATTGAAAAAAACATCCCACTGGTTGAATCAACGTTGTACCGTAATGTGAACAACTAACGTGTGAAATGCCAATGGTGCACAGTTCTCAAAAGTGTTACTTGAACATTTCTGCTTCAGCCACAACTGCTTTTTAAATAGAATATTAACATTGGCTGAGAAGGTGCCTTGCTCAATCAATGTAACCTTTATATGGCTAATTACAATAGCTAATGTGGTTAATGAGTAGAAGTATATTTGTAAAAGTATACTTGAAACATTTTAAATATAATTTTATTGTGAAGAAAATACAGGAATTCAATTTCAAATTTAAGAGTAATATACAGAACCAGTCAAAAGTTTGGACACACCTACTCATTCCAGGGTTTTTCTTTATTTTTACTATTTTCTACATTGTATAATAATAGTGAAGATATCAAAACTATGAAATAACACATATGGAATCATGTAGTAACCAAAAAAGTGTTAAACAAATCTAAATATATTTTAGATTCTCCAAAGTAGCCACCCTTTACCTTGATGACAGCTTTGCACACTCTTGGCGTAGTGTTTGAAGTAATCATGAAGAAACAGGTCTTATGTTAGTGCATTTTTCACCCTGAATGCTCCTATTAGTTATATTGAGCACCGTGGCACCAACTCACCTTCCAAAAATTCTATTCCCAGCCCGTTATACTACATCACAATGCCTGCTTTGCTATTGTTGGCAATGAGACATGACCAGGTCACACTCCCACGCTTACTTCAATAACTGTAATCTTAACAGGGTTACGGCTACTTAGTGAGCACGCACACTGATTGCCTGTGTAAACGTTGTGACCAACAGCATCACAGATGGCTGGCGCATACCCATCAAACTTTAAACCTTTTCTGGTCATGGTTAAGCATATTTTCTTTCAGAAAAAGGTGTAAACCTAAACAAAACGCATGTCCATGTCCTCTTTTTCAAGATGTGGCTGATTGAAACAGCCAAAATAAAATAAAATATTAAAGAAATGACCTATTTTTTAGACGATTTGTTGTTTTTAAATGGCTGCTGGGTAATTTGATATGCATCGAAATCTATTTATTAGAAGGCATCGAATGGAGCGAATGCTGCACAGGTTCACAGAGTTGCAAACCAAATGGATAGGTCTAGCTCATTGATTTGTAGATCTGATGCAGTTGCTACCTCAGATTATGAGCCTAGAGTCACGAATGAGTTATGTAGTATCCACAGAAGGCCACAGGGAGGTGGAAGAGAGCTATAAACCCATACTGTTTTTTGCCTTAAAAACCCTAACCCAAGGTATAACCTATTTTAGCCTTAACCCTAACCCTAGGTATAACCTATTTTAACCCTAACAATAGGTATAACCTATTTTAGCCTTAACCCTAAACTCTAAACCTAATTATTGGGTAGGGTAGCCTAGAACACTTTTTAAAACTATTTTTGTAATAATATTATGTCAGTAAATACCATTAGAGTACTAAATAGCATTTTGATTGTTATTTTTTTAATCAAACCCTACTGTATGCAAGCATTTTGCAATTGTTTTGTTGTTATTAGTTATTTTGTGATATTTATTATTGCAAGGCAGAACACTTGATAAACAAGCCACATTGTATTTTTCAAATTTGGTTTGAACTGGGTGTGACCTAGTAACCTATATGTGAAGTCCAGCAATTGACTGGGATAGGTGGGGCAGGTTTGAGTGATCTCAGGAATTAATAAGAAAAAATACACTTTATTTCTCAGCGGCTTCACCAATGTCTTTATGTGGATTAATAACTTTTAATTGCTAAATATTTCCAATAGATGTCAGCATAAGACCACAAAGCATCAAGTATAGGCTATAGCAGCAATATGATTGACATAAATTGGCATGCAACCAAAGACTATATGTCCCATGATTTTTGAAAATGGTCACTCATTACTTTACAAGTAGCTATTTATCTCGTATTAGGCCTATGTTGCTTGGAGAGCAAAAAAATTGTGACTGCAGCAGGTACTGAACCCCGGCCAAATATTCACTAGACAGGTGCGCCAACCTCACTCTAGTAGACATGCATTATAAATTAAGTATAATTTCAAAACATGAGCATGAAAACTGGTAATAATAAACATGAATCATCATTATATTACTTCACAGTAATCTGTTTTTTGTCTTTTCAGCCCTTCCTCTTGCGTTATCAGTGTGGAAAGGGACAGAAAAAAGTGTGCGCAGGAGTTTTCCTGTGAGGGGAGTGGTGTACCCAGGGAGAAAACGAATCTTCTGAAATTTAATTTGTGATCTTATGCTCCCATCTATTGGAATTATTTAGCAACTCCAGTAGTACTGAATAAATTCTATATCCTTACTAAAGTAGTAATTACTCAAAATTGCAATATATATATATTTTTAGTTAATATTATCACTTACAAACATAAAATAACAATTTAAACCATAACTAACAATGAAACTGACATAAACACCATGCATTTAGTTAATTCTTTTAAATAAAAAAAACTATTTATTTCGATGGGTGACATTATCTGCGAAAGTAACACCCCCTTAACATATAAATACAGACACTGGACACAGACACTAAAAAGTAGCTTTTTTAAATTATAAATCTGGTAGCTCTCAAAAGAGCCTTTGCTTTGCTGAGCAGTTTGTTTTCGTAAGTGTGCTGCCTGCCATCAGAGGAGTAGATCTGTAAATAACGAAATGTTAATACATTTTTGCCACGCTTTCACATAGAGGCCTAGTTTACATTTACATTTACATTTAAGTCATTTAGCAGACGCTCTTATCCAGAGCGACTTACATTTTAGTCATTTAGCAGACGCACTTATCCAGAGCCACTAAGGTTAAGTGCCTTGCTCAAGGGTACATCGGCAGATTTTTCACCTAGTCCATTCGGGGATTCAAACTAGCCCCTTTCGGTTACTGACCAACGCTCTTAACCGCTAGATTACAAACTCCAAAATGTTAAACACAAAAAGGCAAATGGTAGTAGATAAATGGTAAACTGGTTAAATAAAAGACTGTTCTTAGAACTTTCAGACTGCCATTGTTTTTGGGAAATAAGGGTATGTATGTATATTTCGCCAAATATCTCTCGATGTGTATATTTAGATTTTTTTCAAGTATGACACCATTTTATTCAGCATAATCTCTTCTTTCTAATTATGTAAGGCTGGGCAGTGTATCTCGTTGTCATCGATCACTAGACCAAAATTAGTCCTTGGCTGCAATTTGTTTCCTACTTCCTCGTTATGCAGACATAAGCACAGTTGACGCAATCGACGTGCGTATGTTTACTTTCTACAGTTTCGTCCTAAGACCAAATTGTAGTGGTAATATGAAAAGGGCAGATTTTTTTGTGCCATTTAGGATAAATGGAATTCTAAGCATAATTCCTGTCAAAATAGGTTCTGCGAACGTTCGATTACATTTATTTGCTATGGGCTTGCACTAGTGTTCCAGTTTAGCCAACGCTGTATTGCCATTTTTCAGCCTTGGGTGAATTTTGACTCATTCTATTGTCCAGCCTACCATTGGACACCTTTCTCCAAATATCTCTGGTTAGCTCTACTCAGCCTGGGAGTGCGTGTGATTTAGCAAAAGTGTAGTGGAATATTCCCCCTGCTTTTGTTATCCTTATTAATCCATTACATTAATTCAGCAACAACAGGCAGAGACTCATATGTTGCCCTGCAGGATATTAAAGTTATCTTTTATTTACATTTTCTTCAGATTGTGTGGTTAGCTCGCTAGCATTATTCAGGGAGATGGTCATGACATTTTCCCACATGAGTTGAATTTTCCTTGCGCTTTTGCTAATCTTTCAGAAGTTATCCTTATCCATCTATTAATTAGGCGACGTTAAATTAATTATATCTGACACATCAGGCACATGCTGATATTTTATTTGGCCTTGTAGTCTATTACACATATTTTTATTGAGATTGTGTGGTTGTTATGCGTTGCATGGTATAGCTTGATAGCTTTTCAGGTGTGTGCATGCAATTTGCTGGCTGGGGATAGTGTAATTTTCATATTGCTAGCTGGCTGGTAGCTGGAAGTAGCTTTATTGGGAATGTACAGGGGTAAATCCTGCAATTTCTGTTGCCTAAATATTAAAGCATTCATTACTCCTGCAAAAAAACATGAGGCGAGTGATTGCTTCCTACAAGAGCACAAAATGTGTACATTTCAAGACATCTTTGAAAAGCCAGTCATGTAAATAGTTGTTTTTGTCTTAAAGAGGCAGTGTTATATTTTGACACAGGCTTGAATAAGCTAAGTAGTCAATAGGCAGAGGATAGCATAATTTGTCTGATTCTCTGTAATAATGATATGGGAATCATTTTATTTTGTTAAGTGGTTTCTTGCATCAAACAACACAACATTTTCAGTCACCTTGTCTGAAGGACAAGTGGATGAACAGGTTTTAATGTCAAGCCCTGCATGTTTTTTTCAAAAGTCTCATGGAATGTAGGCCTACTGTACATTAAACACCACACATTGGCTGCTACTGTAGGCTGAATGATAGCACAGCTATTTTCATGTTAAAATGTTATGGGATGCATTTTCTCCATTGCTTTTGATGGTAGGCCAATCTGGTGGGCCTACATTATGATCAAAAAAGCCACATTAGCCTACTTGGCCACTGTTAAAACTGTAACTTAAAACGGGTGGTTCCTCATCATCCCCTCTGCCTTGTGAGTCAGTCAGTGGTGTGAGTGAACTGCTGTCCCCTCCAAGTCCAACCTCTTCTTTGCCTACAACAACAATGATTAACATGAGCACATTGTCGCTCAGCAACCTCCAGGTACCTTGGCAGAAGATTCCCTCCGGCCTCAAGCAGGCCATTGCCCAAGGAAAGAGGGTAGAGGCGGCAGATGGTGAGGGAGACTGTCAACGCCATGCATGAGCACTGCCCCAATCCCAACAAGGCTGTATGCAGGGAAATTTCAAAATCCATTGTAACGGAGTACCCAAAGAATTTTGGAGACCTGACCGAGGAAGGAGAACAACTTGGCAGTGGGTACCACTCCCTGTTATCTAAGATTAAGAACAGAGAAGAGCATTCTTTTGTTGATGACCCACTTCAAAGAGAAGGATGAATCTCTGTTCCTCTTGGCAGATGTAAGGAATAGTGTTGTTATACTTATAAAGTTTATATATGATTAATGGTGTTTATACTGTACATGATTTGAATCTTTTTTTTATGTATGTTTTGTGATTTTAGGTCACCGCAACTCGGGTTGATGTCGAGGCGCAAATTCCTTTGCCAGATACACCAAGGCTGATCATGCTTGGTAATACAATTATTTGATTTAAGGTGGAACAGAAATACATAGTATTATGGTACCTATCTAGAGACATTTCGTAAGTATGCACTAACTTTTGTTTATTTCAGGAAATACTCTATTGGGTTGGATGGTGGCGATCGAGGGGAGGGTGGTCTATGTTTTGGACAGTGAGTCCAACTTTGCTGCTGCTCTCTGCTCTTCAGCACTTTCTATGTTTTTTCTATGTTTTTATCATTGGCCTCTGCAACCTTGGAGCTCATACAGCGGCAAGCGTTGAACATTTATTGATCCAACACTTACATTTAGCATCTATTAGTTACATTGCAATGATATTTCTTATTGCTCTTTTTTCAATGTCTCAACTGATTTCATATATTCTATGTTGGGTTGTTCAGGATCCTGATTTGAATAAACCCTGAAGGAACCAAATGCACAGCGAAAGAAGGAGTGAGCCGCAAGGCCGGAAAGGTCATTCAGAGGAAGCCATTGCCAATTAACCCACATGTTGCACGCTTTCCTCGCAGACCTGAAGGAGTTTGAGCGGAAAAACTCCAACATGTACAGTGGGGAGAACAAGTATTTGATACACTGCCGATTTTGAAGGTTTTCCTACTTACAAAGCATGTAGAGGTCTGTAATTTTTATCATAGGTACACTTCAACTGTGAGAGACGGAATCTAAAACAAAAATCCAGAAAATCACATTGTATGATTTTTAAGTAATTAAATTGCATTTTATTGCGTGACATAAGTATTTGATACATCAGAAAAGCAGAACTTAATATTTGGTACAGAAACCTTTGTTTGCAATTACAAAGATCATACGTTTCCTGTAGTTATTGACCAGGTTTGCACACACTGCAGCAGGGATTTTGGCCCACTCCTCCATACATACCTTCTCCAGATCCTTCAGGTTTCGGGGCTGTCGGTGGGCAATACGGACGTTCAGCTCCCTCCAAAGATTTTCTATTGGGTTCAGGTCTGGAGACTGGCTAGGCCACTCCAGGACCTTGAGATGCTTCTTACGGAGCCACTCCTTAGTTGCCCTGGCTGTGTGTTTCGGGTCGTTGTCATGCTGGAAGATCCAGCCACGACCCATCTTCAATGCTCTTACTGAGGGAAGGAGGTTTTTGGCCAAGATCTCGCGATACATGGCCCCATCCATCCTCCCCTCAATACGGTGCAGTCGTCCTGTCCCCTTTGCAGAAAAGCATCCCCAAAGAATTATGTTTCCACCTCCATGCTTCACGGTTGGGAGGGTGTTCTTGGGGTTGTACTCAACCTTCTTCTTCCTCCAAACACGGCGAGTGGAGTTTAGACCAAAAAGCTCTATTTTTGTCTCATCAGACCACATGACCTTCTCCCATTCCTCCTCTGGATCATCCAGATGGTCATTGGCAAACTTCAGACGGGCCTGGACATGCGCTGGCTTGAGCAGGGGGACCTTGCGTGCGCTGCAGGATTTCAATCCATGACAGCGTAGTGTGTTACTAATGGTTTTCTTTGAGACTGTGGTCCCAGCTCTCTTCAGGTCATTGACCAGGTCCTGCCGTGTAGTTCTGGGCTGATCCCTCACCTTCCTTATGATCATTGATGCCCCACGAGGTGAGATCTTGCATGGAGCCCCAGACCGAGGGTGATTGACCGTCATCTTGAACATCTTCCATTTTCTAATAATTGCGCCAACAGTTGTTGCCTTCTCACCAAGCTGCTTGCCTATTGTCCTGTAGCCCATCCCAGCCTTGTGCAGGTCTACAATTTTATCCCTGATGTCCTTACACAGCTCTCTGGTCTTGGCCATTGTGGAGAGATTGGAGTCTGTTTGATTGAGTGTGTGTACAGGTGTCTTTTATACAGGTAACAAGTTCAAACAGGTGCAGTTAATACAGGTAATGAGTGGAGAACAGGAGGGCTTCTAAAAGAAAAACTAACAGGTCTGTGAGAGCCGGAATTCTTACTGGTTGGTAGGTGATCAAATACTTATGTCACGCAATAAAATGCAATTTAATTACTTAAAAATCATACAATGTGATTTTCTGGATTTTTGTTTTAGATTCCGTCTCTCACAGTTGAAGTGTACCTATGATAAAAATTACAGACCTCTACATGCTTTGTAAGTAGGAAAACCTTCAAAATCGGCAGTGTATCAAATACTTGTTCTCCCCACTGTAAGTACACAAACACACACACCCGATGAACACAAACTTCATTTGTCAGTTGTCATCTGCCTTTTTTACACACGAGTAATAGCAATCTCTCTCTTTCTATTCTTTCTATTTCCATGTTGGTCCTAGTTGACAAATCAGAGCTAAGGAGGATTACAGTTTCAAAGATTGGGGTGATAATCTGCACGATTAACAGACTTATTCAAGACTTGTTTGCATCTCTCATTCTCTCAGAAATCCTGCCGTGCGGGTTGGGTCAGCAGATGCTCTGCTAGTGCCATCCCGGAGCCGTGTTGGGTTGCGATAGCGTGCCTGTCTGTCTACAGTCTAGCCCTGCTCGCTCCTCTCTGTACATCCCTCTCTCTCAGCCCCTCACTCTCGATCTCTCTCTCGTTTCTCTCTTAAAGACAGGCCGACAAGCGGTTCTTCTTGTAGTTTTTTTGTAAACATTTCTCCCTGTTCGTCTGTTGTTTTCCTATTTTTCATTGATCTGTCTTGACAGTTTTTTTTTCTTACATGGTCATTCTTGAAAATACTGGACTTATTCTGATGTCTTGGTCTGTGTATGTTGAAGTACATTATTGGCTACTATTTATCAATGTTCTTATCACTCTCTCCTACTATCTGGAGTTGTCATGTTGCTCTTTTCAAATATAGTTTTTTGTGGTTAAAGTGCCATTTCATTTGAAATTCATGTAATGAATTTGAATAAATATATATATATATATTTGAACAAGTATTGTTTTTCATTACAATATTACATTTCAGGAAGCTGTCTTCAGCAGGGATGTTGTAATATGTTTTAAAGTAAGGAAAATAGTACTGTAAACTATATTACAGCACTGCTGTAAAGCAAATTTACGGTATTAAACTGGCCACTGTGTTACCAGTATAATGCTGTAAATTTACAGGGAAAAGTTTTACAGTGTAGTGCTAGGGCAAAAATGGTTATTCTGATGTCCCCCTTTGAAGAAACATTTTTGTTTCCAGGTAGAACCCTTTTGGGTCCCATGTAAAACCCTTTCCACAGAGGGTTCTACATGGAACCCAAAAGAGTTCTACCTTGAATCAAAAAGGGTTCAGACAAAGAACCCGTTTGGAACCCTTTTTTTCTAAGATTGTATCCTGGCTTGTCCCTTCTCTTTGTTCACTGCCCTTTGGGCACTTGTCTGTTCCTCTTTTATCTTATCCTCAGTTAGTTTTCCTTCTCCCTCTTAAAAACAATGGAGATGAAAGAGATTCCGTTGCCTACTGTACATCTCCTTTTCTATTCTGCTTTAATATTGTTTCAATCACCTTCACCTCTGTCACTTAGCACAAAGATACTGTAGTTCACGGAATTTATTTCTGTTGTCTAACGCAGACCTATTAATCATCCCAGATGTTGCCGTTGTTGTCCTTGGCCAGTGTTTCCCAACTCCAGTCCTTGAGTGTTCTAGTCGCACACAGTCATCAGTCAAGACCTGGATGATTAGTTGACAAGTCAAATCAGTTTTTTTTGTGCTGTGCATGGAGACGAGAGTTGAAATAAATGGTCCTGGCTAAGACAAGAAGGCCCACGGCCCACTGTTATGCTCCTACTTTTCAAGAGTCCTTTTCATTTTTGGTTAGTGTATTAATTCAACCATTTTAAAAACGCGCGCACATAAAACTTGAAAACTACATACATGTAGATGAGTAAAATCATTAAGGATAACACACAATCAATTCTGGGACTTATTTCCATTGTGTACATTCATGACAAGAAGGTATATTAATTTGCCTACATTTCATGAGATGTGCTTTTGACAACAACCACCTTTCTAAACATTGGCTACGTCCCAATTATCTGTCCTCCCTTCCAAACTCTGCACTTGTTCACTGCCCTTCACTGATTTTAAAGGAAATGACTGCTATAAAGAATATGGTGGAAATTCATTCTAGCCCATGCCTCCACCAATCCAATTTTTTTATTTTATTTTGTGGGAAGTAGTAAACGAGTGTACACTTCAGGAGAAAGGAGATATTATTGGGACACAACCATTGTCCAGCGCACTCATTGTCCTGGCCAAGTCACGCTCTGGTTCTGAGTCCTGATAGTCCCTCATTACAAGACTTGAAGAGTCCCCCTCTGCTAATCCATGTTCACCACTCAGGATTGAATTACTGCCCCTAAATGCTACTTGGCCGGTCTAGGCACCTCAGCCAAGTCTGAGACAGGGCGAGATAGAGAGAGAGAGAGAGAGGAGTGAGAGGAGGGGGGGAGAGAGATGGAGGAGAAAGAGAGAATGTTCTCAAGTGCATCGATATGATCTTTGGGTGGGAAATTAGTGGTCTGACATTATCGCTCCCGGCTTTGAAAGATCAGATGGATATCAAACCTGAGGGGTTTTCGTCCATGCGAGAAACAAAAGTAGCCTCAATATACAACTAATGGGCGATATGCAAAAAGGAAAGGTTATCTCCTGTTTCTTGTCGGCCTGATCACCGTGTTTCTTAACATAATTTTGGGGGTATTATTTCATTGCTCGTGTTACACACTCAGTCCATTTGAGGCAGCATAGTGAAATAAATTACATCATATCTGAGGGGTGTATTGTCAGTGTAGCTTTTAAGGCAGACTTGTCAAAGCTTGGGTGATTGCGGGAGGGTGGTTGGGAGTTGTAGCACTTTTTGTTGATTGCGTCGTTTATTGCCACCGCACAATAATCACAACCAATTTTCTCTCATTTATCCTGTTGGGAGGAGCAGTCAGAAAGGAGGCCTTTCTTCCCTCAAAAGCGTCCTATTCTCCGGCCTCTCAGCGCCGTAATCTGCCGTCCTTTCTGTCCAAAGCGAGATAGAGAAGCATATTGTGTCTCCACTGTGGGAGCAAAGTCGGGAGAATGCCTCTGTGTTTCGGGTCTAGTTTTGCTGTTGTCGGCTCCGGTTACCTTTCAAGGCACAGGAGTCTTATTTTACTGAGGGAGTTTTCCACGCTGCCAAATATTGTCCGCAATTTCAACAATAAAGAAGTCCAATCTCTTACTGCGGTCTTTGGGTTTTCGTTAAAGCCTTGGCACTGAAGGGTTCCCACTGGGCAAAAACTGGTTGAATCAATGTTGTTTCCACGTAATTTCAATAAAAACATTCAATGTGATGACATTGAATCAACGTGGAAAACTGATTGGACCAAACTGACTCAACCAAATGTAAAAAAAAAGCTAGATGTTGAAATTACTTCTGTGCCCAGTGGGTTGTTAGGTTTAGGTAGCAGACTGTGAATACGTCTCCAGTACCAGACAGCAAAAACAAAATGGAAACCAAGTTATTGGATTTTCTGTCGAGGCACTGGTATTATCAAATGTATCCACAGAGTAGATCTTGAATTGACCTCCATTATGGAGAAATTGCTTCACAGCAGCTGATTGCCTGCCTTGATTAAGTGTATTACCATATTGTCATCACTGCTATTATCATCTATGTAACTTAATAAATTCAAGGAACTTATAGTAAAAAGGATTTCTGATTTTCCCCCTCCCTTTCTCTCTCGTCTCAGTCAAAAGCTGAGTTTCTGGAGCTTTGTCGCATGCCTAATTCGAGGGGGAGGGTGCTGATGCCATGGAACCTGGACTCCATTGAAGAGTCCTTCCAAGGAGACCTAACCCGGCGGATTCCACACAGCCTTCCGGATGAAGACCTACGCCATGCGTCAGAGCTCTGAAGGTATAACAACACTGCCAATCAGGGTTGAGATGAATACCATTTTTCTTCAGCCAATTCCAATCCAAAACCCTGTTTATACCTGGTTCTAACATGAGTCCCTTTGTCCTTATCTTGTCCACATTTAGATTGTGCCCACATTTTCAGAAATATGTCTACACATGGTCTCCTATCCATTCACTGTGAACACATTGTGACTAGATTTATTAAAATCTAGCTAAGCTAATCTTTCAATGTAATATGTACACTGCTCAAAAAAATAAAGGGAACACTTAAACAACACAATGTAACTCCAAGTCAATCACACTTCTGTGAAATCAAACTGTCCACTTAGGAAGCAACACTGATTGACAATAAATTTCACATGCTGTTGTGCAAATGGAATAGACAACAGGTGGAAATTATACGCAATTAGCAATAAAGGAGTGGTTCTGCAGGTGGTGACCACAGACCACTTCTCAGTTCCTATGCTTCCTGGCTGATGTTTTGGTCACTTTTGAATGCTGGCGGTGCTTTCACTCTAGTGGTAGCATGAGACGGAGTCTACAACCCACACAAGTGGCTCAGGTAGTGCAGCTCATCCAGGATGGCACATCAATGCGAGCTGTGGCAAGAAGGTTTGCTGTGTCTGTCAGCGTAGTGTCCAGAGCATGGAGGCGCTACCAGGAGACAGGCCAGTACATCAGGAGACGTGGAGGAGGCCGTAGGAGGGCAACAACCCAGCAGCAGGACCGCTACCTCCGCCTTTGTGCAAGGAGGAGCACTGCCAGAGCCCTGCAAAATGACCTCCAGCAGGCCACAAATGTGCATGTGTCTGTTTCTGACCGTTTGAGCAGACTCCATGAGGGTGGTATGAGGGCCCGACGTCCACAGGTGGGGGTTGTGCTTACAGCCCAACACCGTGCAGGACGTTTGGCATTTGCCAGAGAACACCAAGATTGGCAAATTCGCCACTGGCGCCCTGTGCTCTTCACAGACGAAAGCAGGTTCACACGCACATGTGACAGACGTGACAGAGTCTGGAGACGCCGTGGAGAACGTTCTGCTGCCTGCAACATCCTCCAGCATGACCGGTTTGGCGGTGGGTCAGTCATGGTGTGGGGTGGCATTTCTTTGGGGGGCCGCACAGCCCTCCATGTGCTCGCCAGAGGTAGCCTGACTGCCATTAGGTACCGAGATGAGATCCTCAGACCCCTTGTGAGACCATATGCTGGTGCGGTTGGCCCTGGGTTCCTCCTAATGCAAGACAATGCTAGACCTCATGTGGCTGGAGTGTGTCAGCAGTTCCTGCAAGAGGAAGGCATTGATGCTATGGACTGGCCCGCCTGTTCCCCAGACCTGAATCCAATTGAGCACATCTGGGACATCATGTCTCGCTCCATCCACCAACGCCACGTTGCACCACAGACTGTCCAGGAGTTGGCGGATGCTTTAGTCCAGGTCTGGGAGGAGATCCCTCAGGAGACCATCCGCCACCTCATCAGGAGCATGCCCAGGCGTTGTAGGGAGGTCATACAGGCACGTGGAGGCCACACACACTACTGAGCCTCATTTTGACTTGTTTTAAGGACATTACATCAAAGTTGGATCAGCCTGTAGTGTGGTTTTCCACTTTAATTTTGAGTGTGACTCCAAATCCAGACCTCCATTGGTTGATAAATTTGATTTCCATTGATCATTTTTGTGTGATTTTGTTGTCAGCACATTGTGCACATTGTGTGATTTTGTTGTCAGCACAAAGAAAAAAGTGTTTCATAAGAATATGTCATTCATTCAGATCTAGGATGTGTTATTTTAGTGTTCCCTTAATTTTTTTGAGCAGTGTATTTATTTATTTTAAGACACATTGATTGCATAAATCAATGGTGCCACCTGTCAATGATTTTAGTAGGCCGGATAAGGATGTTTTAAATGGTTTCACTGTCCAGAGCCGTCTACATTTGTAAGATATCCAGACACAATACGTGCCTGACTACCTCCAAAGGTGGTCAGGAATATCTGCTCACAATCAGATCACAATGAGTCTTTCAATTGTCTATACCGGTCTGAAAATGTGGGCACAATCGGAATGTGGACAAGATCAGGACAAAGGATGCACATTACAACCAGGTATAAACACTGCTCAAATTTCCTCAATTAGAATTAAGATCACTTTATTGATCAATTGCACACAAGGTCCAACTTGTAACCGCTATCGCACTGCACACTGGCCTATCGCATCTGGACAAGAGGAATACCTATGTAAGAATGCTGTTCCGCTCAGCCTTCAACATCATATACTCTCCAAGCTCATCATTAAGCTCGGTCCCTGGGTCTGAACCCCGCCCTGTGCAACTGGGTCCTAGACTTCTTGACGGGCCGCCACCCAGGTGGTGAAGATAGGAAACAACACCTCCACTACGCTGATCTACAATACAGGGGCCCCACAAGGGTGTGTGCTCAGCCCCCTCCTGTACTCCCTATTCACCCATGACTGCGTGGTCACACAAGCCTCCAACTCAATCATCAAGTTTGCAGATGACACAACAGTAGTAGGCCTGATTACCAACAATGACGAGACAGCCTACATGGAGGTGAGGGCCCTGGCGGAATGGTGCCAGGAAATTAACCTCTCCCTCAATGTCAAGAAAGCAAAGGAGCTGATCGTGGACTTCAGGAGACCGCAGAGGGAGCACGCCCCATCCACAGGACCGCAGTGGAGAAGGTGAAAAGCTTCAAGGTCCTCGATGTATAGATCACTGACAATCTGAAATGGTCCAACCACAAAGACAATGTAGTGAAGAAGGCACAACAGCGCCTCGTCAACCTCAGGAGTCTGAAGAAATTTGACTTGTCCCCTAAGACCCTCACAAACTGCTGACCTATGTACATAGACATGGAATCACTGGTCACTTTGATAATGTAACACTGGTTTTACACATTTCATATGTACAGTGCATCACTTTGTTACGTTACAGCCTTATTCTAAAAAGTATTAAATGAAACAAATTCCTCATCAATCATTCTTTCAACATAATGTATTTATTTATTTTAAGACACATATTGATCGCATAAATCAATGCTGCCACCTGTCAATGATTTTAGTAGGTAGGATAAGGGTTATTTAAATTCGATTTTTTTTTTACATTGGATAAAAGCAGACACAGAGCTACAAAATGGTATATTATACACTGCATATTTGAAGAACAATGGGAAAGTCATTCTGCTTTGAAAGTTGATAAACTTGTAATCTCACTTTTGAGAAAATGGCCTTTGAATTTTTTGGTACCTACTGGAGAGCTCTCCTTTGTCTACACCCATTCAGCATTGTTCACACCCTCTTAAGCCAGCCCCACTCATCTCTTTAAGGATTCACATGTGAGGTCATGTGCTAAACAGTGAGTAGTGTAGTAAAGATTAAGACTAAAAGTGAAAAATTCCAGGTAAACAGAAAGTGTCCAGATAATATTTTATAAATATTAGATGACGCTTACCCACTTGTATAAGGGCACAAGGCAAGACCCAAATGCAGACACAGGAGGCAGATGGTTGAGCTCCGATATTTATTATAACAAAAGGGGTAGGCAAAAGGCAGGTCGGGACAGGCGAGAGTACATAAACCAGGTCCGATTCCAAACAGTACAAGGGGATAGGTAGGCTCGAGGTCAGAACAGGCAGAGTGGTCCGGCAGGGGGGTTCAGCGTCAGGACAGGCAAGGGTCAAAACCAGGAGGGCAAGGAAAAAACAGAGACGGGGGAAAATAGGAGCTAGGAAAACCACTGGTTGACTTGGCAAAACAAGATGAACTGGCACAGAGAGACAGGAAACACAGGGATAAATACACCGGGGATAGTAAGTGACACCTGGAGGGGGGTGGAGACAAGCACAAGGACAGGTGAAACAAATCAGGGTGTGACAACTTGCCTAAATTGATGGGTCGTGAAAGAAATGCTATAACCCCCAGCCACATCTTGCTAAGTGGATGAGTCTCTACAGAAGGTGTAAACGGTACAGCCAAATGGTTACTTGCATAGTAGCAATATCAGAAATAGATAGTGTCAATATAAATAAAATAATACAGTTTGTACAAGAACAATATCAAAAACGATATCAGTGATAGATGAGGTAGTTATATGCATACAATCAGGGTTAAAGTGGCTGAGCAACAGGATAAGAAAAATTGTAGCAGCAACCTATTAGGAGAGAGCAATTTGAATAGAGGCACAGCAGATAGCGTTGATGACTGGTCCGTCCGAACCACGCATTAACAAGGGATTCTACATAATTTTTTGTCCATTAAAATAACATTAAATTGATCAGAAATACGGTGTAGACATTGTTAATGTTGTAAATGACTATTGTAGCTGGAAACTGCTTATTTCTTATTGAATATCTACATAGGCGTACAGAGGCCCATTATCAGGAACCATCACTCCTGTGTTCCAATGGCACGTTGTGTTAGCTAATCCACGTTATCATTTTAAAAGGCTAATTGAGCATTAAAAAACCTTTTTGCAATTATGTTAGCACAGCTGAAAACTATTGTCCTGATTAAAGAAGCAATAAAACTGCCATTCCTTAGACTAGTTAAGTATCTGGAGCATCAGCATTTGTGGGTTCGATTACAGGCTCAAAATGGCCAGAAACAAAGACTTTCTTTTCTTCTGAAACTCTTCAGCCTATTCTTGTTCTGAGAAATTAAGACTATTCCATGTGGAAATTGCCAAAAAACTGAAGATCTCGTACAACACTGTGTACTACTCCCTTCACAGAACAGCGCAAACTGGCTCTAACCAGAATAGAAAGAGGAGTGGGAGGCCCCGGTGCACAACTGAGCTAGAGGACAAGTACATTAGAGTGTTATTACCCTCAGTAATTTTCCATCCAAGTTGTCAGACCCCGGTGGCTTATCATTGTTGATAGACAACAATAATTTTTTCACCTCTTCCACACTAACTTTACGAAATTCAAAATTTCAATGCTTATCTTTCATAATTTGGTCAGATATACTTGGATGTGTAGTGTCAGCATTTGTTGCTGGCATATCATGCCTAAGTTTGCTAATTAAAGTAGTTGGCAATATCAGTTGGTTTTGTGATGAATGAGCCATCTGATTCAATGAATGTTGGAGCAGAGTTTGCCCTTTTTACCAGAAGTTTCCCTAAAGCTTTTTACTATTATTCTTTATTTCATTTATCTTTATTTCATAGTATAGTTTTTCTTCTTTTTATTCAGTTTAGTCACGTCTCAATTTGCAAAAAGTTTGCCAATCGGTTGTGCAACCAGACTTATTTGCCATTCCTTTTGCCTCATCCCTCTCAACCATACAATTTTTTTAATTCCTCATCAATCCATGGGGATTGAACAGTTTTTACAGTCATTTTCCTAATGGGTGCATGCTTATTGGCATCTGGAATAAGCTATTTCATAAATGTGTCAAGTGCAGTGTCTGTTTGCTCCTCATTACACTCATTACACGGACCAACAGATATTATTTACATCAATAACATAGGAATCACTACAAAACTTTTCGTATGACCTCTTATAGACTATATTAGGCCCAGCCTTTGGAACTTTGGTTTTCCTAGATATGGCTGCTACTGTATAATGTGATCACTACATCCGATGGATCTGGATACTGCTTTCAAGCAAATCTCTGCAGCATTAGCAAAGATGTGATCAATACATGTTGATGATTTCATTCATGTGCTGTTTGTAACTACCCTGGTAGGCTGACTAACCTGGTTCAGGTTATCAGAGGCACTGGTTACAGTTTGAAGCTTTTTCTTGAGTGGGCAGCTTGATGAAAGCCAGGCAATATTTAAATCACCCAGAAAATATATCTCTCTGTTGATTTCACGTACATTATCAAGCATTTCACACATGTTGTCCAGTTACTGACTGTTAGCACTTGGTGGTCTATAGCAGCTTCCCACCAGAATGGGCGTTAGGTGAGGTAGATGAATCTGTAGCCATATTACTTCAACAAGTATTTAACATGAGATCCTCTCTAATCTTTACAGCAATGTGGTTCTGAATATAAACAGCAAAAGCGCCACCGTTGGCATTTCTATATTTTCTGTAAATGTTATAACCTTGTATTGCTACCACTGTGTCATCAAAGGTATTATCTAATTGAGTTTCAGAGATTGTCAGAATATGAATGTCATCTGTTACTAGCAAATTATTGATTTCATGAACCTTGTTTCATACGCTACATATGTTAACATGGGCTATTTTGAGCACTTTTCTTCTGGGATGCTTACTTGCTTTTATTGCTTTGCTGGGAAGCTTAGCAGCAGCAGATGTGCTCATGTTCTTTAGGTTAATGCAGGTTGAGCTGCACACAGTGAACTTCTTCCTAGGACAACACCGGCTTAGTGCTGTTAGGTTCTAAATATCAGAGTTAGAAATTGATGGACACTATGAAAGCTCCAACCAAGTTTATTCACCCATTGGGTCAATACAGCTGCATAAGACAAAGACAGTGTTCCACCAGTGGTAGATATATACCCCAATTTTGGTTGGAATCTCCTCCTTCTCTCTAAACATGACATCTTTGTTGTTAGGCAGGAAATTAAGTGACGCAAGCAATAAACTGTTCCTTCTCCCTTAACGTGACCTGACCCGGCACCCCCTTCCTCAATAAACCATATCTCTCCACCCTTATCGATGCCTGCCAAGATGTGATTGTCCTTCCTTCACTCAGTACATTCCAAGCTTAGTTGCTTCTACCATATACACTCCTCCTGCAGATACCCACTGACTTCTGGTGTATAAACCGGACTCTGGCACTCCTCATGTCTCTAGCATAACTGATGATTAACAATATTTAAAGTTTAGAAATCAGAACCCATCAGTCCCTTCTCTTGAACATTAGCCTCCTACTGTTCAACTTACATAAACTTGGAAATTACTTATAAATGGACAAACAATGACAATAAAAAATGAACAAAAAATAAACATAATTAACATTCACAGTGAGGTTTACAAACTCAGAGACTTATGGCCTCTGTTCTATAGTCACACCATGCACACTCTTATTTCCATTTCTCATAGAACACTGATAATTAACATGTCCGCTGGAACTGTTGACTTCTTCCATTTCAACGTTCTCCTTCTGGTTCCCAAGAGAGTGATAGCACAAGACTTGAAAAGCAACGAGAAACACAAGACATAACAGCAATAATAATGTGTTAAGATATGCACAATTAAATATTCATGAAAACCCAAAGTTTGATAACATGACAATTCCCACTCTCTCTTTGCCTGATGCAAATACTTTTCTGCTGGATTCCACAAAAACCTCCTCAAACTTCCACCCAGTCTTCCCCATCAGGCCAAAGGTTATAAGAGGTGTTCCCAAGCCATGTCAATTTCACTTTGTTCCCCGTCTCCTTCTTCCTCCATTGCCACCTGGTAGGCACGTCACCTGATAGGCAAGTGCGTAGCCCTAATCAACGCTACATCAATACCTTCAGAATGTTGTCCAGTGTACAATTACCCCAACATCTATCCTTTTATATGATGCTTTAACCAATAAAGCAGCTAATCCAACCCAACTATGGCGGTTCAAGTATCTCCCAGTCCTAACCCATCTGCATGTCTACAGTGGAATATAGTTGTTCTCTCTCTCTCTCTTTAGCTCCGCTTCCTCTGTCATGGCGTCTTCAAGCTCACCAATTATGCAGCTGGATCTCACTTCACGTAAGAAGTGTGAACCCACCGAGGAGAGACATGACGATCTTTACCACTGCAGGCTCTGCAAGAAGTAGTGTGTGTGGACCAGACCAACGCTGTTCCAACACCCCCGCCTGGTGTATCTTGATGTACACTCAATCTCCAAAATTCAGCCCCCGCTCTCGGTTATCTCCTGCTCCTCATGTGCAGCTTTCACCCGGGAATGTACACACTAATTTGTGACCTGTGAATAACAGCACCCAATACTCCCATCGGTCGCTCAGTTACCACTTCATGTGGCATGTCCTCATAAAATTATATCCCAACAATGCTACTAAAGTAATCCCTGATACTACTGACACTGCCCATCCTCAAAATCCCTAATTTGCACTGTAGTCCAATTCCATGCTGTTGCCATAGCCTCCTTCAATTACTGTCCCTACAGCGACTGCCGTGAGAATCTGCATGGAATCTGTCAAGTGTTCGCTGGCTGTTAGAAATGGGGAAGAGATTAATGATGTTGGAAGAATATCCAACCTAACAAAACTCAAAGTCACAGGTTTCTTGAAAGTTGTGTCTGAAATGCCAACACTATCTCTGCTACTCTCACCATGATCTGGGTATGCGTAACGTTCAATTTAACTTCATAATAGTCTCTATATTGTGAACAGTTAGCTGTCCTTCCTCTCATCAAAGCTATCTACTGTAACAATATACATAGTCTCTGGGGATGATACCACTCTATCACCCAACCTTAATAGATCTCCCCCAGTCACATTTCCTTCTGCTTACACTCTTATGTAAACATCCTGTCTCAAACACAGGCCTCGTGTGTACCTTGCCTCCTGCTACAAATACATTTGCACAAATATCATTCCATCTAACCAAAAACAAAATAGTATCTACTATAGTTATACCCATACTAAAACATTCTCAAATCAATTAGTCAATATACACCAATACCTCCTCTGCAACAATGATCACTCTTATGTTCCACGGCACCTAAAAACATATTGACTTGAACAGGGAAGAGAGAAGGTACATGTTTTCAATAATTTCACATCACCCTTGATGCGACTAAGACTGGGGAAAGAACCGTCCATCCGCTTCGTTCTATGCCCATGTGATGCTAGTCTCCATGTCCGTCTCCTTCATTTTCATCCTTGGGTGTTAACGCAAGACACAGACTATGAACCTTGTATGCAATTAATTGTACCGTACCATCCAACAATCCATATGTATTGATATGCTTTAACATTAGGATTATGATGACATTGTAAAACAAAAACCCCTTCAGGGTTGACTCCACTTCTCTCTCGGAGGACACTGAAAGATAAGGTTTCTAGAGAGAGAAACCCTCCCTAGACCCAATACATTTGAGCAGTTCACCCACCCCTCATAGTTGGAGAGTAGCGCTCTCTCTCGCTTTATCTGAATCATAATTAAAACATTTGATAAATTATCCATGTAAGGGGTGCGTAACCGGTGGCAGGGAAGTCAGATGCAGGAGAGCAGAACTAAGTAATAGCCGAAGCAGTTTAATAGCAAAACCAACGGCATAAAAAGTAACAAGACATGGGTACAAAACCCGTCGCGCACCAGTCAACATGTGCACAAGCACTTACAATAAACAATCCCACACAAAGACATTGAGGGTTAAATACACAACAATTAATTGAGGGAATTGAAACCAGGTGTGAGGAAAAACAAGACAAAACACATGGAAAATTAAAAGTGGATTGATGATGGCTAGAAGACCGGCGTCGCCGACCGCCGAGCGCAGCCGAAACAAGGAGAGGACCCGACTTCGTCGGAAGTGGTGACAATCCAACCCAAATTTAGAATGACAGTCCTTGGTGCTTTACTTTGAGTCTACCACTCGAATTCAAGCTTCTCAAAGTTACAATGTACATTTACAAACAGGACCATATATTACCGGTAATAACTCTTCTCATTCCAACCCCCATTTCTCCCTGTTTTACTGTCACGAGTGGCATGGTTATGACAGATCGGTATCTCAATGCATTCTTAGTCGAAATTACTATGAATTTCGCACCTTCCTCGATAAACCTGAAACCCCAACTAAACAATTACGGGCACGGTTGACCACCTCCCTGCCCTTACAGTTGAAGTCGGAAGTTTACATACACTTAGGTTGGAGTCATTAAAACTTCTTTGTGCATGACACAAGTAATTGTTCCAACAATTGTTTACATACAGATTATTTCACTTATAATTCACTGTATCACAATTCCAGTGGGTCAGAAGTACATACACCAAGTTGACTATGCCTTTAAACAGCTTGGAAAATTCCAATAAATGATGTCATGGCTTTAGAAGCTTCTGATAGGCTAATTGACATCATTTGAGTCAATTGGAGGTGTACCTGTGGATGTATTTCAAGGCCTACCTTCAAACTCAGTGCCTCTTTGCTTGACATCATGGGAAGATCAAAAGTCTGATTAATCCTTGGCAGCAATTTCCAAACGCCTGAAGGTACCACGTTCATCTGTACAAACAGTAGTACGCAAGTATAAACACCATGGGACCACGCAGCCGTCATACCGCTCAGGAAGGAGACGCGTTCTGTCGCCTAGAGATTAACGTAATTTGGTGTGAAAAGTGCAAATCGATCCCAGAACAACAGCAAAGTACCTTGTGAAGATGCTGGAGGAAACAGGTATAAAAGTATCTATATCCACAGTAAAACGAGTCCTATATCGACATAACCTGAAAGGCCGCTCAGCAAGGAAGAAGCCAAACTACACATGGGGACAAAGATAGTACTTTTTGGAGAAATGTCCTCTGGTTTGATGAAACAAAAATAGAACTGTTTGGCCATAATGACCATCGTTATGTTTGGAGGAAAAAGGGGGAGGCTTGCAACCCGAAGAACACCATCCCAACCGTGAACTTAGTGTATGTAAACTTCTGACCCACTGGAATTGCGATACAGTGAATTATAAATTAAATAATCTGTCTGTAAACAATTGTTGGAAAAATTACTTGTGTCATGCACAAAGTAGCTGTCATTTTACATTTTAACTATAAACAACGTGAGCAGGTCTCCTTTGCCAACAATAGCGAAGCTGCCATTGTTACATAATACAATAAACTGGGATTAGAACATTCGGAAGGCGAGTTGGTGCCACAGTGCTCAATAGAACTAATAGGAGCTGGCAGGGTGAAAAGTGCCCTAAAATAAGGCCTTTTGTTCGTGATTACTTCAAAACTACGGCAGGCAGCTGGGACATATGGTAATATTATGAAACTGGGCTCCACCGCGGATGCAATGAACTAGTTTTTATTAGAAAAAAGCATTGTTAAAAATGTAAACTGTCCAGCGTACTATCTACATGGATTCCAGAGCACTCTCCTCTAAGTGTACCAGAGCGCAGATTAGTTAATTTAAGAGCGCTCAACACCCATTGAATCTGGCCTGGTGTCAGTAAATGTCGGAAAAAATATGTAATTAAATTGTTTCCAACAGCACATTTACAGTCACCAACGCTCTGGTTAACACAAAAACTGCCTTATCAGCTCTGCTAGGGCGAGTAAAATGGTCAGAGTGGTCTCATTTGTGTCTGGAAGTAGCTAGCAAGCTAGCCAACGTTAGCTTGGGGGCTTGACTGCCGTTGTAAGGCCAGAACGCTCAAATTAACCCTACTCCTCCGCCCGAACGTCCAGCGTGCGTTCCGAGAGCGAAACGGTCTGAATTTACAAACTGACAATCTGACAATGCTCTGAATTTATGAGCGTCACGTTGTACAGTGCCATATTTTCTGCTCCATCCTAACGGAAACCCAGAGGGTTTTTCATTTTTCATGGAATAGAAACAAATGAATTAAGCAAGTAACGTTACCAGTCAAAGGTTTGGACACACCTACTCATTCCAGGATTTTTCTTTATTTTTACTATTTTCTACATTGTAGATTAATATTGAAGACATCATAACTATGAAATAACACCGGTGTGCCGCGTGCCCTGCATTCTGTAGTACAGACATGGCCTGCTCTCCCTTATGTAAGGAATTAGGCACTTTCCCTTTTCCCTTTCCCTGTTTACTACAGTATGTATTGTAGACCGCACAGTAGCCTAATAAACAAATAAACACATTTTGTTAATAAAATAATGATTTCAAAATGCAGATGTTGATTTAGTTATGGATCCATAACGAATTACTATGGGAATAAATATCACTGAGTTACAGAAATAATGGAACAAAGTTATCTAATGAAGGCAAACAATTTATAATACTCCAATCCTGTAGCCTACTTCTTTCGGTCATGTTGTACATCGCCATATTTTCCATTCCACCCTAACGGAAAGGGTTTCCGGGGGGTTTCGTTTTTCTTTGAATAGAAACACCATAATATGAATCAAATTAATTAAGCCAAATTTCTTAAAATCAATCCCATATACTATGTTATTACAAAAAAGGTTTTAAATTCTCAAGCAATGCCAACACGGAATACTATCAAATGCTTCTCAAAGATGCCCTCTGGTGGTCAAACTAGAAATACTTGCAGTGACAGTAAATATGGCTGAGAATTAAATGACGTGCCACAGAATGCTGCGGCAGCACACAAGGTGTGCCTTAGTAAGACACAACTTTTAATGGAGGAACCACTGTAATAAAACTTCCAATGTTGTTTATTATCACTTGTAGGACAATGTCCCTCAAGAAACAGAGGGTACCAGTGATACCCACTCACATGGACTTACAGAAGACCAAAGCCGCATCTCCATTCTCTCCTTTGCTTTGAGACAAGACACTACTGGTGTGTTGTTGGAAGACCTGCTGACACTTTCACGGTTACATTCTGCTGGGACATGTGCAGTTCCAGAGAAGCCACTAGCTGGCATTGTAGATCAACTTCAACGTCATTATTACTGCAGAGTATGTGTGAAGTACCTTGGCAATTCACAAACTAAATAGCAGGTATCAAGGTAAGACCCAGATGCAGACCGTGTCGAAGTAACAATGTTTATTACAGCAACAGGGTACAGGACGGCAGGCAGGGTCAGGTCAGGCAGAGGTCGGTAATCCAGAGGTGGGACAAAGGTACAGGATGGCAGGCAGACTCAGGGTCAGGCAGAGTGGTCAGGTGGGCATGTACAGGGTCAGGACAGGCAAGGGTCAAAAACCAGGAGAACGAGAAAAGAGAGACTGGGGAAAAGCAGGAGCTGACACAAAAACGCTGGTTGTCTTGACAAACAAAACGAACTGGCACAGACAGACAGAACACAGGTATAAATACAAAGGGGATAATGGGGAAGATGGGCGACACCTGGAGAGGTGTGGAGACGAGCACAAAGACAGGTGAAACAGATCAGGGTGTGACAGGAGGCCACTGTGTTCTTGGGGACTTTCAATGCTGCAGACATTTTTTGGTACCCTTCCCCAGATCTGTGCCTCGACACAACCCTGTCTTGGAGCTCTACGGACAATTCCTTCGACCTCATGACTTGGTTTTTGTTCTGACATGCACTGTCAACTGTGCCTTTCCAAATCATGTCCAAAATCAATTGAATTTACCACAGGTGGACTCCAATCAAGTTGTAGAAACATCTCAAGGATGATCAATGGAAACAGGATGCAGCTGAGCTTAATTTCGAGTCTTATAGCAAAGGGTCTGAATATTTATGTTAATAAGTTATCTGTTTTTAATTTTGAATACATTTTCAAAAATGTCTAAAAACCTGTTTTCGCCTTGTCTTTATGGGGTAGTGTGTCGATTGATGAGGAAATGTGGAAAAAGAGGTCTGAATACTTTCCCGAATGCACTGTACATTGCACGTCAATCCCTTTTGACATCCTCCTCCTCACAGACACCCACTGGAGTCACAGCAACAATGTAACTGATGTATTTCAAACCTGCATCTCCTGTGTGCCAGAAGAGTGCCTTAGCCCGCTCAGCCAAATCACATGCATTTCCTCAGGGAGAAACTCAGGTCTCAGGTAAGGTTACTCATAACGCAACCATGGTCACCGATTGATCCACCCTCATTACACATAAATAGTTTCAGAATGTTTACATATTTACACTGTGATTCAACAATGGTTTTGATAGTTTGCCTTGAATTACATTGCTTAAGAGTGATCAAGAAAGCACTGTATCTACAGTGCTTAGTGAAAGTCTACACACCACTTGCACGGTTTGCACATTTTGCTGCCTTAGGGAGTGAACATTATTTTAAGGGTTACATGGAGAAAATCAGACCTCTCTGAAATGAAAATGGATGGCCCTCCCTTCAGCAAAATATATTTTACCAAAACCCTCCCTCAACGCTTAAAAATAAACAAGTGACCCTCCCTTATACCCACAATAATAATTCAAATATGAAGTGGATAGCACAGAACATGTCTACCATTTACCCTCACTTCTTAGACAGACCAGAGCCTTAGATATGCAGTTTTAGAAACTGTTCTTCATCCTGTAAGTATTACATGGCAACGCAGGAATATTGATAGTGCACAGAGCTGCAGGTGAAAAGGTTGTGGGTTCGCAGACCACCATGGACAAGAGTAGGGGTGGAAAGATATTTTATAGTAAAAGCATTGCATGAATCCATCATTGTATTTGCAGGTTCGAGGAAAAATGTCATGCAATTCTAAGTAATCACAAATGAAGAATGGACAGAGCGGTAGGCTTGTGTTCAGTTTATCATATTTCTCCAATGCCAAATCAGTGTCTCTTGTTTGCAAAACTCTCCCTGTTCGTGGCTTAACCCAACGAGAGAAAGTCACAAGTGTTTCCCTAAAAGCTATCTGGGTTTAAACATATTTTATTGTACAGAAAGTGAACAGCTTAATCAATTTGTAGTGATAGAAAAAGATTACTTCCCAAGCAAAGTACATTTTTGGTCTGTTCAGCTATAGAAGGTTGTAGCTCAGCCTCTGAATGTCAAAAAAACAAAACAATAATATCCCCAAATGCATCGGAGTCACGTCTTTCCAGGGTATTTTACAGGTTGTTTCTAGCATAAAGCATCACGGACCGAAGCGTTATGGATAGGTTTTAACTTAACAGCCCTTCAGTGAGGTAAGCTATTTAAAGAGTTACAACCTAATTTCATCTGTCAAACAGGTAGGCCTACCTCTTATTTCTTAAATAGGAAGAAACAGGCTCCAACACAAAGCCCTCTTGTTGTTAGTAAAGTGTAATTCAAATGAAGATGTTGAAATGAATTATGCCTACTCTAATTTGCCTACTTCCAGCACCGTCAGCTGTCCATTTCTGATTGATTGTGCCACGGCTGCTGCTTCAAGTTTCAATGAATCTGGCTCATTGTGAGGTCAACAACTCTGATAAATAGGACTACATCATGGGCAAGGAACATATTGTTTTTAATAAAATCAATAATAGTCGTAGCAAGCTATCAAAGCTGACCTCTGGTCCTCCTTTTCATCTTCACGCTCTCCTTCTCAAACAGAACATAGGCTATAGGTTAGTCCTCGTGCAAGATGGGCTAATACATTTTTTAAAATAAGAAGCAGCCTTTGACTCTCCTCCTGAACTGCAGCCATAGGCCTACACAGCACAGCTACTGGTTAGGCAGCACACAAAAACGTTGTTGATCAGTAAGAGCAGAGCAGGCTGGGGCTCATGGTTGAAATATACATTGCAGTGTGTAACGCAGCCTAGTTTTATTTACACCATTCCAGCAGCTATCTTAGAAATATAACATTGCTCTGTGCTTCTTGTGAGCATGCACTTTGTAGCCTATAGCCTATATGCTACGGACAATTTGATTGAGACCACACAAAATAGCCTAAAGGCGAAACTTGATATTGCGCACCCAGCGGAGAATCAGAGATGATTGGCCCAAACGACATATAGCCTAATAGGCAACTACAGTGCTTTCAGAAAGTATTCATACCCCTTGACAAGGTGAAAAATCTGTCAATGTCCCATTGAGCAAGGCACTTGACTTAACCCTACTTGCTCGAGGGTTGCTGTTAACAATGGCTGATCCTGGATGTGACCTCAGGGGGAGCTGGGAAATGCAAAAAACACATTTCCATTTCAAACATGCATATACAGTACCTTCAGAAAGTATACATACCCCTTGACTTATTCCACATTTTGTTCTGTACACCCTGAATTCAAAATGGATTACATTTTTTTTTTATCTCACCTATCTACACACAATACCCCATAATGTCAAAGTGAAAACATGTTTTTAGATATTTTTACACATTTATTTAAAATAAAATACAGAAATGTCTCACAACCTTGAATCAATGTTAGAATCACCTGTGGAAGTGATTACAGCTGTGAGTCGTTCTGGGTAAGTCTCTAAGAGCCTTGCACACCTGGATTGTACAATATTTGCACATTATTATTTTTAAAACTCTTCAAGCTGTCAAGTTGGTTGTTGATCATTGCTAGACAGCCATTTTCAAGTCTTGCCGTATATTTTCAAGCCGATTTAAGGCCACTCAGGAACTTTCAATGTCATCTCAGTAAGCAACTTCAGTGTATATTTGGCCTTGTGTTTTAGGTTACTGTCCTGCTAAATGGTGAATTTGTCTCCCATTGTCTGTTGGAAAGCAGATTGAACCAGGTTTTCCTCTAGGATTTTGCCTGTGCTTAGCTCTATTCCATTTTATTTTTATCCTAAAAAAACTCTTTAGTCCTTGCCGATGACAAGCATACCGATAATATGATGCAGCCAACCACCATGCTTGAAAGTATGAAGAGTGGTACACAGGGATGTGTTGTATTGGATTTGCACCAAACATGACACTTTGTATTCAGGACATAAAGTTAATTTCTTTGCCACATTCTTTGCCACTAAAGTTTTACTTTAGTGCTTTGTTGCACACAGGATGCATGTTTGGGAATATTTTTTATTCTGTAAAGATTCTTTTCATTCCATCATTTAGGTCACTATTGTGGAGTAACTACAATGTTGTTGATCCATCTTCAGTTTTATCCTATCACAGCCATTAAAATCTGTAACTGTTTTAAAGTCACCATTTCCTTCCTCTCTGGCAACTGAGTTGGAAGGCAGCCTGTATCTTTCTAGCGACTGGGTGTTTTGATACACCATGCAAAGTGTAATGAATGACTTCACCATGCTCAAAGGGATATTCAATGTCTGCAATTTTTGTTTTTGGGGGGGGGGGTGTTCAATGTTTTTTTTAACCTACCAATGGGTGAACTTCTTTGTGAGTCATTGGAAAACCTCCCTGGTCTCTGTGGTTGAATCTGTGTTTGAAATTCACTGCTCGAATGAGGGACCGTACTAATAATTGTGTGGGGTACAGAGATGAGGTAGTCATTCAAAAATCATGTTAAACACTATTATTGCACACAGATTCCATGCAACTTATTATACTGAACAAAAATATGAATGTCTTAATCGACATCCACATCTTCGGGCAACCGGGGAACAGAGGGTTAACTGCCTTACTCAGCGGCAGAAGGACAGATTTTTACCTTGTCAGCCCGGGGATTTGATCCAGCAACCTTGGTAGAGAAATGAAGGTTAATTTCTCTGGCAACAGCTCTGGTGGACATTCCTGCAGTCAGCATGCCAATAGCGTACTCCGTCAAAACTTGAGACATCTGTGGCATTGTGTTGTGTGACAAAACTGCATATTTTAGTGTCCTTTTATTGTCCCCATCACAACCCAGTTAGCAATGAGCAATTGGGAGGCCGGCGTCCCTCCAGAGTGGTCGCACGCTGTGTTACAGTTTTTTTGCCCATCGCCTCATTCATGGGGTGCCCGCGATATGCCGCTTTGTCAAGCGGGAGTCATGCTCCTGCCGTTCACATGCTGTTTTCTTCACGCCACCCAACCACCTATGACCCGCCCTTCTCCTGACCAGTGACACTACAGCTGCTAGTCAGAGGCATGACACTTTTCCAGCATCATGCCAGTAGCATGCCTATGCATTATCGCCACTTATTTTCAAGGTACCGTACAATTGTTAATTTGGAAAAGTACTGTAAAATATTATATGCCAAAAAAATACACTATATATGCAAAAGTATGTGGACATGGCTATTTCAGCCACACCCATTGCTGACAGGTGTATATAATCGAGCACACAGCCATGCAATCTCCATAGACAAACATTGGCAGTAGAATGGCCCTACTGAACAGTTCAGTGACTTTCAACGTGGCACTGTCATAGGATGCCATCTTTCCAACAAGTAAACTAGTCAAATTTCGGTCCTGCTAGAGCTGCCCCGGTCAACTGTAAGGGCTGTTATTGTGAAGTAGAAACATCTAGGAACGACAACGGCTCAGCCGCGAAGTAGTAGGCAACACAAGCTCACAGAACGGAACCGACAAGTGCTGAAGCACGCAGCGTGTAAAAATCATCTGTCCTCAAGTTCCAAACTGCCTCTGGAATCAATTTCAGCACGATAACTCTTCTTTGGGAGCTTCATGAAATGGGTTACCATGGCAGAGAAGCCGCACATAAACCTAAGATCACCATGCACAATGCCAAGCGTCGTCTGGAGTGGTGTAAAGCTCGCTGCCATTGGACTCTGGAGCAGTGGAAATGCATTCTCTGGAGTGATGAATCACGCTTCACCATCTGGCAGTCCGACAGACGACTCTGGGTTTGACGGTGCCAGGAGAACGCTACCTGCCCAAATGCAAGTGCCAACTGTAAAGTTTGATGGAGGAGGAATAATGGTCTGGGCTTGTTTTTCATGGTTCGGGCTAGGTCCCTTAGTTCCAATAAAGGGAAATCTTAACGCTACAGCATACAATGGCATTCTGGATGATTCTGTGCTTCCAACTTTGTGGCAACAGTTTGGGGAAGGCCCTTTCCTGTTTCAGCATGACAATGCCCCTGTGCACAAAGCGAGGTCGATACAGAAATGGTTTGTAACAACTTGACTAGCCTGCAAGGAACCCTAACCTCAACCCCATCGAACACCTTTGGGATGAATTGGAACGCCGACTGAGAGCCAGACCTAATCGCGCCCCAACATCAGTGCCTGACATCACTAATGCTCTTGTGGCTGAATGGAAGCAAGTTCCTGCAGCAATGTTCCAACATCTAGTGGAAATTCTTCCCAGAAGAGGGGATGCTGTTATAACAGCAAATGGGGGACCAACTCCATGATTTTGGAATGAGATGTTCGACGAGCAGGTGTCCACATACTTTTGGTCATACAATGTATATCAGATCACGAGGGCAGTCCTGGTCAACTGGATACTAGTGACTACAAATAAAATCATGTACTTGCAGGCTTCTCACACAGTGCAACGGTGTCATAGTAATAAAATAAGTAACAGTGTAAATATATAACATACTAATAAAAAGTCTAAATCAAGTACAAGAAGCATGCAGATAAAATATAAGATTTAAATGAAAATAAGATTTTTTTTTAAATCCTATAGGGATATAGTAGGCTATGGACATTGTTTGTCCATGTGTACAGTGAGTAAAATAAGTAAAGTGCAGGTACAGCATATAATTATTATATGAAAGTGTACATGGAGAGTACAAAACGTTAAGAACACCTTCCTAATATTGAGTTGCAGCTTCAATGGAATAGTGGACTCTACAAGGTGTCGAAAGTGTTCCACAGGGATAACGGCCCATGTTGAGGCCAATGCTTCCGACAGTTCTGTCAAGTTGGCTGGATGTCTTTTGGGTGGTGGACCATTCTTGAAATAAAACAGGAAACAAAACAGATTTTAGTGTGTACAGAATACGCATAAATGTGTGGGGTGCAGTAATCAGCCCGGGGTTCAGATTTTGTTATAGTCTTGTGGCTTGGGGGTAGAGACTGGCTTTGAGACAGGTTGTCTGAAACTTGATGTTGACTACATGGAACTCTATTTCACATCAAGTAACTCATGTAAGCAGTAAAATTTGATTAAAAAAAACATAAAAATACACTGTATGGAAGAGCGGGACTGTGAAGCAACATAAACATAGGCACAGACACATGCATACAAACACATGATAACATACGCACTATACACGTAGTGAGGCAGGTAGCCTAGTGGTTAGAGCGTTGGACCAGTAACCGAACGCAAGTTCAAATCCCCAAGCCGACAAGGTAAAACAAATCTGTCGTTCTGCCCCTGAACAAGGCAGCTAAACCCACTGTTCCTAGGCCGTCATTGAAAATAAGAATTTGTTCTTAACTGACTTACGTAGTTAAATAAAGGTATAAAATAAATGTACACATGGATATTGTGTTGTAGAGTAGGGGCCTTAGGGCACACACTTCATGTGTTTTAAAATCTGTTGTGAATGTATTGTAACGTTTTTAAAACGGGAAGCAAGGCAGCAGCTAATGGGGATCCATAATAAATACAAATACAAATGTTGACCCTCACTGGAGTGGATCCCTCACCGCTGTGCGCTGCGAACTTCCGCATTCACAATCTGGACCCCTTTATCCGTGGCATCCAGGGTTGCTGGGTTCTTCCATACACAAAGAAAAAACATTTGAATCCCAGATGGTCTTAAACGAGTTTAACAATTTACTTAAACAACTTCTCTGGGATAGGTGGCAGTATTTTCATGTCCGGATGAAAAGCGTGTCCAAAGTAAACAGCCTGCTACTCAGGCCCAGAAGCTAAGATATGCATATTATGAGTAGATTTGGATAGAAAACACTCTGAAGTTTCTAAAACTGTTTGAATCATGTCTGTGAGTATAACAGAACTTATTTGGCAGGCGAAACCCAGAGGACAAACCATTCAGATTTTTTGTTTTTTTGAGGTCACTCTCTTTTCAATGAGATTTCATTGGGAATCCAGATTTCTAAGGGACCTTCTTGCAGTTCCTATCGCTTCCACTGGATGTCAACAGCCTTTAAAAATTGGTTGAGGTTTTTCCTTTGAGAAATGAAGAAGTAGCACTGTTCAGAATGAGGCTCGAGGGAAGTGTACTCTTTGTTAGAGGCGCATGACCTGAAAGCTAGCTACACTTTGTTTTCCTCCGGTATTGAACACAGATCATCCCATCTTCAATTGTATCGATTATTTACGTAAAAAAATACCTAAAGTTGTATTACAAAACTAGTTTGAAATGTTTGGACAAAGCTTACAGGTAACTTTTGTAGTCATGTTGCGAGAGTTGGAACCGGTGTTTTTCTGGATCAAACGCGCCAAATAAATTGACATTTTGGATATATATCGACGGAATTAATCGAACAAAAGGACCATTTGTGATGTTTATGGGACATATTGGAGTGCCAACAGAAGAAGCTCGTCAAAGCTAAGGCATGAATTATATCTTTATTTCTGCGTTTTGTGTCGCGCCTGGAGGGTTGAAATAGGATTGTCTGTGTTTGTGTAACGGTTTTCTTCCAGGGGTGAAGGAGAGGACCAAAATGCAGCGCGGCTAGTGTTCAACATGTTTAATAACGAACAAGTGAACACTACAAACAACAAACAAAATAACAAACCGTGAAAACCGAGACAGTCCTATCTTGTGCAGAACAAACACAGAGACAGGAAACAAACACCCACAAAATCCCAACACAAAACAAGCCTCCTATATATGATTCTCAATCAGGGACAACGATTACCATCTGCCTCTGATTGAGAACCATATTAGGCTGGACATAGAAACAGACAAACTAGACACACAACATAGAATTCCCACCCAGCTCACGTCCTGACCAACACTAAACAAGCAAAACACATAATAACTCTGGTCAGGACGTTACAGTTTGTTTACTGGGGTGCTATCCTCAGATAATAGTTTGCTTTCGCTGAAAAGCCTTTTTGAAATCTGACACGTTGGCTGGATTCACAACAAGTGTAGCTTTAATTTGGTGTCTTGCATGTGTAATTTCATGAAGGGCACCGTTGGCCCTTTGTAGCATCTCACTCGTGGCCCTGTTTGAAACAATAACGATACATTTAAATTAAGTAAATACTGTGCAAGAAAGATCAGATAGACAAAGTCTCATCTGGGCTAAGTGAATGTAACATTACATACCTCCATGGATATCACAACGCTGCATTCCAATCTGGTGAATGAACAGATGAGAACTAAAAACTAAAAAACAATTCAAACGTGTTGGTTTAAAAACAAAAAAACAAACAAAAGTAGTTAGCTAAGCTATCTAGTTAGCTAAGCTATCTAGCTAACGAGGTATATTGTCTCCCTCAAAGGATCCACTGCTTGCCTGCAAGCAAGATTCAAAATCTAGCGAATTGTTGTGCTATCTCGGCGACTGAATGCGTGCCACTAGTGTATTGTTGTTTAGTATTTCCAAGCGTTCGGTGGTGTAAATAAAACAAACTGTTCTTTAGTTCAAAAAGCTTGTGGAATTTTATTTCCCAAAAGCTAGCTAAATAGTATTTACTAGCTAGTCAGTATCAAAGAGGTTTGAAAACTTGATGAACGATGGTTTCCACTAACATTAGTTACCACAGCCACAAAGTCAAAATTGGCTATCTTAAGTCAGGTCAGGGTTAGCAGTGTCATTACGGTTAGGTTTAGAGACTAGCTGTATTGACGTATTTATCACTGTAAAAAACAAACTCCAAATGCATTTGTAGGTAGCTAGCTAACAGCCATGGAGGAGGGTGAAAGGATAGCAGCCCCAACTGTCAAAGTGAGAGAGTCGACTATTCTGGATAGGGAAGTGTAATAAATACCATTTAAAATAACACAAGCATATTGCTATTACGTTGTTATAACTAACTTCTTTCAAAACAGGGTTTCTCACAAACTCATAAGCAGATACTGGTTTGTGCTGTGGTGGAGACCTTTGTGGGTTATACTCGGCCTTGTCTCCGGATTGTAATGTTGGTGGTTGAGGATTTCCCTCTAGTGGTGCGGGGGCTGTGCTTTGGCAAAGTGGGTGGGGTTATATCCTTCCTGTTTGGCCCTGTCCGGGGGTTTCTTCGGATGGGGCCACAGTGTCTCCTGACCGCTCCTGTCTCAGCCTCCAGTATTTATGCTGCAGTAGTTTATGTGTCGGGGGGCTAGGGTCAGTTGGTTACCTGGAGTACTTCTCCTGTCTTATCCAGTGTCCTGTGTGAATTTAAGTATGCTCTCTCTAATTCTTTCGTTCTCTCTTTCTCTCTGAGAACCTGAGCCCTAGGACCATATGTCAGGACTACCGGGCATGATGACACCTTGCTGTCCCCAGTCCGCCTGGCCTTGCTGCTATTCCAGTTTCAACTGTTCTGCCTGCGGTTACGGAACACCTACCTGTCCCAGACCTGCTGTTTTCAACTCTTAATGATCGGCTATGAAAAGCCAACTGAGATTTATTCCTGATTATTATTTGACCATGCTTGTCATTTATGAACATTTTGAAAATCTTGGCGCTCTCTAATTTTCTCCTTCTCTCTTTCTTTCTCTCGGAGGACCTGAGCCCTAGGACCATACGTCGGGACTACCGGCCGTGGTGACTCCTTGCTGTCCCCAGTCCGCCTGGCCTTGCTGCTATTCCAGTTTCAACTGTTCTGCCTGCGGTTATGGAACCCCTACCTGTCCCAGACCTGCTGTTTTCAACTCTTAATGATCGGCTATGAAAAGCCAACTGAGATTTATTCCTGATTATTATTTGACCATGCTTGTCATTTATGAACATTTTGAAAATCTTGGCTCTCTCTAATTTTCTCCTTCTCTCTTTCTTTCTCTCGGAGGACCTGGGCCCTAGGACCATGCGTCGGGACTGCCGCCCGTGGTGACTCCTTGCTGTCCCCAGTCCGCCTGGCCTTGCTGCTATTCCAGTTTCAGCTGTTCTGCCTGCGGTTATGGAACCGCCACCTGTCCCAGACCTGTTGTTTTTCAACTCTTGATGATCGGCTATGAAAAGCCAACTGAAAATTATTCATGATTATTATTTGACCATGCTTGTCACTTATGAACATTTTTGAACATCTTGGCATAGTTCTGTTATAATCTCCACCCGGCACAGCCAGAAGAGGACTGGCCACCCCTCATAGCCTGGTTCCTCTCTAGGTTTCTTCCTAGGTTTTGGCCTTTCTAGGGAGTTTTTCCTAGCCACCGTGCTTCTACACCTGCATTACTAGCTGTTTGGGGTTTTAGGCTGGGTGTCTGTACAGCACTTCGAGATATTAGCTGATGTACGAAGGGCTATATAAAATAAAATTGAATTGAAGATACTGAGACCCACACACACCCAGAGACAGATGGCTGGCACAGACCTTTCATAAACACTGATAAGAAAAGGGTGCTTGGTTCTGCATTTCACGAGATACTGAGACACACACACACCCAAGGACAGAGGGCTGGCACAAACCTTTCATAAACACTGATAAAACAGGAACATCTACGCACACACAAAATCTCCTCTTTAGGCTGAACATTTTACAGAGACACACAGATATGACAGGAACATCTACGCACACACCTAATCTCCTGTTTTAGCTGAACATTTCTGAAGACAAAGAACTCTACTCAGAGCCAATGGGACAGTGATACTAGCCTGAAGGGGACCTCGCCCAACTCATCAGGACCAACCAGAGGACCAGAACTTCCAGACTCAACCTACTTTCTGTGCTGTATAAAATGTCTATGCACTCTGTTATCTGGGCTTTTTCTGCTGGTTCCTTATGAGCTGAATGAACGAGTCCGTATACGCTTGTACCAGATATCTTTACTCTTAAATTAAACTGTCGCTTGTCATACAATTTACCACCTTGTCTGAATCGATCCTTGACCGGCTCACCCTTCTCCATATCCCATTATCAACAGAAGGTACTTGTGTAGTTCCTGTCCCTAGAAGTGAGAACGGAGATAATAGTAACATAACATTCAGTGCAGTGTAATTTGACTAAAGAAGTCTGCTTTTTGTGAGGTTTTCTGTCCTCAGATAAAGAGAACTATGAAAGCCTGTCTACATATGAGGAGGTCCCAATGAAGATCAGTGGTTCTCAGTCCTGGTCCTGGGGACTCAAAGGGGTGTACATTTTTGTTTTGCCTTAGCGCTGCAAAGCTGATTCAAATAATCAACACAATAAGCTTTGAGTGGTATTTATGTATTCATTTGTGATGCTATCCTTGATATGATCCTGTTATTGTCACATGCTACACATGAACATATGTGTTGTCATGTTTTGTCATTGATTATCATGTCTTGTCCCTGTGCTTCCCTTCTATTCGTTTCCCTCTGCTGGTCTTATTAGGTTCTTTCCCTCTTTCTATCCCTCTCTCTCCCCCTCCCTCTCTCCCTCTCTCGCTCTCTCTCTCTATCGTTCCGTTCCTGCTCCCAGCTGTTCCTCATTCTCCTAACTACCTCATTTACTCTTTCACACCTGTCCCCTATTTTGCCCTCTGATTAGAGTCCCTATTTCTCCCTCTGTTTTCCGCTTCTGTCCTTGTCGGATCCTTGTTTGATGTTTGCTGTTCTGTGTCCTTGTTCCGCCCTGTCGTGTTTTTGCCTTCTTCAGATGCTGCGTGTGAGCAGGTGTCTATGTCAGCTACGGCCTGTGCCTTCCCGAAGCGACCTGCAGTCTGTGGCCGCGTCTCCAGTCGTTCCTCTCTACTGACGAGAGGATTTCAGTTTTCCTGTTTTGGATTTACCTAAGATAATATCCAGGAGTATCGGTTTTTGTTTAAGACTGGAATAAAGACTCTGTTTCTATAAGTCGCTTTTGGGTCCTCATTCACCAGCATAACAGAAGGATCCGACCAAGAATGGACCCAGCGACTACGGATTCTCGCAACACTGCCGTCGAGTTCCAGGGAGCAATGCTCGGCAGACACGAGCAGGAATTGTCTGCTGCTCGTCATGCCGTTGAGACCCTGGCCGCTCAGGTCTCCGACCTCTCAGGACAGTTTCAGAGTCTTCGTCTCGTGCCACCAGCTACTTCCTGGTCTTCCGAGTCTCCGGAACCTAGGGTTAATAACCCACCATGTTACTCTGGGCAGCCCACTGAGTGTCGCTCCTTTCTCACCCAGTGTGATATTGTGTTCTCTCTCCAGCCCAACACATACTCAAGAGAGAGAGCTCGGATCGCTTACGTCATATCACTCCTTACTGGTCGGGCTCGGGAGTGGGGCACAGCTATCTGGGAGGCAAGGGCTGAGTGTTCTAACGATTATCAGAACTTTAAAGAGGAGATGATACGGGTTTTTGATCGTTCAGTTTTTGGGAAGGAGGCTTCCAGGGCCCTGGCTTCCCTATGTAAAGGTGATCGATCCATAACGGATTACTCTATAGAGTTTCGCACTCTTGCTGCCTCCAGTGACTGGAACGAGCCGGCGTTGCTCGCTCGTTTTCTGGAGGGACTCCACGCTGAGGTTAAGGATGAGATTCTCTCCCGGGAGGTTCCTTCCAGCGTGGACTGTTTGATTGCACTCGCCATCCGCATAGAACGACGGGTAGATCTTCGTCACCGAGCTCGTGGAAGAGAGCTCGCGTTAACGGTGTTCCCCCTCTCCGCATCTCAACCATCTCCTCCCACCGGCTCAGAGACTGAGCCCATGCAGCTGGGAGGTATTCGCATCTCGACTAAGGAGAGGGAACGGAGAATCACCAACCGCCTTTGCCTCTATTGCGGTTCTGCTGGACATTTTGTCATGTCATGTCCAGTAAAAGCCAGAGCTCATCAGTAAGCGGAGGGCTACTGGTGAGCGCTACTACTCAGGTCTCTCCATCAAGATCCTGTACTACCTTGTCGGTCCATCTACGCTGGACCGGTTCGGCTGCTTCCTGCAGTGCCTTGATAGACTCTGGGGCTGAGGGTTGTTTTATGGACGAAGCATGGGCTCGGAAACATGACATTCCTCTCAGACAGTTAGGGAAGCCCACGCCCATGTTCGCCTTAGATGGTAGTCTTCTCCCCAGTATCAGATGTGAGACACTACCTTTAACCCTCACAGTATCTGGTAACCACAGTGAGACCATTTCCTTTTTGATTTTTCGTTCACCTTTTACACCTGTTGTTTTGGGTCATCCCTGGCTAGTATGTCATAATCCTTCTATTAATTGGTCTAGTAATTCTATCCTATCCTGGAACGTTTCTTGTCATGTGAAGTGTTTAATGTCTGCTATCCCTCCTGTTTCTTCTGTCCCCTCTTCTCAGGAGGAACCTGGTGATTTGACAGGAGTGCCGGAGGAATATCATGATCTGCGCACGGTCTTCAGTCGGTCCAGAGCCAACTCTCTTCCTCCTCACCGGTCGTATGATTGTTGTATTGATCTCCTTCCGGGGACCACTCCCCCTCGGGGTAGACTATACTCTCTGTCGGCTCCCGAACGTAAGGCTCTCGAGGATTATCTGTCTGTTTCTCTCGACGCCGGTACCGTGGTGCCTTCTTCCTCTCCCGCCGGAGCGGGGGTTTTTTTTGTTAAGAAGAAGGACGGTACTCTGCGCCCCTGCGTGGATTATCGAGGGCTGAATGAAATAACGGTTAAGAATCGTTATCCGCTTCCCCTTATGTCGTCAGCCTTCGAGATTCTGCAGGGAGCCAGGCTCTTTACTAAGTTGGACCTTCGTAACGCTTACCATCTCGTGCGCATCAGAGAGGGGGACGAGTGGAAAACGGCGTTTAACACTCCGTTAGGGCATTTTGAATACCGGGTTCTGCCGTTCGGTCTCGCTAATGCTCCAGCTGTCTTTCAGGCATTAGTTAATGATGTACTGAGAGACATGCTGAACATCTTTGTTTTCGTTTACCTTGACGATATCCTGATTTTTTCACCGTCACTCGAGATTCATGTTCAGCACGTTCGACGTGTACTCCAGCGCCTTTTAGAGAATTGTCTCTACGTGAAGGCTGAGAAGTGCGCCTTTCATGTCTCCTCTGTCACATTTCTCGGTTCTGTTATTTCCGCTGAAGGCATTCAGATGGATCCCGCTAAGGTCCAGGCTGTCAGCGATTGGCCCGTCCCTAAGTCACGTGTCGAGTTGCAGCGCTTTCTCGGTTTCGCTAATTTCTATCGGCGTTTCATTCGTAATTTCGGTCAAGTGGCTGCCCCTCTCACAGCTCTGACTTCTGTCAAGACGTGCTTTAAGTGGTCCGGTTCCGCCCAGGGAGCTTTTGATCTCCTCAAGAAGCGTTTTACATCCGCTCCTATCCTTGTTACTCCTGACGTCACTAAACAATTCATTGTCGAGGTTGACGCTTCAGAGGTGGGCGTGGGAGCCATTCTGTCCCAGCGCTTCCATTCTGACGATAAGGTCCATCCTTGCGCTTATTTTTCTCATCGCCTGTCGCCATCGGAACGCAACTATGATGTGGGTAACCGCGAACTGCTCGCCATCCGCTTAGCCATAGGCGAATGGCGACAATGGTTGGAGGGGGCGACCGTCCCTTTTGTCGTTTGGACTGACCATAAGAACCTTGAGTACATCCGTTCTGCCAAACGACTTAATGCACGTCAAGCTCGTTGGGCGTTGTTTTTCGCTCGTTTCGAGTTCGTGATTTCTTA
This sequence comes from Salvelinus alpinus, assembly GCF_045679555.1. Lineage (NCBI taxonomy): Eukaryota > Metazoa > Chordata > Actinopteri > Salmoniformes > Salmonidae > Salvelinus > Salvelinus alpinus. Next base: position 52,327,514 of record NC_092104.1, on the reverse strand, counting down.
TCGCCCGGGAAATAAGAACACCAAGCCTGATGCCTTATCCCGTCTCTTTAGTTCTTCTGTGGCTTCTACCGACCCCGAGGGGATTCTCCCTGAAGGGCGTGTTGTCGGGTTGACTGTCTGGGGAATTGAGAGACAGGTAAAGCAAGCACTCACTCACACTGCGTCGCCGCGCGCTTGTCCTAGTAACCTTCTGTTCGTTCCTGTCTCTACTCGTCTGGCTGTTCTTCAGTGGGCTCACTCTGCCAAGTTAGCTGGCCACCCCGGCGTTCGGGGTACGCTTGCTTCTATTCGCCAGCGGTTTTGGTGGCCTACTCAGGAGCGTGACACGCGCCGTTTCGTGGCTGCTTGTTCGGACTGCGCGCAGACTAAGTCAGGTAACTCTCCTCCTGCCGGTCGTCTCAGACCGCTTCCCATTCCTTCTCGACCATGGTCTCACATCGCCTTAGACTTTATTACCGGTCTGCCTTCGTCTGCGGGGAAGACTGTGATTCTTACGGTTGTCGATAGGTTCTCTAAGGCGGCACATTTCATTCCCCTCGCTAAGCTTCCTTCCGCTAAGGAGACGGCACAAATCATCATTGAGAATGTGTTCAGAATTCATGGCCTCCCGTTAGACGCCGTTTCAGACAGAGGCCCGCAATTCACGTCACAGTTTTGGAGGGAGTTCTGTCGTTTGATTGGTGCTTCCGTCAGTCTCTCTTCCGGGTTTCATCCCCAGTCTAACGGTCAAGCAGAAAGGGCCAATCAGTCGATTGGTCGCATATTACGCAGCCTTTCTTTTCGAAACCCTGCGTCTTGGGCAGAACAGCTCCCCTGGGCAGAATACGCTCACAACTCGCTTCCTTCGTCTGCTACCGGGCTATCTCCGTTTCAGAGTAGTCTTGGGTACCAGCCTCCTCTGTTCTCGTCCCAGCTCGCCGAGTCCAGCGTTCCCTCCGCTCAGGCTTTTGTCCAACGTTGTGAGCGCACCTGGAGGAGGGTCAGGTCTGCACTTTGCCGTTACAGGGCGCAGACTGTGAGAGCCGCCAATAAACGTAGGATTAAGAGTCCTAGGTATTGTCGCGGTCAGAGAGTGTGGCTTTCCACTCGTAACCTTCCCCTTACGACAGCTTCTCGCAAGTTGACTCCGCGGTTCATTGGTCCGTTCCGTGTCTCTCAGGTCGTCAATCCTGTCGCTGTGCGACTGCTTCTTCCGCGACATCTTCGTCGCGTCCACCCTGTCTTCCATGTCTCCTGTGTCAAGCCTTTTCTTCGCGCCCCCGTTCGTCTTCCCTCCCCCCCCCCCGTCCTTGTCGAGGGCGCACCTATTTACAAGGTACGGAAGATCATGGACATGCGTTCTCGGGGACGTGGTCACCAGTACTTAGTGGATTGGGAGGGTTACGGTCCTGAGGAGAGGAGTTGGGTTCCATCTCGGGACGTGCTGGACCGTTCGTTGATTGATGATTTCCTCCGTTGCCGCCAGGGTTCCTCCTCGAGTGCGCCAGGAGGCGCTCGGTGAGTGGGGGGGTACTGTCATGTTTTGTCATTGATTATCATGTCTTGTCCCTGTGCTTCCCTTCTATTCGTTTCCCTCTGCTGGTCTTATTAGGTTCTTTCCCTCTTTCTATCCCTCTCTCTCCCCCTCCCTCTCTCCCTCTCTCGCTCTCTCTCTCTATCGTTCCGTTCCTGCTCCCAGCTGGTCCTCATTCTCCTAACTACCTCATTTACTCTTTCACACCTGTCCCCTATTTTGCCCTCTGATTAGAGTCCCTATTTCTCCCTCTGTTTTCCGCTTCTGTCCTTGTCGGATCCTTGTTTGATGTTTGCTGTTCTGTGTCCTTGTTCCGCCCTGTCGTGTTTTTGCCTTCTTCAGATGCTGCGTGTGAGCAGGTGTCTATGTCAGCTACGGCCTGTGCCTTCCCGAAGCGACCTGCAGTCTGTGGCCGCGTCTCCAGTCGTTCCTCTCTACTGACGAGAGGATTTCAGTTTTCCTGTTTTGGATTTACCTAAGATAATATCCAGGAGTATCGGTTTTTGTTTAAGACTGGAATAAAGACTCTGTTTCTATAAGTCGCTTTTGGGTCCTCATTCACCAGCATAACATGTGTGCTCTTGCATCTATCAATCAAATCAAAGTTTATTTGTCACGTGCGCCGAATACAACAGGTGTAGACCTTAGTGAAATGCTTACTTACAGGTTCTAACCAATAGTCCGAAAAAAAGGTGTGTGTGTGTGTGTGTGTGTGTGTGTGTGTGTGTGTGTGTGTGTGTGTGTGTGTGTGTGTGTGTGTGTGTGTGTGTGTGTGTGTGTGTGTGTGTGTGTGTGTGTGTGTGTGTGTGTGTGTGTGTGTGTGTGTGTGTGGGGGGGGGGTAAGTAAAGAAATAAAACAACAGTAAACAGTAAAAATACATTTGAAAATAACAGTAGCAAGGCTATATACAGACACCGGTTGGTCGGGCCAATTGAGGTAGTATGTACATGAATGTATAGTTAAAGTGACTATGCATATAGATAAACAGAGAGTAGCAGCAGCGTAAAAGAGGGGTTGGGGGGGCACACAATGCAAATGCAGGTAACCATTTGGTTATCTGTTCAGGAGTCTTATGGCTTGGGGGTAAAAACTGTTGAGAAGCCTTTTTGTCCAGACTTGGCACTCCGGTACTGCTTGCCATGCGATAGTAGAGAGAACCGTCTATGACTGGGGTGGCTGGGGTCTTTAACAATTTTTAGGACCTTCCTCTGACACCGCCTGGTGTAGAGGTCCTGGATGGCAGGCAGCTTTGCCCCAGTGATGTACTGGGCCGAACGCACTACCCTCTGAAGCAATTGCCGTACCAGGCAGTGATGCAACCGGTCAGGATGCTCTCGATGTTGCAGCTGTAGAACATTTTGAGGATCTCAGGACCCAAGACAAATCTTTTTAGTTTCCTGATGGGGAATATGCTTTGTTGTGCCCTCTTCATGACTGTCTTGGTGTGTTTGGACCATTCTAGTTGTTCTTGATGTGGACACCAAGGAACTTGAAACTCTCAACCTGCTCCACTACAGCCCCGTCGATGAGAATGGGGGCGTGCTCGGGGCTCCTTTTCCTGTAGTCCACAATCATCTCCTTAGTCTTGGTTACGTTGAGGGATAGGTTGTTATTCTGGCACCACCCGGCCAGGTCTCTGACCTCCTCCCTATAGGCTGTCTCGTCGTTGTCGGTGATCAGGCCTACCACTGTTGTGTCGTCTGCAAACTTAATGATGGTGTTGGAGTCGTGCCTGGCCATACATTCGTGGGTGAACAGGGAGTACAGGAGGGGACTGAGCACGCACCCCTGGGGAGCTCCAGTGTTGAGGATCAGCATGGCAGATGTGTTGCTACCTACCCACACCACCTGGGGGCGGTCCGTCAGGAAGTCCAGGATCCAGTTGCAGAGGGAGGTGTTTAGTCCCAGGTTCCTTAGCTTAGTGATGAGCTTTGAGGATACTATGGTGTTGAACGCTGAGCTGTAGTCAATGAATAGCATTCTCACATAGGTGTTCCTTTTGTCCAGGTGGGAAAGGGCAGTGTGGAGTGCAATAGAGATTGCATCATCTGTGGATCTGTTTGGGCGGTATGCAAATTGGAGTGGGTCTAGGGTTTCTTGGATAATGGTGTTGATGTGAGCCATTACCAGCCTTTCAAAGCACTTCATGGCTACGGACGTGAGTGCTACGGGTCTGTAGTCATTTAGGCAGGTTGCCTTTGTGTTCTTGGACACAGGGACTATGGTGGTCTGCTTGAAACATGTTGGTATTACAGACTCAATCAGGGACATGTTGAAAATGTCAGTGAAGACACCTGCCAATTGGTCAGCACATGCCTGGAGCACACGTCCTGGTAATCCGTCTGGCCACGCAGCCTTGTGTATGTTGACCTGTTTAAAGGTCTTACTCACGTCGGCTACGGAGAGCGTGATCACACAGTCGTCCGGAAAAGCTGATGCGCTCATGCATGCCTCAGTGTTGCTTGCCTCGAAGCGAGCATAGAAGTGATTTAGCTCGTCTGGTAGGATCGTGTCTCTGGCCAGCTCGCGGCTGTGCTTCCCTTTGTAGCCCTGTCACATCCGACGAGTGTCGGAGCCGGTGTAGTATGATTCAATCTTAGCCCTGTATTGACGCTTTGCCTGTTTGATGGTTCGTCGCAGGGCATAGCGGTATTTCTTGTAAGCTTCCGGGTCAGAGTCCCGCACCTTGAAAGCGGCAGCTCTACCCTTTAGCTCAGTGTGAATGTTGCCTGTAATCCATGGCTTCTGGTTGGGGTATGTATGTACAGTCACTGTGGGGACGATGTCCTCGATGCACTTATTGATAAAGCCAGTGACTGATGTGGTGTATTCCTCAATGTCATCAGAAGAACATGTTCCAGTCTGTGATAGCAAAACAGTTCTGAAGTTTAGCATCTGCTTCATCTGACCACTTTTTTATAGACCGAGTCACTGTTGCATCCTGCTTTAATTTTAGCTTGTAAGCAGGAATCAGGAGGATAGAGTTGTGGTCGGATTTACCAAATGGAGGGCGCGGGAGAGCTTTGTACGCGTCTCTGTGTGTGCAGTACAGGTAATCTAGATTTTTTCCCCCTCTGGTTGCACATTTAACATGTTGATAGAGAATTTAGAGAATTTTTAGAACTGATTTAAGTTTCCCTTCATTAAAGTCTCCGGGCCACTAGGAGAGCCGCCTCTGGGTGAGTGGTTTCCTGTTTGCTTATTTCCTTATACAGCTGACTGAGTGCGGTCTTACTGCCAGCATCTGTTTGTGGTGGTAAATAAACAGCAACGAAAAGTATAGCTGAGAACTCTCTAGGCAAGTAGTGTGGCCTGCAATTTATCACAATATAGTCAACTTCAGGCGAGACTTCCTTAGATTTTGTGCACCAGCTGTTGTTTACAAATATGCACAGTGTGATGTCTGTACAAAAAAAAAAGGCTCTTAAGAGTCACCCATATTGAAAAAAAAAAAACAATTAGACACCCTATAACCCACACCTATACACTCGTGTATCAATCTGATTGATGGATTGTGTTGCGCAGTAACCAGGCTTAAGTGTTTAACTGTGGCTCTTTCCACCTTCAACGAATAGGTAAGAGGGCCAACCATGGAGAAAGGTTAAGACACTTCATTATTTCTATAACTACGCTATATTGTTTGTCCTCATGTGCCCGTTCATGTTTTTCAGCATTAAGTACCTTGCAGACACTTAGTGTGGTGTGGACACCAGGTGGGGCCACACACAGATTCCTGTTGAACACTGTCTCTTTAAACCTTATTTTCTCAATAACAATCTCTCTCCTTCACTTCATCCCTCTCTCCTCTTCTCCCTAAATCCTCTAGGTTATATCAGCTGTGTTTGGTGAACCCCTCCCGCATCTGAACTGGCTACATAGAGGGCACTTGGTCAGGTCAACAGGGAAGTATTATTAAAGAGATGCTTTACATTGAAATACAGACAGAGATGCAGTAGTCCCAGAGTTAATGATCCAAGGTCAGTTTTGCATTTCACTTGATTATTATGATGACTAACAATGTTAGAATAAAAAATATAAACAAGGCTTAAACATGCTCTCTCCATCTGTCTCTCGTCTGCAGATATGTTTTGATGTGAGAGAGGATGCCAACCCCCAGTCCCATCATCACCACCTCACACGCTCTTAAAATAACCTTCGGGCCGACTAGAGACATTATTATGTAATTGTGATGAACTGAGAGAATATTTGGGTATGAATATGATTCATTAATCATATGCTGTCTTCCCTGCTCCTATGTTCTTACCTCTTTCCCACCTCTCTCACCACCTCCTCTTTCTTCCTGTTTTTATAATGCACAACAGATGTGCTTTGAAGTACAGATTGAACTTGCATTTATAATATTACAATTATATTTTAATGCATGTATTTATAACACTTGGATAATGAACTTATTTCAATAAAGCGTTTCACATTCTCTACTGGTTGAAATACTACACCTATCCTGTGTTTAACAGATCAATGCAGATGAAGGGCATTAGATATTGAGATAAACCGGTTTAGACTATTTACATGATGCATAGGAAGTGCAGTGACCTTGGCAAGATGACAGCCTGGTTTGCTGGTTGTTTCAGGAGTCCAGAATTACAATTTCATACTCATGTCACAACACCCAAAAAGATAGCCAGCTAACATAGCTGGCTAATGTTAGATAGTCAGCTAGCTTGCTAAATCGCGATTTTGGTAAATTAACTTAATGATAAAAAAAATAAAGCATAATCGTTTGTCTTACATTAACTAACATATTCCTGTCAACTGTAAATGTTTTTGCATGATTCATTATGATGTTATAATCACTTACATTTGCTTCCATCCTAGTATTTTTGTCAGCCATCTTTGCTAAAGAAAGTCTAATAGTCACTAGCGCGTGCATAGTGTTGCCAACTCCTCAGTAAGGAAAGTAACTATTGGCTGTCCTAAAAGTCGCTAGAAGTCGCTAAATGACGTCATCACCTAATTTGCATAATTGGCTATGTGCATGTAATTGTGATGGGCGCTGTAGGAAAGAGGAATAACGTCGTGGGAGAGACAAAAAGTGAGTAAAAAACACCCTAAATATATTTAGAACTACAAATGAACTTTCGTCTGTTGATTCTTGTTTTTTTATGTCACAATTCCAATCCTCCTCCTTTATCCGGGCTTGGGACCGGCAAAAGTGACCCAAAAGACACACTCTGGCGGAGTTACTTATTTTTTTATAACATTTTTTTTTGTTTCGTTTTCTAAATTTGGTTTGGTTTTTAACCTTATGGTCCACTTAGGAGCCTACAACAAGTCACAGTAAAACATGAACATTTTTAACCATAACATTTTTTTTTTTTTTGTATACAATCTACATTAACAATCTAGATGGACCAAAAAGAGACAATAGAAAAAAACTGTCAATGGCAATGTGAGAAGATTATGGTAACTAGTCTGGCCCTAATTCAGGTTTATAGGTATTTTTTTAAATGTAAGCCAGGGTGGGAACATCCAGCTGCGGCTTCCCGCATGCGCGATTCATTTGCAGTCTGGACGCGGAGGGGTGAACATCTTCTGCTCTGACTGCAGCTGGGAGGGACTGCTGCGTGAGGACTGGGCCACCTGTGAGTGCTTTTGGACGGGGATGGGGCCCACGGCAGCACCCGCTGCTCATTGAGAAGAGTAAGAACGATACGTGCTTTCACGTCAGAGTCTCCAATAACACCAGAAACAGTTGCTAGATTTGACGCTAGTTGCTTTTTTGAAAATATGTCGCTAGAGGGGTCTGAATACTCGCTAAATATAGCGGCAAAGTTGCTAAGTTGGCAACACTGCGCGTGCAGCCTCTGCAGCCGCCGAAGCCTCTACAGCCTCTGCAGCCACAGCAGCCTCCCCCGGTCCTAGGTCCCCGGTAAGAAGTTCAAGATGCGATGGAATGGTTGACGAAAAGAAAAAAAAATCACTGAAAAAAAAGATTGACTGATATTGATTTTTTAAGGGGGGCTAAAGCCCTAGCGCCGTCCCTGGTTTAGACTCATATTTTAAGAAGATTTTTTTTTGAAATGGCAGGGTTTATGACTTTGTGGCTGTGGTAACTAGTGACGACAATGGAGGATGGTAGCTACGAAGAACATGTTGAAACTTTTCCGCTTTTTCTAGGGGGTTTAAGAGGTGTTGTCACCTAATGGCCATTGTGATCAAAACTTTTCTTCAAGTGTGTGAGGCGGTTTAGGGAGTGTCATTTATTGCTAGAAGGAACCTCAAATATATAGTAGCTTCTATTAAATCAATGGTAAAAATGTAGGCTATTTTTGGGCAAAAGCAATATATCACTGATCCACTAAAACTGGAAATTAAACAATTTTTTGTGTCATCAGCAATGATTGTAAATGGATTTTGTCCACGTGTGGTTGTATTGTGTTTTTAAATTGGCCCCAAAAAATTACATCAAATTAAAATCAGAACAAATGTAAAGTATTTATAAAAAAAACAAAAAGTTTACAGCCTCTGGCTGGCTGTGGCTAGCTGGAAGGTGGCAGGCCGATTTGAGATTAGAGAAATTCTAAATAATGGCTAAATGGCTTGCCTAGGGCTTATAGCTGTCCGCCAGAGATACAAAAATTGGTCTGTCGAGGGCTAATAGCAGTTCTCTGAATGGGGGCTACCTGCCAGAGATGCAAATCATGTCTTGAACTGCAAACCACTCGCCCATTGGAAGTACAATTGTATAGCCTTGGGCATAGCACTAGAGGAAAATAGCAAGCGGGGGGCCATTTTTTGCTATCTGGGAAGGTGCACCTCTGTAATGATCATTTCGTTTAGTCAGCTTCTTGATATACCACACCTGTCAGGTGGATTCATTATATTGGCAAAGGAGAAATGCTCACAAACAGGGATCTAAACAAATTTGTGCACAAAGGTTTTTGTGCATATGGAAAATGTCTGGGATTTTTATTTCAGCTCATGTTGTTATGTTGTGTTTATATTTTTGTTCTGTGTATGTGACTTATTAAGCAAAGGTTCAACATCAGGTTTAACTGAGGTGTTATCAAGTTGCACTGCTTCTTTCCGGTAAATAGTTGGAGTACTGCATGACAGAAACTTTTACAAGGTAGTAAGCTACCTGGGCTTCTCCCATGAGAAGTCTTTCCCAGGCCCTCTCCCGTGTCCCAGAGCCCCCAAGGTTTATTTCGACCATCTGCCAATTACCGGTGAGTGCAACCGTAACCGGAGTGCCCACCGTTCCACCATCATTAAAGACTCCTATTCAAACCCCTCTTCCCTCCGCCACCACCGGGTCTCATATGACATGCCGGCAGTTTATTACAGCTACTTACATGGCCATTGGAGTTGGATGTGGTTGGGTGACTTGTGTGGCTGAATTCAGGCTCAGGATTCAGAGGTAAGATCTTTATGTTGTTAAGAGTGACTAGAAAAGATGGGACGCGTTTAAAAAGGATGATACTAGGAAAAAACTCCAGCTGAAAAATAAACTAGTTCATCCATGGATCATGAAAATCAAGGTTGTTTTCATCTTATATTTTTCTTTATGCCCCTGGCTGGGACACATGATAGTTACACATCATACATGTTTTTGTTTATATTGAACTGTTTATCAATGATACAACATAATGCAAGTCTGTTAAACTACAAAACATTATGTTTATGCATTATTTAAAGTGCTTAGTTTAAGCAAATTGTCTTGTCCCGGTAGTGATATGTAGAGTTGTAGTGACATGTTTTGGGGATTTAGAGACATCTATCTATAATTTTGAATATTAGAAGTATTTAATATATTGTATGAATCAATAAAAACTAAGAAGGCTATTAAAATACAAATGTTTTACTAGTATAACGTGTTTTATGTCATTGCTGTTACCGCCTTGAAAATCGGTGATTACAAAGATGTACAAGGACATTGAGCATTCTCTCCAGTGGCAAACTGTTATTGGGGCAGAGGTTTATAATAAGAACCATGACTTATGTCACTTATAAAGCAGCAAAGTGCTTCATTTGACACATTTGTTTGTTTACCCACAGAAAACTGTCCGACAAAATACCAATTTTATAACTGTGCCTCAGGATTATGAACAGAGAAATAACATACCACATAACCACAAAGTCTTTCTGAAATTAACCTCTAACACATTACATCACTGAAGCCAATGTCACTGACACTATAGTAGTGGGAAAAAATATTTTGGGGGTTGATGTATAATGTCTACCAGCTGTCTCTCTCTCTGTTGAATTGAGCCTGGGGACGAGATTAGTTTATTTAGTATCTGTAGCAGTTGTAAAAAATAACCATTGACTACTTTTTTTGTATCGCTATATAATCTGTTATGTTTCCCAAAATTGAGCTTTATTTCTTTCTTATGAGAGTTGAATGTCACTGACTGCAATGGGGAGGAGTGGGGAAAAATCTGCCCGTGACATCATAATGTTGTGATACATGGAACCTTTTTGATTTTGCATAACTATATACCCTTGATGAGGTAAGCCATTTAACTTTAGGTTGAGATGCCCTGTAAGCAGCTCTAGCTTGTTTTGTGTTTTTGTAGTGGGGTGTTCACATATGATGGCAGGCTTTTGGGCATCAAGGAATCACTCAAGGCTGTGTCTCAGGACATGTGTAGCCATTCTGCTCCCCCTAATCTTCTTTCATATAGGTAGGTGATAGAAGATAAGTATAACTGAACTCTAATCCTATACCTTGAATTCCATCTAGATGGCCTTGTTGTTTTGTTATTCTTGCCACTGGACATGTTTACAGTATTCTTAGCAGTAAGGTAATTTTTTCATGTTTAGATGTTGTAACATTGCTTGTTGTCATTGTCAATCATGTAAATGATGAATGGAAAATGAAGATGATGATATTATATTTCACTTTGATATGAGACTTTTTATTGCGAAAATTAAAGGGGCAATCTGCAGTAACTACATACATTTTTTTGACTTATAAATGAATGATATGTGCAAATTGATTCTTAAAGAATATAACTTATCTCAACTGTCGTACCCCATCAGAACCCAAAATATAAGCTTGTTTTACTCCAACGTTTGTAAACAAAGTAAATGTAAACAAACAGTGTATAGCCTCGAAACATGGTTAAAACTATAATGTTGATATGTAGCCATGGCTCTACGTAGTACTGTGCGCCTCCCATAGTCTGTTCTGGACTTGGGGACTGTGAAGAGACCTCTAGTGGCATGTCTTGTGGGGTATGCATGGGTGTCCGAAGTGTGTGCTATTAGTTTAAACAGACAGCTCGTGGATATAATGATCAGATTTTACTTTGCATACCATTTAGATGCAGCTCAAAGACATGGCAACCAGGAGGAAATATATAAGAGGGATCTTCTAGCGTCGACAGGTAACGTGCACTTCCAAAAACAAACCTCCATTATGTTCTGATGTGTATACTAAATAAAATAAAATATATTTGAACTGTTCATCATAATATTGTCATAAACATGACAAAACAAATGTCATAAGATGTCATGATATCTTGTATCACTGAATGTCAGGTGACATGGCTTACTTGCTATGCATCGGAAACAGCTATGGTAGTTATGACATGACATTTGTTACACACCCACATTTATTTTTTATTTTTTTTATTTTTAACCTTTATTTAACTAGGAAAGTCAGTGACATTATGACAATAATATGACACCATAATGATGTACAATTTTAAAATAGCATCACTGAAATAGTTGATCTCTGGAACAATTTTAAAACAGTAAAGTTAAAATGAATGGTCAGACTTTTTTTTAGGGTTCACATATTGGTTGATTTTTCACTACTATTACATATTTATAAAATTGTTTACTTTAAAGACATTTGGTCTTGTTTTGCTTCAGAAAAGCAATGAACATGCGATAAAGTTGAATCTGTGATACATTTTGGGCATTGGCATATTAGAGTTTCATAAGTTAACTGTATCTACTCACATTAACAATGTTGTTCTTCCTTCCTTCCCAGAAATCCCGGCAGAGTATATTGATCCAACTTCCATAGATCTCACTCCCTTGGTCAATACATTAATTAATTCAACACAATTAGGTAAGTCACCAAAATGCAATTCATTTTTAAAGCAGTTGTCTCATCATGATGTCATTTCAACTGTGAACGCGCAGCCTGCACACCTCAGTTGGAGTCTGGAAGATTCCACCTCAAAGATTTTTAAGGCTCGGGTTAACTTAAAAAGCACAAGATCAGTTTATAAAGAACAGCGTTTCATTAGTGTTTCTTTTACAATAAGTTACAACATTCCTCACCCTGAAATTAGTCTATGGGCCAATAGAAACTGTAATCAATGTTTTGGTTTTCTTTAAACAGCCACTACAAACTTCAAATCAAAGTTTATTTGTCACGTGCGCCGAATACAACAGGTGTATGTATACCTTACAGTGAAATGCTTACTTACAGGCTCTAACCAATAGTGCAAAAAAGGTATTAGGTGAACAATAGGTAGGTAAAGAAATAAAAACAACAGTAAAAAGACAGGCTATATACAGAAGCGAGGCTATAAAAGTAGCGAGGCTACATACAGACACCGGTTAGTCGGGCTGATTGAGGTAGTATGTACATGTAGATATGGTTAAAGTGACTATGCATATATGATGAACAGAGAGTAGCAGTAGTGTAAAAGAGGGGTTGGCGGGTGGTGAGTGGGACACAATGCAGATAGCCCGGTTAGCCAATGTGCGGGAGCAGTGGTTGGTCGGCCCAATTGAGGTAGTATGTACATGAGTGTATAGTTATAGTGACTATGCATATATGATAAACTTCAGCTAACTTTAGCCACCGCTAGCTAACAATCAATGGAAGTGATAAGGGAAACCATGCAATGATTTTTTTAAGAGCAGCTGAAGAGCAGCTGATTTTGCCTGGGCTTTTTTGCTGCTCATTAAGAAAAATTAAATGTGTGTCTTGGGGGTGTGGTTCGATGTGTGTGTGTTCTGTTTGTTATAGTGGGCTCCGAAATTATTGACACCCTTGATAAAGATGAGCAATAATGACTTTATCAAAATAAATAATTCAAACACTTTTCTCTCTCAAAAAGGTAGGGGTCCAAATGTTTGATACACCTAAAGATTATTATAAATAAAGTATTCAAAAGTTTTTGGTCCCATATTCCTAGCACGCAATGGCTACATCAAGCTTTGTTGGATGCATTTGCAGTTTGTTTTGGTTGTGTTTCAGATTATTTTGTCCCCAATATAAATGAATGGTAAATAATGTATTGTGTCATTTTGGAGTTACTTTATGTTAAAACTTCTAAATTAATGTGGATGCTACCATGATTATGGAAAATCTTGAATCAAATAAAATTGTATTTGTCACATGCTTTGTAAACTACAGGTATAGACTAAAAGTGAAATGCTTACAGGTCGTTTTACAAAAATGTAGAGTTAAAGATTAAGGTAAAAAAAAAAAATCCAAGGATCTGGGAACGTCACATTTTTCTCTAAATCTCAATTTTGGAAGATACTGACTTTTTTAACCAAAATTATGCTATTTACACTTTGTAGTACATTTTTACAATAGAATCAATGTTTCGAACTAATATTGATGCAACATAGGCCATTTTCAACCAGAGAAGTTGTTTTTTGGAGTTCAGCTGCCCTTAAAGGCTACTTTCAGGTTGATGAAGCATCTAACATAAAGTTGTAAAATACAGAACTTCCCCTTTAATCTTTATCGATTTGTCTCCCCCACTCTAGGCTCAAGTCAGCTCTTCTCTTTGTTGAGTGTGACCTCACACAGCTCCCTGGCTCTTCACAAGCTCACTCTACTGGTCTATAACAGTAAACAACCACATCATTTATGACTTCAACAACCATTGTAGTAACCACTATCCAACTCCCCCATCTGTAGCTCTGATGTGTCTGTTAGGGTGTTATATTGCAAGTGCATGTTGGTTGCTGCAGTCTCCATGCCAGGCATGTTGTGAATGGCTTGCCCTTAGATAGGTAGAACAGCTGTGTGAGCGTGCGCGCGTGCTAAGGTGATGGATTCTAATCTGATTTGTTACACTGACTGTATATAGCCCTTCTTACTGGCCAGCTCTTATGGTCAAAGTTCACTCTTGTAGTTTTTAATAGTAATTGCCTGAAAAATTAACTTACTGTTGTACTCTACAGCAGGCGTTATCAAATGCTGGATTCACGCAGTCTCCTCCGAACAGTTTCTATTTAGGATGTTCAAGCTCTGATTTCTAAGTGAAGAAATTAGCTATAAGTGTTTTCACACATGAGCACTGGGTGTAGGTAAATGGTAAATGAGTGTGGCATTTTGAATGGCAGTGTTTTCCAAACGAAACACAAGACCTGTTAGTTTTAAATGATGTGTCCTATGTAGAGAACTGTGTTTAGTGTTTTGCAAAAAGTGCGTTTTACAATTGCAAACTGAGTGTAAAGCAGATAATGTACTTACAGTTTTGCAGACTTGGTCTGAAGATTAGGTACATTAATTAATGAGTTCACTGAGTGTGCCTCAAGTACCACTTTCAGTGTGTAAGCGATTGTAAAAAATAAAGAAAACTGTAATTTCCCCCTAACTAACCTTATGAAGATTTGCGTACGAGCTTCTTGCCTATTTGTATGTAATTGACTGTATAATAATCAAATTATTTGTAAAATAGACAAGATATGTCATCCCGTGACCCATCTAGACCCCTTGCCACAACCTGCTAGTGGGTTCTGACCCATAGTTTGGAAACCACTGCTCTATATCATCACTGTCAATTTCATTAAGACCTTGTCATGATTTGACATACTGTCGATCAGTATCATGTTTGCCTAATTCCCTTAGCACATCATGTCAACCATAGTCTATTGAATAACACAATATTCATCTCTAATTTTATAATTTAGAGTGAGTAATGCTAAATGATAGCTGTAGTAGAAAGCAGACCTGGGTTTCAAATACTAAAAATCAAGTCAAAGCGTTTGTAGTTTTTTCACTTTTCTATATGTTTTTTTAAGCCAGGCAAGCTCAACCAGACACAGATAAAGTATTTTAATTGATTTTTTAAGTATTTGAAACCGAGGTCTGGTAGAAGCGCAGCGCCTCGGATTAAGCTGATGATATAAAACGTATTTAAAAGAGGGGAGAAATCATCCTGTAGCACAAATTTATTACTAACACATATATAGGTGTAGGATCTTAATTTTAGCCAGTTTGCTACAGCAGGAAAATGTGAATTATTATGTGGATTATAATTACAAAAGCTGAAGAACATACGCAGTTCCAGGTGCTTTCCGCAGGTGCTAGAGTTGTAGGAAAACCCATGGAAAACAGAAAGGAAAACGCCGCACACTGCTGCTCATGCTCCCAGGTGATATTTATTTACAACGTTTCAACCCTTAGGTCTTCATCAGGCATCCATATCCCAGGTGGGGGAGGAAGGTCCTATATATAGGGGCAGTACTCAGTGACATCGCTTCCTGAAACAGGAGGTAAAACATTTATAACGTAGTTTCAAAATATTAACAATCAATGTATCCAAATATATGATCATACACAGGAAATGTGATCAATATTTACAGTAATATACATACACATACAATATTCAATTAGGATTTTTTTTAAAGACACAATTTAGACATATTGAAACTATAAAACGGTTTCAAGTCAAACTCCTCGTTAAGGCCAAGAGGAGACCGTGTGTTGAGCCTGTGGTTCCACAAAGATTCCCTTTGAAAAAGTGTCCTCTCAATGTTCCCTCCCAAGCAGGGCATCTTTAGGCTCCCAAGTGGCGCAGCGGTCTAAGGCACTACATCTCACTGCAAGAGGTGTCACTACAGTCCCTGGTTCAAATCCTGGCTGTATCACATCCACCATTGTGGTGCACAATTGGCCCAGCGTCGTCCAGGGTAGGCCGTCATTGTAAATACAAATTTGTTCTTAAACTTCTCTAGGATAGGGGGCAGCATTTTCACTTTTGGATAAATAGCATGCCCAATTTCAACTTCCTTCTACTCATCCCCAGAATATAAGATATGCATATTATTAGTAGATTTGGATAGAAAACACTTTGAAGTTTCTAAAACTGTTTGAATCATGTCTGTGAGTATCACAGAACTTATGTAGCAGGCAAAACCCCGAGGACTAACCATTCAGATTTCTTTTTTTTTTGAGGTCACCGTCTGTTCAATGAGGTTTCATTGGGATACTAGATTTCTAATCAACCTGTTTGCAGTTCCTACCGCTTCCACTGGATGTTACCAGTCTTTGGAAATAGGTTGAGGTTATTCCTTTGTGCAATGAAGAAGAATGGCCATCTGGAATCAGTGTAACGTTATGTGTACTGTTTGAGAGTTGCGCAAGACTAGAAAAGTATCGTTAGTTTGTTGTCCTCCTGTATTGAAAACAGATAGACCCGTCTTCAATTTGATCGATTATTAACGTTTACAAATACCTTAAGTTGGATTACAAAAGTAGTTTGAAATGTTTTGGCAAAGTTTAGAGGTAATTTTTGAGATATTTTGTAGTGACTTTGCGCAAATTGGAAGCTGATTTTTTCTGGATCAAACGCGCCAAATAAATTGACATTTTGGACATATATGGACGGAATTAATCGAACAAAATGACCATTTGTGATGTTTATGGGACATATTGGAGTGCCAACAAAAGAAATTCGTCAAAGGTAAGGCATGATTTATATTTTATTTCTGCGTTTTGTGTTGCGCCTGCAGGTTTGAAATATGCTACACTCTCTTTGTTTACTGTTGTGCTATCATCAGATAATAGTATCTTAGGCTTTCGCCGAAAAGCCTTTTTGAAATCTGACATGTTGGCTGGATTCACAACGAGTGTAGCTTTAATTTGGTATCTTATATGTGTGATTTAATGAAAGTTTGATTTTATATATTTTTTTGAATTTGGCGCTCTTCATTTTCCCTGGCTATTGGCCAAGTGGCGTCCCACATGTCCCAGAGAGGTTTTACCTGACTTGCCTTGATATTTAAGTAAAAAAAATCTTGACCATTTCTATTCCAATGTATCTCAGAGAACTAATAGGATGTCCAGCTTGTACAAAACGAGCAGCAACTGGACTTTTGTCCGTATATTGCTGCGGTGCAAACTGATCCGTGTCTTAAAGCTTCTATGGGTTTTCCCTATGTAAGACAGACAACAAGGATATTTCAACATGTAAATAGCATTGGTGGACATGCAAGTAATCAGGCCCTTGATCTTACATCTTTGTCCTGTGCAGGGGTGGGTAAATTACTTGCATTTATACCCCTTCAAAGGGAATCTTTCTGGATCACATTCCCTGTGTATGATCATATATTTTGATACATTGAATGTTAATATTGTGAAACTATGTTATACATTTTTTACCTCCTGTTTCAGGAGGTGATGTCACTGAGTGCTGCCCCTATATATAGGACCTTCCTCCCCCACCTGGGATATGGATGCCTGATGAAGACCTAAGGGTCGAAACGTTGTAAATAAATATCACCTGGGAGCATGAGCAGCAGTGTGCGGCATTTTCCTTTCTCTTTTCAATTATAATTAATGGACATTTTTGTTGTGGTTGATACATATTTTTACAAGGGGAAATCAAAAGTGGAAATTAGCAACTTCAGAAGCCTTTTTAAACCTCAAATGTTCTCCTGCAACAGGGTGATATAATTAAGATCCTACATCTGTAAGTACTGTCTGTTAAAGCTAGCATGTTGGTACAGTATTTAATCAGTAAAATAAAATGTAATGGACACACTGAACTGTTTCTCAAAGGGTTCCTTTTTCATTTCTTATGAGTTTGTTTTGTAGTTTCTAATTTCAGAAGTATCACGGACAACATGTTTCCAAGAAGGTATTGCTATTGTGTAACAAATGAGACAAACGACTTAACAGGTGAGCCACAGGATCTGTTTCTTTCATTATGAAATGTCTTATATTGCCATGTTTAAAACCTGCCTTAACCCCAAATAAATGTTTAGGGGCATGAAAACGTTGCTCAATTAGTATCAAGGGACCTAACGTGTGCCAGAAACATTCCCCACACAAATACACCACCGCCACCAGCCTGTACTGTTGACACAAGGCAGGATGGGGGCATAGACTCATGCTGCTTACGCCAAATCCTGACTATGCCATCATGACACAACAGGAATCGGGATTCGTCGGACCAGGCAATGTTTTTCCATTCCTCAAATGTCCAGTGTTGATGATCGCCTGCCCACTGGAGCCACTTCTTCTTGATTTTAGCTGGTAGGACTGGATACAGGTGTGGTCGTCTGCTGCAATAGCCCATCCGTGACAAGAACCAACGAGTTGGGCCTCCCAAGATGCTGTTCTGCACACCACTGCTACCTGTTTGTGACCCGACTGTTAGCTTATATGATTCCTGCAATTCTCCTTCGATCTCTCATCAATGAGCTGTTTTCGTCCACAGGACTGCTGCTGACTGGATGTTTTTCGCACCATTCTCGGTAAACCCTAGCCACTGTCGTGCGTAAACAAAAGATAAACAAAATATACAGTTACCACACCTTAATCTTCTAATTGGACTGTATTCTACAGTATATACGTCCAAGGTCTTGGCTAAGTGACTCTATCATGGCATTGTGTCTCATGTCATATCTAGGGCGTTCCTACATAGTGGTGTGTTGCTTAGGGCACTATCCTAAGTTGATAACTATATGATAAGTCTACAGCTGTAAGGTATCAGCTTCGGACAGTCTACAGGGATGACCTATGGACCTCTGGGGAGAAACTGGTGAGTACGGTAGCTGTAGAGTCAAAGGCCTCAGAGTAAATTTTAAACTTTACCAAGGCTGGTATTTTGCTCGGACCCTTAAGTGATCTTAGGATAAATACTTGTTAAATGTTCCGTTGTACATGCGCGTTTATGCTTACACAGGCGCACATGCCAAGGGAAAGAAAATCAAGTATCCTGTGTGGCGTACAGCAGGTCAGCCACCAGGGGGAGACTCGTCGAGGCCTGGTGACAGACGGAGTATACATCACAAGGCGATGGCTTCATCTGCTGGATGTGCCAGGTCTCGACGGGCTCTCCGGCCAGGACTAATTGGGGCTGATTGGGAGTTGGTGAGTAATCGAGGGCTGATTGCTCACCAGCTGTCAAGTCACATAAAGCTGCCAGAAGGGCAACAGACAGTGGAGAGTAGGGGACGGTTGCAGAGGTAATAGGAGGGAGTTCAGTTTTTGTGCCCGACAGGATACAGCAAGACCCAGAGCCCAGAAGACTGTATCCCGGAGAGGGTCTCATGGGGAGACCTATCCTTATCTTTTTGATTTATTATTTAAATCATGCCTGGAGGTCAGTAAGAATTGATGTCGACCTCAAGACATATGTTACGGGTACCTGTAGTAGTTTTACTACACGTCAATGTGTCTTACACCATTGTAGTGGCGATAGATATGAAGGAGTCTATTTTCCACGGAGGAGCTAACCTCTCGACGGAAGTACTCTATAAGCACTGAACCAGTCGTACGCGGTGTGATCATGGTTCATGACTTCTAATAACTTTCCTCCTGGAGGGTTCTATTTATTAGTGGCATGTGTGTTAATCATCAGTTTTGGAGATTCCCTTCCATGTGTTGCAATCTGAGTGACTACTAACTCCTCTGTTGCTGTTATCAATAGCAATTTGACTTGTAAAGTCTCTAACCGTCTTACCGATTGTGGCTGGACTGACTGTGCTGACATTGGTACTGGTACTCAAGGGGACAAGTTATCCTACCGATTGATTCTGAAATGTATCCTACATTTCAGAATAACATATACATGATTAGAGCATTTTACTAATTGCATTGTAATTGAAACTACACATGGCAAGGAATGATTATTGTTGGCATTTTTTTTGGAGGTGGAAAGTCCACTGGACTATTTTTACGACCAGTATGGTACACCTCAGGGATATCTCAAACGTGTTCTAAGGTTATGCCCGTCGAGGGGCCTGTCCGCTGCTCTCTGTTCTCATCGGAAGTTTTCAACTAGATTTGTTTCCTGCTCTGGCGGCCTCGTACAGTGTTGCACATAGTCTCGAACCCCCCCAAACGGCCACGACGAGGCTCATCATGGGTCTGGGCTAGTATTCCCCCCCTTTGTCTCGGGACCCCCCCACCAGCGGTTGGCACAAATGAAAAGGTCAGAACCTTTGTACGAGTTGTCAGCAGCTGCGTTGTTATTAGATTGGCTGTAACCTTTCATCTAAATCTCCGGGTGTTTGTGCTTCAAAATGCTCAGTGGTTGTCGAGGCCTGTCAGTCACCACAGTGTCTGTGTGTGGCAACCTCTCCAGTACCTGCAAACTGAGAGAAGGATATCTGTCTGCGATATCGCACAGTGTTTCACCAGTGGGAGTCATCAGGTCAGTTGCGGAACTGACGCCCGTTAGTGTCATTGTAAAGGGTACCAATCCCCCACAAAGCTGAAAATGTATCATCGGAAGCAGAGTACACTCTGCCCGTCGGTGCTATTATTGCTGAGACAGCCGCAGTGCTTGCAGAAGTATTCGAAGGACAAGAGAAGTTCATCTCAGCTGCAGTATTGCACGACTCCAAGGAGGGAAGTTGCTCATTCACAGAGACTGCTGCCTCAAAATCATGAAAAGAATGGTCAATCAGGTTTGCTAATTGAATGTGATGAGATATTGTAATATATCCTTGGGTCAGATTCTGAACCTAGAGGTTTTGAAACATATTTTTCCCAAGGGGTGCTTTCGACAGATACCCCTCGTGAATGACTGTGTTTTAGCTAGCGTTAGGAGAAGACAGTGTGGTCATTGGAGACGGCACTGTGACCATACTTGTTTGGTTTTCCAATCCATCAGTGGGAGTAAACGATCCATCAAGTCTGCTCCGAGTAGCAGGTGTTCAGATTCGAGGCTGGTAACATACATAGGGTGAACAAGCGATACGTCCTGGAAGTGTAGTTTCAGCATGAGTCTCAATGTGAGAGGTGAGGTAGTCTGAGTTAATTTAACCTCAATGTGTGGTGTCGCATCGTTCTGTTTTTAACCAACGTTTAGCTGGCTTCAAAGCCCTTTTGAGATCATTAAACAACGTTTGAGAGATGGGCAATATTGTTTAGCTCGAATCAATTAGCGCATGGCAGGTTAAGCAGTCCTCCAGGACTGTTTCCAGGTATGGCCTCTGAGTTGTGTTTAGTGGTCATATTCTCCACAAAGTGGAGTGGATGTTCGCAACAACGTGATGTGTCATTTCTGTTCATGGTGAAAACAGATCGACTTATCGGGTTTTGAGTGGAATTGGCTCTTGCGAAGTTCCTTCACAACCTTTTTATCAGAGTCTATAGACAAATCCCGTGGACTTGTTTCTTGATCGAGCGTGCCCTGGATATGGTCACAAGTGAGAGTGGGAGTTATTTGATTGTTAACGTCCTTGCTAAGAGTGTTAATTCCGGCGGACCTGTTGTCTCGCAATTCCACGTCTAGTCCTACTGACTTATCTTTTTCCCTTTTCTCACATTTTACTAGCTTTAGTACTTCATGAAGTAGAACGTCTCGAGAACATCGGTCTATGTTATGATCGTCCTTGAACCCTTTGTTACCCTTGTGCTCTGACACTCTGTGTGGGTTGGGTGCAGGAACGTAGCGATTAGGTAGATTGTAGCGGTAGTCGTTTCGATAGCGACGTACTTTACAGTTATTTTGACCGCAGTGGGTATTGGTCTCGTGGTTTCGTGGTAGAAACCATTGTTGCCAACGCTCTAATACTTGATAATGCACCCTCTAATTGGAGTGAGTGCTCCTGGTAAAACTTAAAAACCGAGATGTCAGGGCTCTTAGTGTCGCGTACTTTTGATGCTTCAAAAGCTGTGCTTGCAAGCTCTCTGAGATGTAAGATTGGCAAGCCAACGTGGGCTGTAGGGGCCAAGAAGGTAATGAAGTTGGGATACATGTTCGACAGAAGCATTTGTTTGAATGGTAGCAGCTCTTTTCACTCTTTCAGAGTTGGCCAAAGTAAGCTGAACGAAGCCTATAATAGTAAGCTTGTGGGTGTTCATTCCGAGCTTGTCTGACAGTGTTAACCAGTGAGCTGTCGTGTTTTCAGGGGTTCTGCGACTCACATTCTATTTTCAAAGCTGTGGCAAGTTTAGCGTAGTCGTTTTGCACGTGTTGC
Source organism: Salvelinus alpinus (assembly GCF_045679555.1). NCBI lineage: Eukaryota > Metazoa > Chordata > Actinopteri > Salmoniformes > Salmonidae > Salvelinus > Salvelinus alpinus. Next base: position 52,305,891 of record NC_092104.1, on the reverse strand, counting down.
TGTTGTAGATGAATTAACCTAGTAACGCGTCTATTGGTTCGCTTCAACAGATAAAGCCTGTCAGAACCCGTAGCCTTTGGGTAGCCATCCAAGGCGTCCTCTATGTCTGCTAGGAACGTCTCAGTGTTGTTGGCTTTCCTGGAACGGGATCAAAGCGGCGGAAGGTTTTGATGAGTTTGTCAAGGCGTTCCGTGCCCAGCAGGTGGAAAGGGTTGGCTTCATCCTGTGGGGAAATTAGGTCTGAAAGGCCAAGAGGAGAAGCCAAGGTTTAGCTTTGATGGCGAGGAGGCGCCATATTACTCTGTGTCATATGGCCAAGAAGAGAAGACTGAGGGACACCCGAGAGAGGCAAAGTCTGAAACCTTCTTTCGTCTTCACTCCTTTGTGTACCGAGCTCCGGTTGCTTGGTTGGGTAGTCACGCTGTTCTGGAATTCCTCCAGATGGTACCTAAGGGTGGTATTCTGCTGCATAGCAGAGTCCACTTGGGTGCTTAGAGTACCGATTTTAGACACGTGAGTGCCGCGCTTGCTCTGTATCGGAGCGAGAGATTCAGTGATGATTTCCTCTTGCTTAGAAATCAATATTTCCATCTTCATCACCTGAGTTCTCTCATCATTCATTTGGTCAGCGACTTCAATGAGTTCTGCTGATTTGTCATCCAACTTAGTCATTGTGTTCATTAACTGATCGCTTTGGTCTGCAGCATTACGACTAGAACATTATTGCTTTGAGTAATATTCATCAAAACTGCATGCATGTTATCAAGTTGCGCGCTCCTGTTTGTAGATAAATCTGTCGCGTTATCTAGGTTTGCGTGGACTTTATCGTATTTAGTTTTGGCTAAATCGAGTTGTTCCTGTAGAAAAACGATTTAGTTGAAGAGTTTGTGCTCGTTCAACATCATAAGTATTTGTAATGGGAGCAGCCTCTCAACATACAGTAAGAATGCTAAGTAGTATAGCAACCCCATGTGTGGTATCCATATTTTGTCAAAGAGCCCTTTCAGTTTCAGTTTCAGTGTATAGCTGCACAGTAGCACCACCTTGTTGAAACAGAGCAGACATTTTGTGTCAAAGCATGGGAGAGCATGACGCTACTGTTACGCTATATGCATTGGATGCAGTTGCCCCTAGATAGTTATAGGGTGCGAGATAAGAGAGTGGGGGTGGAGTCTATTCAGATAGGCCAGTTGTGTTAAAGTTATTTCAATATAAAATAGCAAACACAGACACTAACATGCATGCACCCAAACATGCATAGGGTCATGCAGGCGTGCCGTGGGAACTTGTGGTCTGAAAGCGTATGTTGTGTTGTGGTAGTGAAGTGTTAAAAGATTTAGATGCACTATTGTAAAGTGGCTGTTCCACTGGATGTCATAAGGTGAATGCACCAATTTGTAAGTCGCTCTGGATAAGAGCGTCTGCTAAATGACTTAAATGTAATGTAATGTAAATGTAATTATGTCACGATCGTGTGGAGGAGAGACGGACCAAAACGCAGCATGTGGAAAATAAGCCATCTTCTTTTATTAGAACGACGAAGATGAACATGAAACGAAACACTTATACAAACTATACAAAAACAACAAACGACCGTGAAGCTACAAACGCAAGTGCACACACAAACTACTTACGTTCAACATAGACATTTCCCCACAACCAGCTAAAGCCTATGGTTGCCTTAAATATGGCTCCCAATCAGAGACAACAATAACCAGCTGTCTCTAATTGAGACCCAATTCAGGCAACCATAGACCTTCCTAGATACCTACACTCAACCATAGACACAGCTAGACTACTATACTAAACATAAACCCAACTACTCTAATAAACCCCCTAAACCTTACAACCACCCTAGACACTACAAAAACCACATACATTCCCCATGTCACACCCTGACCTAACCAACATAATTAAGAAAACAAAGAATACTATGGCCAGGGCGTGACATAACCCCCCCCCTTAAGGTGCGAACTCCGGGCGCACCAGCACAAAGTCTAGGGGAGGGTCTGGGTGGGCGTCCGTCCACGGCGGCGGCTCCGGCACTGGTCGTGGTCCCCACCCCACCATAGTCACTACCCGCTTTCGTAGCCTCCTCCAAATGGCCACCCTCCACATTAACCCCACTGGATTAAGGGGCAGCACCGGACTAAGGGGCAGCACCGGACTAAGGGGCAGCACCGGACTAAGGGGCAGCACCGGACTAAGGGGCAGCACCGGACTAAGGGGCAGCACCGGACTAAGGGGCAGCACCGGACTAAGGGGCAGCACCGGACTAAGGGGCAGCACCAGGATAAGGGGCAGCACCAGGATAAGGGGCAGCACCAGGATAAGGGGCAGCTCCGGACTGAGGGACGGCAGCTCCGGACTGAGGGACGGATCCTGGCTGGATGACGGCTCTGGCGGATCCTGGCTGGATGGCTCTGGCGGATCCTGGCTGGACGGCTCATGACTGGCTGACGGATCTGGCTGCTCATGGCTGGCTGACGGATCTGGCTGCTCATGGCTGGCTGACGGATCTGGCTGCTCATGGCTGGCTGACGGATCTGGCCGCTCATGGCTGGCTGACGGATCTGGCCACTCATGGCTGGCTGACGGATCTGGCCGCTCATGGCTGGCTGACGGCTCTGGCAGATCCTGTCTGGTTGGCGGCTCTGGCAGATCCTGTCTGGTTGGCGGCTCTGGCAGATCCTGTCTGGTTGGTGGCTCTGGCTGGTCATGGCTCGCTGACGGCTCTGGCTGGTCATGGCTCGCTGACGGCTCTGGCTGGTCATGGCTCGCTGACGGCTCTGGCTGGTCATGGCTCGCTGACGGCTCTGGCTGGTCATGGCTCGCCGACGGCTCTGGCTGGTCATGGCTCGCCGACGGCTCTGGCTGGTCATGGCTCGCTGACGGCTCTGGCTGGTCATGGCTGGCAGAAGGCTCTGGCTGATCCGTTCTGGCGGAAGGCTCTGGCTGATCCGTTCTGGCGGAAGGCTCTGGCTGATCCGGTCTGGCGGAAGGCTCTGGCTGATCCGGTCTGGCGGAAGGCTCTGGCTGATCCGGTCTGGCGGAAGGCTCTGGCTGATCCGGTCTGGCGGAAGGCTCTGGCTGATCCGGTCTGGCGGAAGGCTCTGGCTGATCCGGTCTGGCGGAAGGCTCTGGCTGATCCGGTCTGGCGGAAGGCTCTGGCTGAGCCGGTCTGGCGGAAGGCTCTGGCTGATCCGGTCTGGCGGAAGGCTCTGGCTGATCCTTTCTGGCGGAAGGCTCTAGCGGCTCCTGTCTGGCTGAAGGCTCTAGCGGCTCCTGTCTGGCGGACGGCTCTGTATGCTCATGGCAGATGGGCGGCTTTGCAGGCTCATGGCAGACGGGCGGCTTTGAAGGCTCAATACAGACGGGCAGTTCATGCGGCGCTTGGCAGACGGACAGTTCAGACGGCGTTGGGCAGACGGGCAGTTCAGGCGCCGTTGGGCAGACGGGCAGTTCAGGCGCCGCTTGGCAGACGGGCAGTTCAGGCGCCGCTTGGCAGACGGGCAGTTCAGGCGCCGCTTGGCAGACGGGCAGTTCAGGCGCCGCTTGGCAGACGGGCAGTTCAGGCGCCGCTTGGCAGACGGGCAGTTCAGGCGCCGCTTGGCAGACGGCAGACTCTGGCCGGCTGAGACGCACTGTAGGCCTGGTGCGTGGTGCCGGAACTGGAGGTACCGGGCTAAGGACACGCACCTTCAGGCTAGTGCGGGGAACAACAACAGGGCACACTGAGTTCTCAAGGCGCACTATAGGACTGGTGCGTGGTACCAGAACTGGTGGTACCGGGCTGAGGGCACGCACCTCAGGACGAGTGCGGGGAGAAGGATCAGTGCGTACAGGGCTCTGGAGACGCACAGGAGGCTTGGTGCGTTGTGCCGGGACTGGAGGCACTGGGCTGGAGACACGCACCACAGGGAGAGTGCGTGGAGGAGGAACAGGGCTCTGGAGACGCACTGGAAGCCTGGTGCGTGGTGTCAGCACTGGTGGTACTGGGCTGGGAACACACACCACAGGGCTAGTGCGAGGAGCAGTAACAGGACGCACAGGACTCTGGAGACGCACAGGAGGCTTTGTGCGTGCTGTAGGCACTGTCTTAACCAGACGGCTAGCACGCACCTCAGGACGAGTATGGAGAGCTGTTCCCGGTGACATTAAATCACCAACACGTTCATTCGGACGGATGCCGTGCTTCATGCACCAAACCAATACATCCCTCATAACTCTCTCCTCCAATTTCTCCATTAACTCCTTTACTGTCTCTGCGTCACTCTCCTCCAAATCCGCCCTCACCGGCTCCTTACGGTAAGCAGGAGGAGTTGGCTCACGTCTCCCGACTGACCCAACTAAACTACCCGAGAGCCCCCCCCCCCAAGAAATTTTTGGGTTTGACTTACGGGCTTCCAGCCTTGTTTCCTTGCTGCCTCCTCATATCTCCGCCTCTCTGCTTTCGCTGCCTCCAGCTCAGCTTTGGGGCGGTTATATTCTCCTGGTACTTCGCGGTCCAGAATTTCCTCCCAATTCCAATAGTCCTGTGTAGGTGGGTCCTGTTGTTGTTTCACACGCTGCTTGATCCTTGTTTGGTGGGGAATTCTGTCTGGATCGTGTGGAGGAGAGACGGACCAAAACGCAGCATGTGGAAAATAAGCCATCTTCTTTTATTAGAACGACGAAGATGAACATGAAAAGAAACACTTATACAAACTATACAAAAACAACAAACGACCGTGAAGCTACAAATGCAAGTGCACACACAAACTACTTACGTTCAACATAGACATTTCCCCACAACCAGCTAAAGCCTATGGTTGCCTTAAATATGGCTCCCAATCAGAGACAACAATAACCAGCTGTCTCTAATTGAGACCCAATTCAGGCAACCATAGACTTTCCTAGATACCTACACTCAACCATAGACACAGCTAGACTACTATACTAAACATAAACCCAACTACTCTAATAAACCCCCTAAACCTTACAACCACCCTAGACACTACAAAAACCACATACATTCCCCATGTCACACCCTGACCTAACCAACATAATTAAGAAAACAAAGAATACTAAGGCCAGGGCGTGACAAATTACTTTAATTGTTCAGTTTTCAAACGCAGTTCCTCGGCTAGCAGAATGTTTTCAACCCCCTCTGATACAGTAGCTTGCACATGATTAAATATGCTGTATATATATTCTTTTTTCAAAATTTGGGTTTTGAGTTGGTGTGGGGCTGCAAAACGATTTGAATGTATTTAAATACATTAATGAAACATCAATACTAGATAAGTAATGTGGGACTTGGATGTGAATGAATTTGCAATAGCTAATATAATTGATTAATCAACGTTAATGATCAATCATACCTGTATAGGCTATCTGGGAATTAAACTTTACATAACCTGAAAGCATTGCTGTAACTAGGATAATGTGGAAAAGTTTAAAATGCCACATTGGTGGAAACAAATCAAATTGAATCTTATCCAAATGATCCACCTGAAAAGGGTTGGAAGGCAATTGAACTACCTTGTTGAATTGAATGTGACAACAATATCCAATCAGTTGAGATTGGCTGGATATCATAAGTGTAACCAGTAGTTCAAATGTGAGTATACATTCACCACCAGGGTCACTAATCCCTGAGGATTGTGAGACAACCTTGGGCCTCAATGGAATTATTTTTTATTTTTTTACTTGTAAAAAAAAGTTTATTCTTTACCACCAGGGTAATTCTTATACTTAATAATTTATTTTATACAACATTTAGTTATCTTGTTATACCATCCTTAATGACATCACAAAATAATAAATGATATGACATGATTACTGTTTGGATCCCCACCAATCATTCCAAACGTTTGGATTTCAAAACTAATGTTCCTTTGTCCAATCTTAGAGTTCTTAGGCAAGAGTCTCTCTCTACACACAGCACATTCCTTTGTTCAATACTGCAGGGCAAGAGAGAGAAAGTTTATGACCGGCGTTAAGTCATAAAACCGGCCCGACTCCCCCATTCCTCTCTGGTGGGAGAGGAGGGGGGGGGGGGGGGGTCTGGCTATCTGTCAGCCCTGTGCTGAGCTGATCTGGCGCCTTTGATCCTCACCAAGGAGAGAGAGAGTCATAACAAAACCAAGATTCAACTCTTTGGCCTGAATGCCAACCGTCACGCCTGGAGGAACTCTGGCACCATCCCTACGGTGAAGCATGGTGGTGGCAGCATCATGCTGTGGGGGTGTTTTTCAGCGGTAGGGACTGGGAGACTAGTCAGGATCGAGGCAAAGATGAATGAAGCAAAGTATAGAGAGATCCTTGATGAAAATATGCTGCAGAGTGCTCAGCACCTTAGACTGGGTCAAATGTTCACCTTCCTACAGGACAACGACCCTAAGCACACAGCCAAGACAACGCAGGAGTGGCTTCGGGACAAGTCTCTGAATATCCTTGAGTTGCCCAGCCAGAGCCCGGACATAAACCTGAACGAACATCTCTGGAGAGACCTGAAAATAGCTGTGCAGCAACGCTCCCCATCCAACCTGACAGAGCTTGAGAGGATCTGCAGAGAAGAATGGGAGAAACTCCCCAAATAAAGGT